>NC_142876.1:102610000-102914838 GCF_051225735.1 Oryctolagus cuniculus
ATAATCAGGATAGGAATTGATGAAAATTTAGACATGATAAGATGATCTTTCAGTGATAAAATGAGAACATTTTCGATCAGTAAAATACGCGTTCAAGGACATTTCACCCCAGGCACTTGGCCCTTTAAGCCCCTCAGTTAGCCCTATTTACACAGCGGCACCGTGGGAAACAGTGCTCCGGACAGGATTGCAGCCAGCCCAGTCGTCACTTCCTAACCCACTTGCTGGACTCAGCCTCTCACTGAAGAGAGGAGCAGCCTGTTGCATCCGCCAAGTGTTTATTATCTGCGATGCCTTTGGTCGTGCTTGCATCATGTGATAACGAGGCTGCCGTGCCGCTTTCCGGAGTAGCAGGTTACCCTCACAAAGAGAACAGTGAGGGCCCAGTCCTCAACAAAGAGCATCTGTCCCAGGCGCCTCCCGGAATCCATTGTGGGGAAGGAGAAGTCTCTAGGGAGCCTGGGCTTCCCCTCCATTGGCCCTGATTGTGTTACTTCCAGTCTCCCAGTATCCCAGCCAGAGGATATGCCAAGGACAGTTAGAAATAGATTGATGAAACATGCTCAGGACTGGAAACTCAGATTCCCCTCCCCAGATCGGTTTTCTTTTCCCTTTTCCTCTCCTGTACCAAAGAATGAAAATAAGAGCCTTAACAATATTCCATTAGACATGTATACTGAGCAGTCTTTCTACTGACTAAACCTAATTTTAGCAAACCTTAACATTTTCAGGATTCAGATACCTGCTGTTTGGGGAGTAGGAGGGAGGGGGGCTTGTATGTAGGTCAGACTCCTGCCAGTCTGCCTTGTTACTGCTGTTCGGAAGCCACATCTCCCTCACCTCCCTCATCCCACTCTTCATTGAGGAAGAAAATACCTGAATTTTATTTTCATGGAAAAATATGTACATGACACCTTTCATCTTGTTTAATATGGCCTGCTTTTAAGCATTTTAGGGTTGTGTGGGCCAGATTTCTTAGTAAGAATTGATGGAATGTCTTCAGACACTGTCACCCAGGAGTAATAAATGTACTTGATACCACAAGGCTGTTTAGATTTCAAAAGGACAGGTCATACTTCATAGGGATTGTCTTCTTTGCAGTCTTTTAAATTTAAATTTAAATGTAAGATAAATTTAAATAAAATAAATTTTATTTATTTCCATTTTATTTGAAAGGCAGAAAGAAACAGACCGAGATCTCTCATCCACTGGTTCACACCCCAGACTCCCACAACAGCTGGGGCTAGGCCAGCCTGAAGCCAGGGGCTGGAAACTCAGACCTGGTCTCCCATGTGGGTGGCAGGGACTTGAGCCATCACCTACTCCCACCCAAGGTGCACATCAGCAGAAAAATCTGGATCGAAATCTGGAAAAGCTGGGACTCATAGATGCTGTGATAGAGAATGAGGTTGTCCCAGGTGGCATCTTAACTGCTGTTCCAAATGCTCACCATTCTCCCGGTTTCCTAAATTCTGCCCCATTTTAAGTTGATCATTAGAAATCACCCTTTCTAAGGGGAAAGGTGCTGCTTGAAAGGAGGGTGGGGCAGTGAGAAAGAATAAGCCTCAGGCAGACCTGGATTTGAATCTTGGCTCAGTCTCTTACCCATTGTGACTTTGGTCACATTACATCGCTTTTCTGTGACTGACTTTATTTATCTCAAAACCACACCCTTACTGTCATCTTCCTAATAACCTGGAAGGATTGAGTGAAACAGTATTATCTTCATTCTCCCTGTCTGTTCTCTAAGTGCCTGGTGCTACAGACACCAGCACTGAATTGTGTGTTGTGCGCTGGTTGTAACCTCAGTTACTCTGGGAATCCTCCTTGTTTTCCTCAGAGATGTTTGCCTGCAAGGTCCCTTAAATAAGTAAATTATTTCTCCTTTATCATCTCATACCTTGGATTGCTTATATTGCATTGATTTTTTTTTTTACCCTCTTCCTGACAATAGCATAGGGAAATTTTCTCAGAGGCTCCAGAAATTACCATAAGCAGAAGGAAAAAATGGTTTTTTTAACTGTTGGTCTTCTAGCTTTGGAAAACCCTAAAGAAGCCTTATTCCAGGTTATTGCCGTGAAGATGTAGGGAAATAGGTAAATGGGCCATGCCACTGAGCAGGTAGCTTTGGAAGCAGTACTCCTGAGGCTGAGAGCAGAGAAGCCTGAGGGCTCGTCCCAGTGCTTGTGACTGTATTGATCTACCAGTGGTCCTCCTCCTCACTGGATTTATTTCTTGAATAGCTCTTTTCTCTGCTGAAACACACACTCTTGAGTTCCTGGCTCAGAGAATTGTTTGTGTCTGAGCTGGACACAAGGTGAATAATGGGTCCATCGGTAAAGTTTGCGTGCTGAAGTCTCAGAGCACCTGCTGGCAGAGAACTGGATCTATGCCCTTCTAAACTGCACCCGCAGAGGTACACTGTGCTGATACCAATCTCTCTGGAGCCAGAGTGCCCAGGTCAGGTTTGGGCTCCCTCGCTTCCATGCTTTATGATGTTGGGTGACTTGTTCCAGCATTCTTGCTCCATCCCCTTTGCTCTGCAGGGATAGTAGTGCCTAGTTCCTAATGTTACAAGGAATCACTGAGTTAACATTTGTAACATACCTGAAACAGTAAATGACTTGAGGCTCTCATAGTAAGTTACCACAAACTTGGTAACTCAGATACCGTTCTGAGAACTAGAAGTCCACTATTGAGCCAAGCCTAGCTGCCTGCAGGAGCTCTAAGGGAGGATCTGTTCCTTGCTGCTTCCACCTTCTGGGGGCTTGTGGCCTTCCTTAGCTTTGGCCACATCTTTCTTGGCTCTGCATTCACACTACCCTCTGTTCTGTCTTCTCCTGGTGTCTTTTGTAAGGATACCCATCATTGAAATTAGGGCCCACCCAGATAATCTCAGATGAATTTCCTTAATCATACCTACAAAGACCTGTCTCTAGATGTGGTCACATGCACAGGTTCCAGCTGTTAGGACGTGTTTGTCTTGGTTTGAGGGGTCACCGTCCAACCTACCACATGTTGAATATCCCTTACCCGAAATGCTTGATCCTAAAAATATTTCAGATTTTGGAATACATGCATATCGACTTATCTGTTGAGCATCCTTAATATGAAATTCAAAATGCTCTAGAATCTGAAGTATTTTGAGGGTGTGGAAGGCACTATAACAAATGAACAGATTGGTCCGCTTGTCACACATCCAGCTCTGTGGTGAAGGTGGGCTGCTGTTTAGCTTTTCTCAGTGTATGCTCAGGGATCCTGCATGACTTGCTCAAGAACTCTCTGTAGGAGTGGGCATTTTGGTACAGCAGTTAAGATGCCACTTGAGACGCCTGAGTGCCTGGTTCAGGTCCTAGCTCAAGCTCCCTATTCCAGCTTCCTACTGAGGCACACCCTGAGAGGCAGCAGGTGATGGCTCGAGTAGATGGGTCCCTGAAATCCATGTGGGGACTCGCAACTTCAGCCTGGCCCAGCCCTGCTTGTTGCAGGCATTTAGGAGACAAACCAGCAGATGGGAGATCTCTGTCTGTCTGTGTCTCTGATTTTCAAGTAAATTAAAAAAAAAAAAAAAAAACAAAAAACTTCAAACGTTTCAAAAGGAAAGTAGTTTTTCAAGGATCACTCATCTGAAGTAGAGGTGAGATCACAGCTACTTTATTTTTTTATTTATTAACTTTTTTTTTTTTTTTTTTTTTTTTTTGACAGGCAGAGTTAGACAGAAAGAGGCAGAGAGAAAGATCTTCCTTCCATTGGTTCACTCCCCAAATGGCCACTAAGGCCAGTGTGCTGCACTGATCAGGAGACAGGTGCTTCCTCCTGGTCTCCCATGTGAGTGCAGGCCCCAAGCACTTGGACCATCCTCCACTGCCTTCCCGGGCCACAGCAGAGAGCTGGATGGAAGAGAAGCAACTGGGACAGAATCTGGCGCCCCAACCTGGACTAGAACCCAGGGTGCTGGTTCCGCAGGCAGAGGATTAACCTAGTGAGCCGCGGCACCAGCAACTATTTTATTTCTTAGCTTCCTCATTCATCTTTCACTGTTGAGGAAGGTAGTGGGTGGCTACCAGTTAGTCCTTCAGGAATTTGGGCCATCCATGCCTTACTGTAGATAGACATTATCACTTATTTGAAATGCAGAGTTAAGAGTGGGGGAAAGAGAACGGGTGCAGGGCCCAAGTACTTGGGCCATCCTCCACTGCCTTCCCGGGCCACAGCCAAGAGCTAGACTGGAAGAGGAGCAACTGGGACTAGAACCCGGAGTGCTGGCGCCACAGGTGGAGGATTAGCCGCGGCACCAGCCCGAGAGAGAATCTTTCATCTGCTAGTTCACTCCCCAAATGGCCACAACCGCTGGGGTTTGTCCAGGCAGAAATCAGGAGCCAGGAGCTTCATCCTGGTCTCCCACATTGATGGCAAGGGCACAAGTACTTGGGCCATCTTCCACTGCTTTCCCAGGCACATTAGCAGGGAGCTGGATCAGAAGTGGAGCAACCCAGACTTGAACAGGCACAGATATGGGATGCCAACGTTCCAGGCAGCAGCTTAACCTGTTACACCACAACAGTGGCCTTTGCTGTCAGTTTTGTAGGGAGAGAAAGAGACCTTTGAGGGGGCTGACAAAATATTCTTCCTGACTTAAGCTTAAGACCTCAAGAGGGGGCCAGCACAGTGGGTTAACGCCCTGGTCTGAGGCACCGGCATCCCATATGGGCACCAGTTTAAGACCTGGCTGCTCCACTTCCAATCCAGCTTTCTGCTGTGGCCTGGGAAAGCAGTAGAGGATGTAGAGCAGTAGAATTCCTTGGGTCCCTGCGCCCGCATCGGGGACCTGGAAGGAGCTTGTGGCTCCTGGCTTCAGATTGGCACATTGTGGCCATTGCAGCTGGTTAGGGAGTGAACCAACGGATGGAAAACCTCTCTCTCTCTCTTTCCCTCCCTCCCTCCATGTCTCTGTGTAACTCTTTCAAATAAATAAATAAATGTTTAAAAAAAATGGACCTCTATAGGTTGAATTTTTCTGAAGGAGACAGCATGTACATGTTGTTAGATATGGGCTCCATTACTTATTTTAGCCTTCTTTTTTTATCACAAGTCCATTACAAGTATTCTTTTGTCTCCAGGGCTAGAATCTTTACTTCATGAGCTTCAAAGTTGGCCTCCTGTCTATATCTATGACTGCCTTCATGCTACAGTGGGCAGAGTTGACTAGTTGTGGCAGAGGCCATATGACTGGCAAAGTCTAAAGTATTGACCAATACTTCAGAGAATGAGTTTGTCAAAAACTCTAAAGGCCCAGTATGAAATAGTACAGGAAGAAGTGTTATGTGCTGTTGTCCTAGGATCTCCTGTCATTAATTTAAGATGGAGTTGTTTGTTGTCCCCCCACCTCTATCACACACCCCATACCCCATTATTCTCCCAGACTAGTGCTTCATAGTGGGATCTATAGGGCAGAATGTTTTACAGATGGGACTTTGTTGTCCAAATCAGAATCTACCCTCCCCTTTAATTTTTTTATTATTTTTTAATTTATTTGACAGGTAGAGTTATAGACAGTGAGAGAGAGAGACAGAGAGGTCTTCCTTCCATTGGATCACTTCCCAAATGGCCACTATGGCCGGCGCTGCGCCAATCCAAAGCCACGAACCAGGTGCTTCTTCCTGGTCTCCCATGCGAGTTCAGGGGCCCAAGCACTAGGGCTGTCCTCCACTGCCCTCTCGGGCCTCAGCAGGGAGCTGGACTGGAAGAGGAGCAACCAGGACTAGAAACTGGTGCTCATATGGGATGCCAGCGCCGCAGGCGGAGGATTAACCAAGTGAGCCACGGTGCTGGTCCCCTCCCCTTTTATTTTATATTGAGAGAGATCATGGTGCTAACCATTGGTTCACTTCTGCACTTACCTGCTAAAGCCAGGAACCAGGAGTGTGTTCCATGTGTTCCCTGTGGTTTGTGGGAACTCAAGTGCTGTCTCCCAGTGTGTACATTAGCAGGAAACTGGAGTTAGGAGCCATAGTAGCCAGGGATTGAACCAACATACTGCATTGTAGGAAGTGGGCGTCCTGATCACTAGGCTAACCCTTTCTCCTCACAGTCCCTTTTTAATGGCTATTTCACAGTATTAATACTACCCTTTAGATAGACTCTCTCAAAGAGTGCATAAAATACAATCTGGACTGAGCTGTGGTCCTGAGATTGTACACTGACTTATGTTAAAGTCTTTCCATTCCCTGTGATCTGGCCTTGGCAATGTTTATCCTCAGAAAAACACTGGACAACCCACCGTTCATCTAAAGCAAAAATGAGTGTTTTCTGTTAGGAATGCTCTCTTTGCTTGTGCCAGGGCTCACAGTAGCCAGGCACTCCATAGACCTGTCTATGTTACCTCTCTCCCAAATAAATAAATGGAAAGTTGGACGTGGAGGTTGTTAGAGCTTATTGCTCTGTTGTTGTTTCAGATCCTTTGAATGGTTGGTTATCTGTTTTTATAAATCTTAGGTATTGAGTTACTGCCTTGTTCTTATACCCCTTCCTATTAATAATACTTTAAATCTCCCTCTTACAGGTCAGATACCAGGCCCAGGTTCCATGATGCCTGGGCAGCCCATGCCAGGCCGCATGATTCCCACCGTGGGAGCCAGCATCCATCCCTCTGGGAGTGGTCCTACCCCCCCTGGTATGCCTCCAATGCCAGGAAATATCTTAGGACCCCGGGTACCTCTCACAGCACCTAATGGCATGTGTAAGTACTACAGTGGGGAGATGCGCTATACCAGCATCTGTCTGGGAGGGCTGTAGACAAGAGAGGAAGGCCACCTTCGTTCCCTGAGGCATGGCAGGTCCATAGACATTGCAGCGTGTGACAGGGTCAGTGCAGCATGCCTGAGAGCAGGTGCTGCGCGTAAAGGCTTCCATTCAGTCAGGCTTGTGTGTCGTAGGCTTCATGTCCTGCATGGTAGCGCTGAGCCCTGTGAGCAAGCTAAAGACAGGCATTCTCCTCCTCTTTCTTTTTAACCCTTTCTGGTTTTAGTCTCAGCAGACATACAGAGCTACTGGTTATTTTCTGGATACAGGGTTCATAAGTGATGAGTGTAAAGAAAAGAATAGAAATTATTTTACAGGAATACCAAGTTTCTTGTAGCCATTCTTAATATGTTAGTGGTGACTGCATAGACTAAGGAAGGAGCATTCAGGAGTTGTGCTGAGAAAGAATATATGGGACCAGTGTTGAAAGCCCTGATGGTGCTGAGCCGTGGCTGTCAGAGAGTTTGCAGGAACCAAGTGGTTTCTGCCATTGCCCCTTATGTCTGCTCCAGCCTCGACCTCCAGAGATTGCTTCAAAGGCTCGGCCTGCTGTTCCCTGATGTAGGTCTTCTTCCCCTTGAGGGAGATCCCATAGTGCAGCCAGTCTATAATCCTAGGTTCATTTAGAAGTTCATACACCTGGCAAGGAGTTCTGAGCTTCACCAGGAGCTACTTGAGACTGCAAAGTGTCCTGAGTGCACTGTAGGACTCTGGGAAACTTCCCAGGGCAGGGAGGTGGCCCCACCAGTAGGATCGTGCAGGCCTGTTCCTCTCTGCCCCACTTGTGGCAGGGACAGAACAGGTGCATAGATGGGCAGTGGTTTAACTGGGTATATGGGTTCACGACAGTGAAAAAATAAGCTCTCCCCCGAATCAGGGGTCAGAGGTTGTAGTATAGTGAGTCCCTCTCTTCCTTGGCAAGAACATGCTTACCAAGCTACCATGTATAGATAATATCCAGATGAGCTGGCTGCCAGTGGACTAGTTTGCCATCCCTGTAAGAGATAGCAATGATGATATCCCTGGTCAGAGCCAGCTGACCACCCACCCATGCTTTGTGATTTCAGGATTGCCTCTCTTAAAGGGCCCTCAGTAGAGCACCTTGAAAATGTGGAGGGTTTCAGATGGCCTCCGTGCCCACTACTCCATGCTATAGATGAGTGCTTTGGGAATTCTATGCAGCTGACTTGGCTCCAGGGTGTGGGGGCGGCCACATTGGACACCTTGCTTTCAATATCTTCAGGCCTAGAAAAAGATGGCACAAGGGATTAGATCATTGGCCTTGAAATTTCTTTGAAGGAGCCTTAAGGCCTCTTGGGGGTAGAGTATTTATTTCACATGTTCCTGTTTCTGGCAAGATCTAGTGGCTTTAAAACCCCGGATTAAATGATCTCTGGAGTTCCTTTGTACCCTCAAGCAGCTAAAGTTGAAATAGGAAAGAGCCCCAGACACTCACATTAATTGTTCCCTTCAGGACCTGACCTAGTTTTGGCCAAAAATCCAAGGACTGCAGTTGAGGAGATCTGGGGGCCTCCCAGAAGTATCTAACTTGTCGGCAGCTGTCCCAAGTGAAGTTCTCAGGCCTTAGAGGAGAGACAGTAAGAAGTTGATAGGATTTGTGCCCAACTAAGCTAGACCCTGTGGGAGAAAGAAAAATAAAATACAGAACTTGACCAGGAAGGAACTTACTATCAAGCTGAAGAAATAAAGTTAGTACAAACAACCATTCAGACACCCCAAAATAAAAATATAATGAAGTTCTGAAAAGACCAGGAGTGATTTTTTTTTTTTAAGATTGATTGATTTATTTGAAAGAATTGCAGAGAGAGAAATCTTCCATCTACTCATTAACTCCCCAGATGTCCACAATGGCCAGGGCTGCACCAAGTGAAAGCCACAAGCTTCATCCAGGTCTCCTACATGGGGCTCAAATATTTGGACCATCCTCTGCTGCTTTTCCCAGGCCATTAACAGGGAGCTAGATCAGAAATGAAACAGCCGGGACTTGAACCTCATGTACTCATATGGAATACCAGCACTACAGGCAGCAGTTTACCCACTATACCACAGCACCAGCCCATGCAGTAATTCTTAAAAGGAGTGGACCTTAAAGCAGTGAGGCAGACTCGGACCCCTCCCACTCTCCTGAACACTTGGTTTAGAGTAAGGAACAAGAGCAGTGACCTGGAGGTTCAGCTGGACTTGAGCTGGATGGAACACAGTGTCAGCAAGGCTTCATGGGGTACACTGGTTGCCTGCCACAAGATTTACTGCTGCGTTATTCTTCCCTGCTGCTTCTCAAGCCCCTTGCGTTCCCAGCCACGATTCCCGCAGTGATGAGTTACTCTTGGATGTGTTTGCAGATCCCCCTCCACCGCAGCAACAGCCACCACCACCACCCGCAGACGGGGTCCCTCCACCTCCTGCTCCAGGCCCACCAGCCTCAGCAGCTCCTTAATGTGGAAGAAGCAGGGAACACCCACGCCTACCACCACAGAATGGGGGTGACAAGACAAGACTTGTGTTCCTCAGCTTCCTCGGGTTTCTTTTCAGGATTTTTCTTCTCGCAGCCCCAAGCACATGTCCATGTCTCCCATTCCTCTTGTCACCCACCTCCATGCTCTGACACCTCTCATTTGTGTCAGGGCTTCAGCCTGCACTCGAAGGGGAGCCGGTGGTACCATTGTGCCCTGGTCATTCTGAAGATTACCTATGTCCCCCTGCCTGCTGTGGGGGTGTTGGCAATCTGTTCTGCAGGTCCTGTCCACATTGGTATCTTGTGTCTTCATCATCTTCGCTCTCCTGCAGTTTTTGGTTTTTGTCTTAGGTTTCTGCGGATACTGCTCTATAATCATTATCTTTCTTTTTTTCTTGTCATTACTGTTGTAAAGGAGAGCATCCTGAAGTTAATAGGAACCAAAAAAAAAAAAAAAATGGTGTTAGGCAGATGGGGGTAGCCACAGGGGATAAAATGGAAGGCATTATAAGTGACCTTATTTCTGCTTATCTGAGCTAGGAACGGTGCTGCCGGTGAAGTGTCAGGGGACTTTGCAACACATAAAACGCACCAGATTATAAGAAATGGGAAAGGAGACCCCACTGATTATCTTCCCTAGTGAGGGCCTCCACCCCGCCTGGCAGAGCAACCACTCTAGCTGGTACACAGCAGAGGAGAGCACAAACCATACACACGACTGCTTCCCCAGGCCACTGGTTCTGGTTTTCTATGCAGAGGGGTTGTTGGGTTAGGGGTGGGGATTTGTTTCTCTGAGGGCAGTGTGAGCTCTGAGGGTTAGGTTTTGGGGTGGCATCCTTCATTCCCTAGACTGAAGTGTGAGTCTAGAGCAGTGGCCCCCTGTGAATCTAGCCTATGATTCACTGCCTTGTATGCATTCTTTTTCTTTCTCTTCAAAAAAAAAAAAAAAAAAAAAAAAACCTTCAAAAGAGGAAAAAAAAATAAGTAGATAGTGTTAAACCCTTAGCTCCTGGAACTTGGTTAGGATGGCTGGTGGGGGGTACGAGTCCCCAAACTACCTCTTGCTGTAGCCAGGGTGAGTGGAATTACATGAAACGGTACTTCAGGCTCCAGATGGGATTGAAAAAAAATAGGGCAGGTTCATTGGCCTCTTGTACCTTCTCCTGCCTCTCTCGAAGATCTCAGATTCCATCCATCACAGGGTTATCAAGGAGATGCTGAGAGTAACAAGGAACTCACTTGGCGGCCAGAACGCCAAGCGTTGAGGCGTGGGGTGCTCAGGCTGGAAAGGTGCAAGGCCTTTCCAGAGGAGGAGCCACAAGATGCCTTAACTTGAGCCTGGATCTACCCCTGCTGATGATGGACTTGGGAGTTCTTGGTTTTTCACTTCTTGTCCTTTTTCCCTTCTGCCCTTCCATGTATGGGGAAAGGGTGTTTTTGGTAGAGCTTGGTTTCCAAAGCGCCTGGCTTCTTCACATCACACTCTGAAGTGGCAGTTTTATTGTTTAGAATGCAAAGTGGAACATCGCTTCGGTATCTTTTTCTAATATCTTTTCTAAAGCTTTACAAATGAGGGGTTATAGGGAGGTATTTGTAAAACACTTTGGGACTTTTTTCCTTAATATCAGAAAGAAAAGAAAAAAAAGAAACCACAATTGAGATTTGCCTTTCAAACCCTCAGGTCTGCCTCTAACCAGGTAGCCCTGGTCCACATCAGAGCACTGGGGTACGGGAACCAAGGAGACCTTGTTTCTGTTGTGTGTGTGTTTTGGACATTTGCCTCCAGAAAGATCCCAGTGCCTTTTGATAATGGCCAGGGTTTTCCAAAGGAAACTCATTCCAAATACTTACCTGTTCCCCTGGAGTCCTCTATGGAAAATGGAATTCTGGTTCATACTGTGGTCTCTTGTAACCTCAGGTCTTTAATGTGATCACTTCCAATTTACAAGATCCAGGTGGAAAGGCTTTTACTATGCTGGTAATAATTCTACAGAATAACTGAATTCAGCACTGTTATGTTTCAGTATAAGTGACATTTTCTTTTCTTGTCTTTAACCTGATTTTATTTCTGTATCACAGCCACCCAAGTTTGTTTGAGGGGATAATAATATGTGGTTTTTGTACAAACTTGTTTCTTGGTCTGTTGTTATTTTGGGAAAATGAAGGGAGGGGGGAGAGTTTGGAGGAGATGGATAAACAAGGCCTGAGCTTCCTGTTTCTCAGTGAGTAAATGGAGTACAGTCCCTGGATTCTAATCCCGTTCTCTGTATTCATACACCAGTTTCTTCATGAACCCTGTCAAGAACCTAAATATTTGGCCATAATTGGTCTTGGTTAGCAGTTAAAATTCTATGACTGAGGCTTGCTTCCCGACTCCTTACCTTCATGATGCTTAAGGAATATACCAGTGTTCTTTAGAAAGTGGTGATGGCGCAAATCATTGGGTTTCTGCCACTCATGTGGGAGATCTAGATTGTGCTCCTCAGCCAAGCCCAGTCCTGTTGTGGGCATTTAAGGATTGAACCAGCATTTGGGATCCTGTATGCACACACACACTCATTCTCTATATCAAATAAAGATTATGCATACTTTTGACTATTTTTTAAAGATTTATTTATTTGAAAGGCCGAGTTACAAAGAGGCAGAGAGAGAGAGAGGTCTTCCATCCACTGGTTCACTCCCCAGTTGGCCGCAACGACCAGAGCTGTGCCGATCCAAAGCCAGGAGTCAGGAGCTTCTTTCACGTCTCCCTCGTGGGTGCAGGGAACCAAGGGCCTGAGCCATCTTCCACTGCTTTCCCTAAGGCAAAGCAGAGAGCTGGATTGGAAGTGGAGCAACTGGGGCTCGAACTGGCGCCCACATAGGATGCCAGCACTGCAGGTAGCAGCTTTAGCTGCTATACCACAGTGCCGGCCCCTAGATTTATTTATTTATTTGAAAGGCAGAGTTAGAGAGAAAGGAGGAGAGATCTTCCATCCACTGGTTCACTCCCCAGATGGCCTTAGTGGCCCAGGCAAGTACTCTTGTGCCTTGTGCCTCACTCACTGTTTATTTTCATAGTCAAAGTAAAGAAAGATAAATGAAAGTTCATCCTGGCACCTCCAAGGGAGGAATAGACTTGTGTATTAGTGAGCTATATGAAGAATTTGTCAGGATGCAGTTCTAGAGAGCCCGCAAGTTGAAGGCAGATTCTGTGAAGCTTGACATACCCCAAGGACAGCTGAAAGAGGAAGAAGCCATTTTTTCAAGACGTTTATGAATCCAGTGAGGCAGAAAATTATTCTGTGTCTGCCATGATGATCCCTCAGCTACTCAAAAAGTATGCTTCTAGAAAAGCACTGAAGCCACTGGGTCTTGGGGTGCAGGATTCCTGCACTTTCCAAAGGACCATGAGGGTGATTAATCCTTGATCCAGATGAACCAAAGACCAATTTATAAGCTTGGGTGTAAGATTTTTAGAGCATAACACAACGTGTACTATCAACTAAGTCCTTCATGGTTCTACAGGTCCCTGTTGTGGAGTAATTCCCCACAATCCACTAAGAATTGTCACTCAAACTGGAGTGCAGTAAAGGGGCACCTGCTTCTGCATTCTTAGCATGTTGGCAGGGCATGCTGATAAGCTGGTCAAAAGCCTGCCCCGAGAACCATTGGTTAGGAAGAAGGCTGTGGTAGAGTTCCAGTTCCTCATGGTTCATTCTATTTGTCCACTAAGCATTTGAAGGCATATTTTGTGCCAGGCACTGGACTTTGCTTACAATGGAGCCAGTTGTGAGAAAGGTAGGCAAGGCTACTTATATCCTGGTGAGGTAAGGGACACCAGGCCATACATAATGACAAAGGAATAGCAAAATATGTGAAAGATAAACGTATATAGCAAAACATAATGAAAACAAATAACAAAAATCATTTTTACATATTGCCACATGTACCTGAAGATGAAACAGTGTAATCAAAAGTATCTTTGAATTAACCTGAAGAGGTACCCAAAACAATTGACATGTGGCTGTCTCTGATTTTAATTCTTGTGGAAACCCACGGATTGAGAGGACTTTGCTTAGTCCCCCTTCCTGCCCCTGGCCTCCCTTGCAGAACTGGAACAATCTTTACTACAGAGGATTTTCCATGCTCTTCCAACCCCATGAAAAGCAAGCAGGTTACTGATTGTGGCAGCCACGTTGCCCTTTAGGGTAGACACCACTACCCATTTTCCCTAGGGTACAGCTTTGGCAGACAGCCAAATAGCCACCGCTAATACAGTACAGTGATCACCAACCACAGGCAGCTAAGAGAAAGAAATTGCTTCCTTCCTGATTCTGTGGCAATCTGCCACCTAATACTCCCCCACCACCTGGTGGGTCAGCAAGGCTCTTGGGTGGTGGTAGTCCCGTTGCACAGGCTGACTTCTCTGGGTTGGCCCTGAATCTGATGGGTTTCCCATAGCCACCCAGATTGTAAAAACCATTGCTCCACTGATCTGTTGGGCAGTAGCTACAGAGTACAATAAGCACATGGGGCAGCATCTCTCTCCTGCAAACAGACTAGTGCCAGAGCTGAGGCTGAGTTGACTTGTGTGGTTTCCTCCCCACTGACTGGGCCTTTTAAGGCAAAATTTAAGAGGACCACCTCCAGGTTGTGAATTCCTTTTCAGAGTACTTGCTTGCCCGAGAATCCAGAGCTCCCTATGGTGAGGAAGTGCCTGTCAGCACTGAACTTGGGTGCTTGACACGTTACCTTTCCCTTCTTCCTGGCAATGGTATAAGGAGGTCCATTTGTAGCAGCTGGTCACTGCCCTGCTTCCCGTAACCCACAGGATGGTTTTGTTGCCAGCGTTGTTCCCTATTGAGAGATCACGTTAGCTTTTTTTTTTTTTTAAGGATTTGTTTGTTTATTTGAAAGAGTTACACAGAGAGAGGTCTTAATCCACTGGTTCACTCAATTGGCCACAACAGCTGGAACTGCATCGATCCAAAGCCAGGACCCAGGAGCTTCCTCTGGATCCTCCCACATGGGTGCAGGGAACCAAGGGCTTGGGCTATCTTCTGCTTTCCCAGGCCATAGCAGAGAAGCTAGAGTAGAAGTGGAGATGCCAGGACTCGAACCGGTGCCCATATGGGTTGCCGGCACTGCAGGCGGCAGCCTCACCCACTACACCACAGTGCTGGCCCTGAGATCTTAAAGCCCAGATGAAAATGAAGTTGAGGGGAACCCTGGGGAGGACAGGAGGCAGGGCTGTGTTCTGCTGATTGATACCCTGCTTCTGCATCCTGCTTACCTTACAGAGATGAAGAAGCAGGAAGGAACAGCTTTCATGTTGAAAACAAAATGGTGTGAAATCAGAATCTTGGTTTCAAGTCCTGGTCTTAACCGCTTCATTAGCATGATCTTGGTGTCATTGACTTTTTTTAAGATTATGTTTTGGGAAAGTAGAATTATCTTCCATCTACCAGTTTACTCCCTAAATGGTTGCAATGGGTTGGTGCTGTGGCATAGCAGGTAAAGCCACCAGCTGCAGTGCCAGCATGCCATATGGGTGCTGGTTTGAGGTCCAGCTGCTCCACTTCTGTTCCAGCGCTCTGCTATGGCCTGGGAAAGCAGTAGAAGATGGCCCAAGTCCTTGGCCCCCTGCACCTGCATGGGAGACCCAAAAGAAGCTCCTGGCTTTGGATTGCTGCAGCTCTGGCTGTTGCAACCAATTGGGTGGTGAACCAGCAGATGGAAGACCTCTCTCTCTGCCTGTCCTCTTTGTGTAACTCTTTGACTTTCAAATACATACATAAATGTTTAAAAAATAAATGAATAAATGTCACAACAAACAGGTCTGGGCCAGCCAAGAGCCAGAAATCCTATCTGGGTCTCCCACGTGAGTACGCAGGCTGTCACTTTAGGAGTGACACTTTAAGTGGCACTTTAGGAGGAAGCTGGATCAGCAACAGCAGCCGAGATTAGACTACACGTTATACGGATGCCAACATCACAGCAGCTTGACCTGCTGCTAGCTATGCCAGCCCCTGTCATTGCTTTATTAGCTAACTCTTCATGTCACTTGCAGCTAGGACTAATACTTGTAGCATGGTTGTGAAGAACTAGGCAGATTAGACCACATGGAGGGGCTGGTGTCATGGCGTAGCAGGTTAAGTTGCCATTTGTGATGCCGGCAACCCATTTGGGCACCAGTTAAAAGTCGCAGCTTCTCCACTTCCAATCTAGGTCCCAGCTACCCTCATGGGACACCTGGAAAAAAGCTGGTTCCTGGCTTTGGGCTGGCCTGGCATTGGCTATTGGAACCATCTGGGGAATGAACCAGTGAGTGAAATATCTACCTCTCTCTCTCCTTCCCTCCCTCCATCCCTGCTTCTCTAAGTCAAAAGTTTAAAAAAAAAAAAAAAACATGGAAAAGTAAAAACCCATTCATATGTTAGGAGTTACTATTGAAGACTCAAAAGCCAGGAGCTGTGCCCCCTTTCCATGTTGATTGGAACAGCAGCCCCCTAGCAAAGTCACCGGCTTTGTATGTACCGGGATACAGGATGCAGCCATGGCAATGGACTTTGTGCGAGCCATGGCACTACAGGAGATTGCCAAGCCCAATAGAAAACTCAGAAGCATGAAGAGGCCATTGTCACACAGAACGTGGGGATAGAAGTGTAACCTGCAGGTAAAAGAGGACAGTTTCCCTTTCTCTTACCCGGTTCCTACATTTTACATCATTTCTTTAGCCTATCCTAGCCCTTCTGACCAGAAAAAAAAAAAAAGGTCTTTTAGAAAGTGGATGAAAAATGCATAATATGGAAAAATGACATCAGTCTCCACTGTCTTTGAGGTGCCCTCATGTTACATTCATTGACATTCTGGTTATCAAACACTCCTAGGAGACCTGGGTCACTGACACCCAAGGTCACACAGGATGATGCCCAGTCCTGCTCCTCCACCACACACCACTGACTGGATATGCTCTTTCCAATCCAACTGTCTTGTGGCACTGTCACCCAACCAAGTGTGCCATTGTCAGTGTTGCTGGTTGAAGCCCAGGGAGGGTCAGTATGAAACTGAGGGGCAACTGTTGATTTAAAAATTCCAAGTTGATGAGGAAGGGAAGATGGGTGAGGAACAGACCTTGAAGGAGACATTTCACACTGTATACTACGCCTTGCTGATTCAAAAACAATTTAAAATAATAGACTTAGCAAAACGTGCTAAAAAGGAGAAGCCAGCTGGGGTAGGTAGATTTTTAAGGAAGAGTGGCAGAAGGCTCCCTGTTCAGACTTATGGAAAACGTGTAAGTGAATGTCATGTTCAGACAGGCAGGGCCCATCCCAAAGGCCTTCCTCCCAGCTCCACAACCACCCAGTCTGACAGGTGCCACCCAAAAGTCAAGGAGACACAGAAGCAGAGGAACAGATGACTCAAAATTCTAGGTGACACTAAAGCTACAGGCAAGAGAAGCGGGGGGTGGGATTGCAGACAGTTAAGTACTGCTGCTCCTATGGCCAACAGCAAGTGCAAAGCCCTACTCACCCTTCAGCTTTAGATACGTGTTTCTTAAATTTTCATTTCAGAGCAAGACCTTTGATGTCACTCCCCAAAAGTTCACAACAGGGGTTGGCCAAGGCAGAGCTATGAACTCAAGTCTACCTCTCTCAATGGATGGCAACTTTTTTTTTTTTTTTTAAGATTTATTTATTTGAAATAGTTAACAGAGAGAGGTAGAGCAAGAGAGAGAGGTCTTCCATCTACTGTTCACTCCCAAAATGACCACAATGGCCAAAGCTGAGCTGCTCCAAAGCCAGGAGCCAGGACTTTCTTCAAGATCTCCGGGGGGGTGGGGGGGGTTAGCTTTCCCAGGCCATAGCAGAGAGCTGGATTGGGAGTGGAACAGCCGGATCTTGAACTGGCACCCATGTGGGATGCTGATGCTGCAGGCTGGGGCTTTAACCCACTGCGCCACAGTAGTGGCCCCCAAACTTAATTTTGAGCCATCACCACACAGCCTTCCAAGGTCTGTACTAGCAGGAAGCTGGAATTGGGCCAGAACCAGGTACCGAATCCAGATCATCCAACCTGGGACACAGAGCCCCTAACTTGTTTTTAACTGGTAAGCTGAATACCTGCCCCAAATTGGCATCTTACTGTCCCCAGAGGCAGTATGAAGCCATGGAAGAAGCATCCTGAAGTCAGCCCTTTTTGCAGAGTGCATTGTTCTGTGGTGGGTGTGAGTGCTTGCTGCTCCCTTAACGCCCTCTACAGGCCTAACAGGGCTTTCCCTGTACCCAACACCTCACCAGCAAGTGCCTTATAGGCAGGGATGAGCTCAGGGCACGCCTGGGCCCAGGTAAGGATGTTTCCCAAGGGAAAGGTGGTAAGACCTGAGTTCTCCTGGCATAGGGATGTGGTGGGGCAGACCTAGATGGGAGAAAACAGGAGGCGAGGCAAAGAGGCTGTATCAGTAGTTCTTGAGAGAAACAGGCTTTGAACGAAGGGAACTCATTCTGGAAATGGGTGAGACAGAAGGCAGTGGAATCTGCATCTTGGCCACCTGTTTGGTCTTCTAGGGGCGAAGTGGAAGCATATCGCAGATACTAGAGCCACCCACATCTCCTTTGGGTTGATTTTGGGGGAATTAGCTAGGTGGCCAGTCCACGCTCCGTGTCCCCACAAAGCCAAGGCTTCCTTGGTGAACAATCCTGGGCTGGCCTAGCGTCTGTGTGCACCTGGACGTCGATTTATGCCTCCTTGGTCTACCCAGGAACCTGAGCTTTGATGACCTGGGACACCTAGACAGGGATTCAAGGCCACTCCCCAGGCTGCTCCGCGGAGGCTGGAAGGCAGGCCGAGTAGCCGCAGCCCCTCGCTCCCGCCGTGCCTTCGGGTGGGCCTGGCTCTTCGAGATCTGGGCTAGTAGCTTTGGCTGCGGACGGATTAGGTCTGAGCCGATTAGAGCACGGTCCGTCGGATTCGCCCCCCGCCCTCGTGGGGGTCCGCAGAACCTTTTCCCCGCCCCGAACACCGGGTTGACAAAGAAATCCGAGAGGCCGGCGCGCCCCAGACCCCGGGCCCTTCCCCTGGGGGTTCAGGCTGCGCCCCTGCGGCTACTCCGAGCCCCGCCCGAGCTGCGGGTGTCTAGACCTGCGACGTCCCCGCCCTCGGCCCGCCGCGTGGTGGGTGGGTGGGTTCCTGGGGTCGGGCGCCGCCTGCTAGTCCCGAGGGCGCGCCGCTGCCCCGCCCGCAGGTGTCCCGCACCTGTCGGCCGGCGGCGCGCGCGCGCAGCGCCTGCCCCGCCACCGTTGGTGCCCGCGTCGTGCGCGGGGGTCCGTCGGTGCCCGCGGCGGGCGGCCTGAGGGACCGGCGTCAGCGCTACGTGCTGCGGGGCGGGCGCGGCGGGCGGGGTGGGGGCGGCGCCGAGCGCGGCAGCAGCGGCGGCGGCGGTGGCGCGGGAGGCGGGAGCGGCGGACGCGGCGGCGGCGGCGGCATGCGGCTCGGGCGGCTGCTCGTGCTGCCCACCGCGGGCTGAGGCGGCCGCAACACGGGGGGGAGGCGCGGCGGCTGGGCGAGCCGGCGGCGCAGCCAGCGCGGGGACCGCGCACCGCGGCCGGTGCTCCGCGCCATGGGCCGAGCCGGGGGCGGGGGCCCGGGCCGGGGACCGCCGCTAATGCTGCTGTTTCTGGGGGCCGCGCTGGTCCTCGCCGCGGGGGCCGTGCCCGGTAGGTACAGACCGCGGCCGGGGCCCGGGCTGCCCTCGCGCCCCACCCCGGGCCGGGGTCTTGCCGGCGTCGGGCACAGGTGGAGCCGCGCGCGGCGGTCAGGGGGCGGGGCACTGCCTTGCGGCGGCGGGTGGGCAAGAAGCGCGGACCGAGCGGGAGCCTGGGGGGCGCCCGGCGGAGGGCAGCCGCGACCCGGGCGCAGGAACCGCTGTGCGGGGCCGGAGAAGGGGTCCGTGGGGGCGGGGCCTGTGGGCGGGGCCTGCGCGAGACTTGGGGGCGGGGCTGGAGGTGGTGGGAGTTGTGGCTGCATGATCAGGGTGGGGCCTTGGGGGGTGAGATTTTGGGTGGGCTAGGGTCCGCCGGGCCTGGGCCTGTCGGGTGGCAGGGAAGATGTTGGTCTGCGGGTGTTCCCGGGATGGGGGGGTCGGGACGGGGCGAAAGGGGGCGTGGCCAAGGCTTGACCTCGGCCTTGGAGAGTGGCCGGGGGCGGGACTCCGCGCGACTGCCTGACGCCCTGCCCCTCGCCTTCCCGCCCACAGCGCGTGAGGCTGGCAGCGCGGTCGAGGCCAAGGAGCTGAAGACCGGCCTGGCCCAGGAGTCGCGTGCCAATGCCACGCAGGACGAGGCCGGCCCGCCAGCTGCCGGGAAGGAGCCTGAGTTGGGCGCGGCGACGCCTGAGGAGACGCTGGAGGCGTCGGCTGCAGTGACCGGCACCGCCTGGCTGGAGGTTGACAGCCCGGGTCTGGGCGGAGGGACCATAGACATGGGCAGTGGCGACGCCCAGGCCATCCCGGCTACGCTCCAGGCTCCCCAGGAGGCCCTCGGTCAGTCTGCAATGCCCCCCACCACCCCTGAGACTCCAGAGGTCAGCGGACCACCTTCCCCAACCCCCCGCGACAAGCTGAGTCCAGACCCGGAACTCCCCAAGGAGAGCCCCTTGGAGGTTTGGCTGAACCTGGGGGGCAGCACACCCGACCCTCAAGGGTCTGAGCCCACCTACCCCTTTCAGGGTACGCAAGAGCCCCAGCCTGCCTCAGATATAATTGACATCGACTACTTTGAAGGACTGGATGGTGAGGGTCGTGGTGCCGACCTGGGGAGCTTTCCGGGGTCACCAGGAACCTCAGAGAACCACCCTGACACTGACGGGGAGGCCCCTTCCTGGAGCCTGCTTGACTTGTACGACGACTTCACCCCCTTTGATGAATCTGATTTCTACCCCACCACATCTTTCTATGATGACTTGGAGGAAGAGGAAGAGGAGGAGGAAGATGACAAGGATGCAGTGGGTGGTGGTGACCTGGGAGATGAAAATGATCTGGTAGTGCCCACGCAGAAGCCTGGTCCAGGGCACACTCTGGGGTTGGTCCCTGGCAGCAGCATCGCCCTCAGGCCCCGCCCAGGAGAACCAGGCCGGGACCTGGCGTCCGGTGGAAACAGCACCAAGTGCCGCAGCGGCTTTGTGCGGCAAAATGGCTCCTGCCGGTCGGTGTGCGACCTCTTCCCGAGCTACTGCCACAATGGCGGCCAGTGCTACCTGGTGGAGAACATAGGGGCCTTCTGCAGGTAAGGTTGGGCCAGGCAGGTGCATGGGGCTCGTAAAAGCACCTGAAGAGTGGACAGAGAGGGGAATGTGACAGGCGCAAAGGCTAACAGGTCACCCGTCCATCAGTCTCCCAGTTGGTAGTCAGGACGCACTCAGGACATCACTTCTTGTGACCTCGTCGCTAGCAAGCTTCCTCAGAGTTAAGATCTTGTTTTTCCTCTAAGTGTTGAGTGTTGTGTCCATAACCAAACTACTCCATTCTTTTTTATTATTTTTTTTTTTGAAGATTTATTTATTTGAAAGAGTTAACAGAGAGAGGTAGAGACGGAGAGTCTTCCATCCACTGGTTCACTCCCCAGATGGCTGCAACAGCCGGAGCTGCACTGATCTGAAGCCAGGAGCCAGGAGCTTCTTCTGGGTCTCCCACATGGGTGCAGGGACCCAAGGACTTGGGCCATCTTCTGCTGCTTTCCCAGGCCATAGCAGAGAGCTGGATTGGAAGAGGGGCAGCCAGGACTAGAACCGGTGCCCATATGGGATGCCAGCGCTTCAGGCCAGGACTTTTACCCTGCTGTGCCACAGCGCTGGTCCCATCCAAACTACTCCATTCCAAAGACCAAATGCAGGGACTTCCTGAGGGTTCTGTTGGAGAGAGCAGCACTACAGAAGAAGCAGGCCCACAACCCTGCTCTGTAAGAGACACAGCACGAGGCACACCCTTCCCACTGTGTGGGCAGTCGGAGGAAGGCCCAGGGCCCCACGGGAGAGGTGAGCAGGGGAAGTCAGAGGGAGGACCTCTGGGAGCAGCCGCTCTGATAGGTGAGCTGGAGCTGAGCGCCCTCCCCTGCTCGCAGGTGTGGGGGGTGTTTCCCGACTGTGACTGGTGGCTCCTTGCTATCTGTTGTGGGACACCAAGTTCAAGATGCTTCAAAGACTTGGGTAGCCTGCAGCCAGTACACCGCACCTCGCTCGCTGTTCATTGCCCCGTTCACCCACTCTTGCCCTCCCAGGGAGGCACTTCCCTACAGGGCAGCTCAGCTCCTTTCTCTGTGAGAACCTCCGGGTACAGGTGGTCTGCTTGTCTGTCCCAGGGCACGGAAGTGAAGCTGAGGGCTCCTCTGAGACTTGTTTCCCTTGACCCTGGGAGGGGCATTTCTGCTCTCCAGCATGCGCTCTCTCGCTCACTCGCTCGCTCGCTCTCTCTGTCTCCATGACTGCTTTTTCTTGTTCTTGTTGGAGGCACATGAACAGTTCAAGTTCCTTGGCTCTTGATGTTCTACTAGGAGAACAACCCGGAGAGCAGTGAATGTTGTACCCTTGACATTGAAGCTTAGGCTGCAATTCCTGCCCAAGAGGTTCTTTTCTGTAGTGATCATGACGTTAAGGTCACAAATCGCGTGTAACCACTGCCAGGAGGAGGTTCTGCGGTTAAGAAAGGAGGATGATGAGGCCTCACCAGTTGATGAAGGAGCCCTAGAAATCAGGGGGAGCCCTGTGGTTTCACCCTTCAGACTGAGGCCTGGGACCTTTGGGGCTGATTTCAGCCTCAGAGCCCTGTGTAAAATCATCACCTTGCCTACTGTTGGAGGCCTGGGCTTTGCACCTCCAAAGTGAGCTCCCATCAGCATAAGAACACCAGAGCCCCTGCCACCTCTGGAGGGCTGCAGAAGCTCCCAGAAGCACCTGGAGCCCTCGGGGAATTTCCCAGTAGAAAGGTACGCTTGCCCGCCTCACTCGGCCACCTGGCTCTGCTGCCCCTGGGCCCAGCAGTCTGTCACTGCCTCAGGAGAGCTTCCCCGCAGGGCCACGGTGGCTCCCGAAGCTCAGGGCCCATCCCAGGATCACATGTGGGCCTCCCTGCCAGCTGCCTCCCCTGGCTGTGTGTGCCCAGGCCTGGCCACGTGCGGCCTGAAAGCTGCTTTTGCATTCCACTCACAGGACACTGCTGAGCCTGTGCTTGCAGGCTGCAGCACGCCTTTGTCTCCATCACCCTGACCCACTGCAGGGAAACGCACGGAGCTGTGGCTTCACTTCTCCAGGACACTGGGTGAGAGAGCCCCACGTGGAGGGGTCTGCATTCCTTGGCAGCCTTCCACACACAGTCTCCCTGTGACTGCAGAGGTTCAGTGGAGAAGACAAAGCATTCCTGCTTCGCTGTGTCTCCTCACCCTGTTCTGGAGGTGGGGTAGCCGGCGCTCTGTGCCCCCAACCCTGGACCCCTTTCTCTCTGTCATTGACCCTCCTCTGCTTGCCTCTGCATCCTTCCATGTCTTTCCTCTTTGAAGCAGCCTGGTTCCCATGGAAACAGCCATGTCATTGGAAGAGTTGGAGCCTGGGAACGTCCCCAAGGGCAGGAGAAAGTCACTCAACAAAGCGACTCAGACCCACCCCGAGGGCTGACTCTCACTATGCTCGCGTGACAGTGCTTTCTCGTAGTAACGGGACAGGAAGCTTTGCGGGCAGGTCACTGGAGGCTGCAGAGCTAGGAGAAGAATATGCATCTGCGTCCGTGTTTGTCCTTGTCTGTCCCTTCATTTTTTTTCTCAGTGTCTGGTTAGCCACGTGAGCTAGATGAGGTGCAGGCAACAAGAGAGGTTCTCACATGCAGGACGGGTCCTGGAACTTTGTAGCCAGAGCTCTTACTCATCTCATTGCTCCTCTGTCTTTCATGCAGAGGCCAGGGCAGGTGGGCCCGAGAGAATGCTGTGACTGAGCTCACTGAAGCTCCTTAGTCACTTCATATTCATGTCACTTTGAGCAGTTCTCTCAGCCTCTCGCAACATGGCTACCTCATTAATACCACGGGCATCAGGGCTGCCTGGGCCCACTCCATCGAACGTCTGTAGGGATGGGGCAGGGATGCCAGCTGGGAGGTCCCGACAGATCTGAGGCATTGTAGTTCCTCTAAGTGGTTTTAGGAACAGACTGTTGAAGTGCACATTGGGGTCAGGGAACGGGGCCCAGGGCATTGCTGTGGCTGCGCACCCCATGTCTTGGGTCTCACACTGTCGCTGCTGCAGGTGCAACACGCAGGACTACATCTGGCACAAGGGCATGCGCTGCGAGTCCATCATCACCGACTTCCAGGTGATGTGCGTGGCCGTCGGCTCGGCCGCCCTGGTGCTACTCCTGCTCTTCATGATGACGGTGTTCTTTGCCAAGAAGCTGTACCTGCTCAAGACGGAGAACACCAAGCTGCGAAGAACCAAGTGAGTCTGGGCCCATGGCCTCTCTCGGCAGGAGGCAGCCCGGCCCCTGGCCGGGGGATGTTGTCCTGAGGGTTCCTGGCTCTCACTCTCCGTCCCTAGCTGTTTTGTCCCTGCTGAAGAGCAAAAGCTTATCAAGCGTATCCATCCCTACACAGAACATGCTGGAATTGCAGCAGAGGTGAAGCCGCCCCTGTGGCACACAGCCCCCCGTCCAGGGAGTGTTCCCTTCCACCCTCCCCAGCCCTGCACAAGGATAGAGGTTCCTTAAAGCAAGAGCAGCCAGCAGATAGCAACTCCAAGCCCTAACCCGCAAGTAAGTTCTGTCCTGCTGCAGCTGCCTGCTCCCACCTGGCTGTGCCTGCATCACTGGTCGCTGGCAGCTCGTGGCCAGTGGATTCGCATGCAGCACCCCATCTCTCGCAAGTCAGCTCCCCCTCAGCGAATGGTGAGAGAAAGGGTTAGCACCACACTGCATGGCTTTTTCAGAGCTAGGCAACGCTTGGTCCAAACAGAACTGCAAGGAACTTAAGGAACCCTTCAGCTCTCCTCTGAGTAGCAGTTGGCATTGGGTGGAGGAGGGTGAGCTGCTTCCACTCTGGATTTCAAGAGCCCTGTGGAGATAATGGAATCTCATTTCCGCTCTGCCTTTAGCTGAGCAGTGCCTGTTGGGTGCCTGTGAGAGTCAGTGAGCACTTACCTTTAAGTCTGTTGTGACCTTACATACTATGAAAGAATCACTCTTGTCACCCAGAGAAGTAAAAAAAAAAAAAAAACAAAAAAAAACCCTTTCTGAAGTATCACAGAAGTCACAAAAGGAAGAAATTGGAGTTCAAGACTCAAGAGCCAATTTATGCAGAAGTATCCCCACTCCCTTTCAATCTGCTGCCCCCTTAGTCCCCTCCCCCTGACCTGAGGCTCCCTGCAGTGAGTGGGACTGAAGGACTGTGCCTGCATCCCGAGAAGAGGACAAAACACCATCTGTTGCTCCTTTGCTGGTAGAAGCTCAGGGTGTGCAGGCACAGGCGGCTGTCTGCAGCCTCCCAGCTAACGGCTGTGGGGCTGGGGGGGCTGGGGGGGCCTCGCCATTGTGCGTGTGCACTGAGGCGGGGGCTGCAGAGAGTCACGAGCCAGGACCCTTGGCTCCTCACTCGTATACCAAAGGGGTGGGTGAGCAGGGATGTGCAGGGGACAGGGTGAAAGGACCACCTAAATCAGGGCAGCTGCTGCTGACCGTGGGGGAGAGAAAGGAGCAGCAGGAGCTGTGGCCAGAGGGCCTCCCCTCTGGCTTCCGCAGGATGTGGCCGCCTCCTTTCTCCGCACACCTTCGTTCCTTTCCCGTGCGTGCTTACCACCGCAACGATGCTGCCATGTACCCAGCACACTGCAGATGTTGCTGCACTTTATTGATTCTAAGATACCTATTTTTTTCACTTGTTAACATTTCTGCAATTGGATTATGTCGCTGGCGCCTTACAAGCAGTGTTGGCCAGATGGTAGACACGATGTAGTTGGCATTGCCTGGCACGCACAGGCGTGGGTCATAGCTGTTCATATCGTTGTCAGTTCTTTATCCAGAGTCTAAATGAGTGGCTTCCAGTGTGTAGTTAAAAAATCCCAGGTGACAGGAAGCCACCGAATCGTGGTTTAAGTGGCGGAAGCTTCCCTCTTAATGGTACATCAAGTAACGGCGCATCTTCTTCCTCTGTGGCCTTTGGTTAAACAGAAGAGTTGACCCACAAAGCCGAGGTGTTAACTACCTTTGCTAGGTTTTACCACAATCATTTCACTTGCTTTTTCCATTCTCTCTTCCACTCTACCCAGCAAATTCCGGACCCCATCCGAGCTGCACAACGATAACTTCTCCCTCTCTACCATTGCTGAGGGTTCTCACCCAAATGTAAGGAAACTCTGCGACACCCCCCGTACTCCCTCCCCGCATGCCCGGGCCCTGGCTCACTATGATAACGCTCTCTGTCAGGTAACTGGTCTTCTTCACATCTCCCCTCATGCATGCCTCAGCCCCCAGCCTGTGTCTCTGGTCTGGTTCTGAGTGTGACATCTGCAGGGGTGCCTGAAGGTCAGCTTAGGGTGCCTGGGTGGGGCAGCGAAGGTGGGAAGAAGCCCTTGGCCATCCATCAGTTCTTCGACGAGCAGCTACAGGGGCTGGACAACCTTTTTGCTAGGATGGCTTGGGGTGTTTAGCTCCATGTGCACCTTAGAAGTCTGACTGTGAAGTCTCTTACTTTCCCCATCAGGGAGCAAGATGCTGCTTTCTTTGCTGGGGAATTTCTTGATGGTCATTGAAGCCAGTGGTGGTTGCTTTTTGGGATGGGTGGAAAAACCTCTGGGTCCTGATGTCCCTTGAGGGCCGCAGAAACTAGCAGGTGAGGGCTGAGTGAGCACGAAATACTGGTGGAACCGTAAGGCTAGGAGACATTCTCTCGTCAGGAGGATGGGCTCAGAAATACCCACTGACCCCAGCGGAAGCTCCCAATAGACTTTTCTTGAAGATTTTGGCCCAGTGTGTTGCCTGGATCGTACTGATCAATAAAATACTGGATATTGTCAGATAATTTGAAAACAAAGCAGAAACCGTACAAGCCCCAAGTCATGGCACATTCAACTCCAAGAATTCACACAATGCAGGCTCCATGCCTCCAGGTAAATGCATTATTCCCCAAGTGATTATTAAACAGAGACTACAGACTGAAGCAGTAGAGTTTAAAGAAACATTTTAAAGAAGTTCTTTGAAATAATGGACAGCAGAAGATCAGAGCTCATAGGGACCTTAACAGTCCAGACTGGTGCCATCCAGTGGGATTTTGTTCTAAATTTTCACTGGGAAAGCAGTGGAGGGTAGCCCAAGTACTTGGGGCCCCTGCACCCACATGGGAGACCTGAAGGAAGCTCCTAGCTTCTGGCTCTGGCTGGGCACAGCCCTGGCTGTTGTGGCCATTTAGGGAGTGAGCCAGCAGATGGAACTCCACATAACTCTGCCTTTCAAATAATCTTTTTAAAAAAGAAAAATCTTCACCGTCTCCCACAGCTGCCGCCAGCTGCACGTGGCTGTCAAGCTCTTGGCACGTGGCTAGTGCTTACCATTGGACAGTACAGGTCCTGCCCACTGTCGTCTTTGTTTTTTCTTTCCTAGTTATTCCCCTAAAAGAGTTACAGAGACATCTTCCGTCTGCTGGTTCACCCCCTAGATAGCTGCCATAGTGAGGGTTGGTCCATTCATCTGGATCTCCCACATGGGTGGCAAGGAGCGCAAACACCTGGGCCATCTTCCACTGCTTTCCCCAGGCCGTTAGCAGGGAGCTGGATGGAAAGTGGAGCAGCTGAGATGTGCATGAACTGGCCCCCATGGGGATGCCTGCATCACAGGCAGTGGCTTTCCCAGCTGCCCCGAGCCAGTCCATCCCCACCCCACCCCCTCCAGTCATCTTTTTATTGGTGGAGAAACTGTTGCACCAGAAAGGGAAAGAGAGTAACAGTACATGTGGCCTTGTTCACCAAACTCCAGAAAAGGAAAACTTGGCTTGGCGGAGGAGGAGTACAGGGATCACGGCCAGCGTGAAATGAGAAGTAAACTCATTAATATTTTAAAATCTTTGATACAAAGGGTGGGGAAAGAGCAGGTTATTGCACTTGGTATGTCTCCAGAGATTAATAAGCTTGACCTCATAACCATGGAAACAAGGTATCTCACAGACTTTATGACCGGTGACCACATCAATCAACGCACAAGGATGTGGGCCCCTCGAGGGCAGGGTAGGGTCCTGCGTTTCACCTGATCCAGCCCTGTGAGGTCAGGCCTGCATTCAGCCATGCTGTGTTGGGCCCTGCCTGGTGACAGACGGTTTGCACCGGGCCTCTCAGTCCCACTCTCAGACCTGCCAGCTTGTACGTGTGGGCTGCAGAGTGGTTCCTACAGCCAGGGCACCCGCTGTCCACAGACAGTTCTGGCCACGTGGCCTGGCAGAGTGCCAGCATCCTTAGGACAGTTTCTGGCCATGCCCCCCTGGCACCTCACGAAAGTGGGAGGGTGGGGAAGAGCCCTCCCGGAGGGCTGGGTTGCACGAGCCACTGGGAGGCTCTGCTGCTCTTGTTGGCTCAGCCAGCCTCATGGAAGCCAGGCGCCTGTGCACGGAAGCTAGCATGCCCCTGAGTGCAGAATACGGCAAGCCCGAGAACAGAGCAGAGCCGCGAGTGGTCAACCGTGGCAGACTCAGCCTGAGAAGGGGCTGTGGGGTTGTCTGGGCAGCACTCAGAGAAGTGGCACAGGCAGGGGCTGATGCTCTCCTGAGAGTCACTTCCAGCCGGCATCCGCCCCTCAGCTTCTGCCCAAAGGCACTGCCCTTCCCCCCTGTAAAGCACCTGTCGATGGCTGTCCTGCCCAGCGTCGCGTGTTCTGCGGGACTTTCTGCCTTCATCTCCAATTCTCGCACCTAGCCTTAAGGTCACAATTAGTCATATTCAACATCTCCTGGGCACTGGCAGTCAACACGGTTGCCACTTCACGGTGAAGTGAAGTCCCGCCCGCCTTCCATGTGTGCAGCAGAGCACGGAGTGAGAAAGCTTCAAGGCGAGCCAGGAAACGAGGGCGTCAGAGTGGAGCCTGCACTTTGGCCTCTGCCCCACCCTCTCCCTTCACCCCTCAAATTCCTTATTGGCATTGGGGTTCCCTGAAATTTTGGAGAAGCCTATTCATTTTAACAGAGGAATTATTTCTTTTACATAAGTAGATTGAGTGGGTCATTTTCCTACCCCACTGGATTAATCCCTACCGGCCACCCCGTGAAAAAGATTTCAAACAAAAGAATCTGCTGTTCCAGGTCGGTGGCAGGGCAGGGGTCAGATTTTGGAATCTGTGTCCCTCCAGCTCCTTCCTCCTGCTCGGCTGCTGCTCTCTGGGCCGTGGGTTGAGCTTGTGGGCCACCCGCTGAGTCAGTGCAGAAGTGTTTCCTGTAGCCTGGGAGGCAGGTGAGAGTGAGGGAAGCTGGACACAGTCCAGCTGCAGAGTCCTGGATGGCTTGAGTCTTCCCGAGAGGTGGCGGGCCTCCTGCTATTTCTCTTTATCCCTAGAACTTCTCCAGACTGTCCGTTAGTGGTGTGGGGTTTTTATGGGTTTTGTTTGTTTGCTTGTTTGTTTGTTTGTTTTTCCTATGTACTTTCCAGAATCTGCTTTTAGGTGTATTTGACAAAGCACTGTCATTCCCCTTCCGGTAGAGGTTTGCATCTGGAAACCTGGGAATCCAGGTCTGAGCCCCCGTTACCCTGGGTGGAAGGGTCCCCATATGGCTGGGGCAGACACTAGGAGCGGTCCATAGCGGTTCCTGGGGCTTCCGCCAGACATCAGCCCAGCCCCCTTGTGACCAGGTACTCTGCCAAGTCCCAGCAGATGGGCCCTCTGCTGCAGGATTCAGCAGCCCTGGGCTTACCGGGATCAAATGCAGGGACATACAGTGTAGCAGCTCTCCCTCAACGGTTCTGCCTCCACCACTGTTTGTACACCTCCAATCACCTTAGGGTGTGCTCCTCCCGCTGCTTGGCCCCAAAAGCAGTTTCTCATCGGTAAATCCCATGGTCCTTTATCCACCTTCATGGCGTCACAGCTCTGACGTCAAATCTAAAGGCATCACTCAGTGTGCTTTTCCCTACAGTGGTGGGGGGAATGTTCCCGTTCCCCTGTATGCCCCAAACAGTATGTGACCTGGGAGGTGGTGCGGGGAAGATTACCTTAGAAATACGGAAGCAGGCTGCATCCCGTGGGAGGCAGGTGAGCCTGCTCTTGCCATGACCAGGTTCTGGCACGACTCAGAGTCCTCCCCGCCCAGTTCAGTGGTTCTGCTAACAGTGCTCCTGCAGGCTGCGTGCGCTGCCGTGTCTAGAGTCTGCCTCAGTGCTCCGCGGAGTCCACTTCCTCTTGTCTCGTTGGAAACAGCAGCCCTTTGCTCCCCTGTTTGTAAATCATGCCTGCAGCCTTTGAAGCTCTGCATTAAGTCTCTGCTGGGTCTGAGCCGCTGGAGAGGTTTTGGGTGAGGCTGGGGGCAGAAAGCAGGTGACAGTGATTTCTACACTTAGAGAACTTGTGGACGCTTCCTCGCCTCCTGTCTGAACAGCCTGGGTCCTTCCCTACTTCCTTTCCAACTCACCACTACCCTAACCTCGTGCTATTAGGGGTCAACTATTGGGCAGCACAGACAGGAACGCACCGGCTCGCCCATGGTGGTTGTCCTGAATGCGGGAAGTGGCTAAAGCAAGAGCAGCCTGAACTCGTAGGCAGGTGGGCGTACCCCATCCTTCATCCGCCTGAGCGGTCACACAAACCCAGAGGAGTTCCGGGCACTTAGGACACGATTTTGGGCCCCAGAGAAAGAACTGGGACCACGGCTGTCATCCCATCAGGTGGTCCTCAGGGAAGAGGAAGGCAGGTGTTGCCCTGCAAGTTCTCCACGTGCCCCGAATGTGGGATCGGAGGTCTGTGTGCTGGAGTGGGGCTTCCTGCAGTCCTGGAACAGGCAACGTCCTTGGGCTGCAGGCAGCAGGGCGTGGGGACCCAGGAGAGTGGGCTGAGAACCAGCTGTGGGGATCACCTGCCGTGGTCAGCATGCGGATAGTGGAAGCAGCTGAACTCATCTGGGCTTCGACTGAGAAAGCACCGGTTGTTGTTAGCGTCTTTCGGCAGGTGCGGCTCTGACGGCAAGAGGCTCAGAGGACACGCAGTTGCTTTGGGGACGGGAGCCCTAGCTTTGTCTAGAGCCGCTCTGCACTTGACTTTAGTCCGCTGGGTGCCCCACTGTGTGCACTGACAAGATGTCTCCCTTGACCCAGATGTTTCCGGGTGGTTTTTGTTTTGTTCTGTTCTGTTTGTTTGTTTTTAAGAGACAGACCTCATCCCTGTGGTTCACTTAATAAATGCTCACAACAACCCCTGGCCGGAGCCAAAACTGGGGGTCAGGGACTCAATCCAGAAAGCCCACGTGGGTGACAGGAGCCCAGGCACTTGAGCCGTCGCCTGCTGGCTCCCAGGGCCTGTGTTAGCAGTGAGTTGGAGTCGGGAGCTGGAGCTAGGTGTTGAATCGAAGTTCTGCTACACGAGACGTGAGCATCTTCACTGCTAGGCCAGTCGCCTGCCCCTGACCAAGATGTTTTTGTCAGAGTTGAACCCAGCAGGATGGAGAGCCGAGAAGAGCTCATTCATGCCTGAGCCTTGGGAGGTGCTGGGGCAGGGTACTAAAGGGAGTGTTTGTCCCCAGTCTCTGTCCAGAGAGAATCTTGGACTGGCCCAAATTAACAGTATTTGTAATCTGATCACCGTCAACTTTTCATCTTTATCTGGCATTGCTTCTAAGGAAGACTTTCCTAGAAGTAGCTGCTGATGCACTACCGTGGTTAGTTTTTCATTCAAGTCTTAGAACTTGTTTCAGTTACGGTTTCTTTGACCCAGATGGATAACCGAGGTTGGGGCACGTTGGCGTCCCGTATTGGGGTGCTGGTTTAAGTGCTGGCTGCTCCACTTCTGAGCCAGCTTCCTGCTAATGTGCCTGGAAAGCAGTGGAAGTTTGCAGTAGTACGTGGGCCTCTGACACTCACGTGGGAAACCCAGATGGAGTTCCAGGCTCCTGGCTTCAGCCTGGCCCGGCCCCAGCCACTGTGGCCATTTGGAAAGTGAACCAGCAGATAGAAGACCTGTTTCTCTCTGTGTCTGTCTGTCTGTCTGTCTGACTGTCTCTGTTTCTCTGTCAGTCTGCCTTTCAAATAAAATAAATCTTGAAAAAAGAAAACCTAGGTTATTATTTGATTGCTGTCCCATTGTCTCCTCCCCTGCTTGTTTCCCCTTCCAGGATGATCCCAATGCCCCCCACAAAATCCAGGAAGCCCTCAAGTCCTGCCTGAAAGAGGAGGAGTCGTTTAACATCCAGAACTCCATGTCGCCCAAGCTTGAGGGTGGCAAAGGTGACCAGGTGGACTTGGAGGTGAACTGTCTTCAGAACAACTTAACCTAAAGCAGACAGAGCGGGGAGAGAGGCACCCGGGGTGGGGGGCGGGGGAAGGATGGCGTGCTCCTCTGTACAGAGTCTATTTCTTGTAACCATTTGTTAAACTCCTTTCTTTTTCTGGTCTCATGGCATGCATTGATGTATTTTGTACAGGAGGGGAAAAAAAAAACACTTAAAATAAGCAAAGAAATGGAACAGAATTGCATACACTGGGTTGTTTTGTCTGTGCTGTCTGTACATTGCTTCTGCGGCTGTGATTTCTAAACCTATGCTGTTATTCAACTGACCTTTTTTTTGGTACTTTGACCCACCTTTTTTTGAAATACCAGTAAAAAAAAAAAAGTTATTGAAATAAAACTTTTTAAAAAGCTATCCATTTTCTTAATGCCGCTGTGTCCGGGCCCTCCCCAGTCTTACTGAAGTTGAATCCCTCGCTTCCTTGAAGATGTGCACTTGTACGTGTCAGGAACCTCGGAAATGGTGTGTTAGTGGGGCAGCCATAACACAACATGACTGAAGTCCGGGGTCAGGGTGCCAGCAGGCTGGTTTCCGCACGAGGCCTCCCCGGGCTCTGGAGGCCCTGGAGCAGCTGTGTCCTCGAAGCGTCCTCACGTGCCTTCTCTGTGCACGGAGGAGAGCAAGCTTGCTGGTGTCGCTTCCCCTTCCTGACAGGACACTGATCCTTATCACCTCCTGCCGCCTTAGCCCTGTCTCCAGCAGTCACCTTGAATGGCGAGGGCAAAATTCAGTCCGTAATAGCTTCTCTCACCTGTTAGAAGGATATGCAGTTCTTCTTTCATAAACATGTATCCGAGCCAGGCACTGTGCCAAGACTACTAGATGTATAATAGATCCCCATCCTCAAGAAATTACCAGTCCACTTGAGAAACAAACTTTTAAACAAGTAACAATATGGTGTGTGCAAAGTCAGAGGAGTTGGACTTGCAGGGTCAGAGCTTGCGGGCTGGGAGTTTGGCACAGTGCTTAAGGTGCCATTTGCAATGCCCACATTCGGATCAGGAAACTGGGTTCAAGTCTGGGCTCCACTTCTGATTCGAGCTTCCTGCTCATGCACACCCTGGGGAGCTAGCTGATCAGAAGTGGAGCAGCTGGGCCTTGAACTGGCACCCATATAGAATACTGGCTAGCCTTGCAGGTGGTGGCTTTACCTGTTACAACACAGCACCAGCCCCCCCAAAAACAAATCTTTAAAAATAAAAGTTCAGGCCGGCGCCGTGGCTCACTAGGCTAATCCTCCACCTTGCGGCGCCGGCACACCGGGTTCTAGTCCCGGTTGGGGCGCTGGATTCTGTCCCGGTTGCCCCTCTTCCAGGCCAGCCCTCTGCTGTGGCCAGGGAGTGCAGTGGAGGATGGCCCAGGTGCTTGGGCCCTGCACCCCATGGGAGACCAGGAAAAGCACCTGGCTCCTGGCTCCTGCCATCGGATCAGCGTGGTGCGCCGGCCGCAGCGCGCCCGCCGCGGCGGCCATTGGAGGGTGAACCAACGGCAAAGGAAGGCCTCTCTGTCTCTCTCTCACTGTCCACTCTGCCTGTCAAAAAAAAAAAAAAAAAGAAAAAGAAAAAGAAAAGTTCAGAGCTTCAAAGGAGGCTGAAATTGGACTTTTTAAAAGTTTATTCTTGGCCGGCACTGTGGCTCAATAGGCTAATCCTCCGCCTTGCGGCGCCGGCACACCAGGTTCTAGTCCCGGTTGGGGCGCCGGATTCTGCCCCAGTTGCCCCTCTTCCAGGCCAGCTCTCTGCTGTGGCCCGGGAAGGCAGTGGAGGATGGCCCAAGTGCTTGGGCCCTGCACCCCATGGGAGACCAGGAGAAGCACCTGGCTCCTGGCTTCGGATCAGCACAATGCGCCTGCCTCAGCGGCCATTGGAGGGTGAACCAATGGAAAAAGGAAGACCTTTCTCTCTGTCTCTCTCTCTCACTGTCCACTCTGCCTGTCAAAATTAAAAAAAAAAAAAGTTTATTCTTTTTATTTGAAAGAGAGCAAGAGGGCTCCCCCATCTGCTGATCCATTCCCCAGATGCCTGTTCCAGCAAGGGCTGAGTGTGGCCAAAGCCGGAGTCAGGAATTCAACGTGGGTCTCCCACACGGGCAGCCATTGCCTGCTGCCTCCAAGAGTAAGCCTTAGCAGCAAGCTGGACTCAGGATTAGGGCTGGGACACAAACCCAGGCACTTGATGTGGGGTGTAGCATCCTCACCACTGTGCCAAACACCCACCCGGAAACTGGATGTTCAAAGAGGAGGAAGCATTTTCCAGGCTGGACGGGGAGAAGAGCCGTGCAAGGCAAGGCAGAATGCTCAGGCAAGTGTTGCTCTGTGAGGAGGAATTGTGTGTGCAGGGCCCTGGGTGAAGAGGTTAGAAAGGGCAATTGAGGGTGAGCTGCCAGAGGACCTTGCTGAATGCCACTGAGCCCAGGAATGAAGCAGGGTCAGACCTGTCTTCTGACAAGAGAGCACGGGACGATGGTGAAGGTGCACTGGGGACAGGGATGGTGACAGTCTAGACAAGCAACGGGGCTGGACTGGAGAGAGGGGAGCATTCAGGAGCCAGATTTACCCACAGCAGGGTGGGGGTGGGGGTTCTAAAATGCTTGCCTGTGCTCAGTCTTCCATAATTCCGGTAACTGAATCCCTGTGTGTTTGCTGTCTGACTTCTGCTGGTTCTCCCTGAGTTATATTCACGTGTGCTCCACTGTCTTATGTTTCATGCTGGACTCGGTATAGGCTACATATCCCTTATCAGAAATGCTGGAGGCAGGCCCACGCTGTGGCATAGTGGGTAAAGCTGCTGCCTGCAGTGCCAGCATCCCATGGGGGCGCCAGTTCAAGTCTCGGCTGCTCCACTCCGAATCCAGCTCTCTGCTATGGCCTGGGAAAGCAGTAGAAGATGGCCCAAGTGTTTGGGCCCCTGCACCCACGTGGGAGACGTGGAAGAGGCTCCTGGCTTCAGATCTGCACAGCTCCAGTCATTGCAGCCATTTGTGGAGTGAAACAGCGGAGGGAAGATCTCTCTCTGAGTCTCTGCCTCTGCCTCTCTGTAACTCTGCCTTTCAGATAAATAAATAAATCTTTAGAAAAAAGAAATGTTGGGGACCAGAAATGTTTGGGCCATTTCTTTGGATTTGGGAATATTTTAATATATGTAAAGAGGTATCTTGAGGATGGAACCCAAGTCTAAACAAGAAATTCATATACACCTTACACACATAGCCTGAAGGTAATTTATACAGAATTTTTAGTGCACCTGCATTTTTACTGTGGCCTGCTGCATGAATCCGAGTGCAGAAGTTTCCAGTTGGTATGTCATGTCACCATTCAAAAAGTTTCAGACTTTAGAATACTGTGAATTTTCAGGTTAGAGATACTCTACTTCCACTCTGCCTGTCAAAAAAATAAAAACTAAAAATAAAAAATAAAAAAATATTTTGAGGGATAGTATAATTTTTTCCTCTAGAGTTTTTTTTTTTTTTTTTTTTTTTTTTTTTTTTTTTTTTTTTTTTTTTTTTTACAGGCAGAGTGGACAGTGAGAGAGAGAGAGACAGAGAAAGGTCTTCCTTTGCCATTGGTTCACCCTCCAATGGCTGCCGTGGCCGGCGCGCTGCAACCGGCGCACCGCGCTGATCCGATGGCAGGAGCCAGGTACTTCTCCTGGTCTCCCATGGGGTGCAGGGCCCAAGCACTTGGGCCATCCTCCACTGCACTCCCGGGCCACAGCAGAGAGCTGGCCTGGAAGAGGGGCAACCGGGACAGAATCCGGCGCCCCGACGGGGACTAGAACCCAGTGTGCCGGCGCCGCAAGGCAGAGGATTAGCCTAGTGAGCTGCGGCGCTGGCCTAAAGTGGTTTTTTTTTTTTTTTTTAAGATTTATTTATTTGTTTGAGAGGTAGACAGTGAGAGGAAGAGACAGAGAGAAAAGTCTTCCTTCCATTGATTCACTCCCCAAATGGCCGCAATGGCCAGAGCTGCGCCGAGCTGAAGCCAGGAGCCAAGAGCTTCTTCCCGGTCTCCCATGCAGGTGCAGGGGCCCAAACACCTGGGCCATCTTCTACTGCTATCCCAGGCCACAGCAGAGAGCAGGATCGGAAGAGGTGCAGCTGGGACTAGAACCGGCGTCCATATGGGATGCCAGCACTGCAGGCAGAGGATTAACCCACTGCACCATGGCACCAGCCCCTAGAGAGGTTTATTTTTAAGATTTATTGTACTTATTTAACAGGCAGAGTGACAGAGGGAGAGAGAGATCTTCCATCTCTATTGGTTCACTCCCCGAATGGCTGCAATGGCCAGGGTTAGGGCAAGCTGAAAGCAGGAGCCTGGAGCTCTATCTGGGTCTCCTATGTGGGAGCAGAGGCCCGAGCACTTAGGCCAGGATCTGTTTTCCCAAGCGTCTTAACACGGAGCTGGACTGGGGAAGCAGAGCAGCTGAGACTTGAACTGGTGCTCTAATATGGGATGCCAGCATAGCAAGCAGTGGCTTAACCCACGGTGCCATGATGCCAGCCCCTGGAGAGGGTTTTTAGCTGCTTCTCTCAGGTGCCATGGGTATGGGGTTGCATTCATCCAAATGGAATCTGAGCCCAAGCTACAGACCCATCAGACCATGTAAGAGCTAAGGTTCGCATTTGATTCATCCCTAACCCTGTAAAAAGCCCTCTAGAGTCACAGCCCCAAACAGCCAGTGGATTTGGTAGGCTCTATGCTCCTACTCCGCACACCCAGCCCTTCAGGGCTTGGAGGAACACAGCTCATTCTGCCCATCACCTCTTCTTCACAGGGCACTTATGGTGCCACATTCTGGGCTTAGCTGTCTGGAAGTCTGTCCTCTCCAGGATGCCAGCCTAGGAATCCCTCAGGGGCTTGGTAGCTGTTTGATGCATTTCAGCTGTTTGTCCAGCTTTCGGTTGCCTGGTGGAAGATTTGGTCAGTTGGCCTAGTCCTGTAGCCTGATAGAGAAATCCCCGATGTTTGTCCCAGGCCTCTTGCCCAGATGTGCAATCCGGTCTGCTCTTTGCCATGGATGTGGCTGCACATGGGAGTGCCTACGGTGGTTTGCTACCCAGATCCCCCATCCGCTTTGTGGAGATCTGCCTGGTTTTGTCAGGCCTTCCCGTGCTCTCCAGTTTAGGGGACCAGTCTCACGGATCAGTGCCCCTGCAGGCACGGGCAAGCTCTGTCAGGAGGGGCTGTGTGTGAAAGTGCCGCCCAAGTTCTGAATCCCTTCCAGCCAGCCACAAGGGCTCACTAGCATCGGGCTCTGTGTTGTTTTTCCCTCGAGAGTATAACAAAGCTCTTGGCTCTGCCCTACATTCACAGCACATGCAGGAGGGAGAGGAAAACCCCGATCAGAGGGAGCAGGAGGCAGTGCAGGTCTGTTGAAGAGTTCCCAGATGTCGGCCGGTGCCGCGGCTCACTAGGCTAATCCTCTGCCTAGCGGCGCCGGCACCTCGGGTTCTAGTCCCGGTTGGGGCACCGGATTCTGTCCCGGTTGCCCCTCTTCCAGGCCAGCTCTCTGCTGTGGCCAGGGAGTGCAGTGGAGGATGGCCCAGGTGCTTGGGCCCTGTACCCCATGGGAGACCAGGAGAAGTACCTGGCTCCTGGCTCCTGCCATCGGATCAGCGCAGTGCGCGGGCCGCAGCGCGCCATTGGAGGGTGAACCAATGGCAAAGGAAGACCTTTCTCTCTGTCTCTCTCTCTCACTGTCCACTCTGCCTGTTAAAAAATAAAAAAATTAAAAAAAAAAAAAAAAGAGTTCCCAGGTGTCGCCAAGGGCTCTGACCCAAAGAAGGGCTGAAATACTGGAATAGGTTGAATTGGTTTCTACCTGTGCTGGTCCTCTTTCCTGTCAGTTCTTGTGCTTCTTGGGGACATTGATCCCCAGGGCTGGCTGGTGGCTTCCCCAGGACACGGTCCTCCCCCCCAGCTCTGCTGTTAGCGCTCCTTCCCCGTCCCCAGAGGTCGCCTCCTGGGACACTTCTGCTTCACCCTGATGCTTTCAGTTGAGCAGTCCCTTCTCTTCTGCTGGCCTTGTCCATCCTACTCACACATCCTCCTCAAACTGAAAATGTGTGACACTCGACGGCCATGGGGGGGTGAACCAACGGAAGGAAGACCTTTCTCTCTCTCTCTCTCTCACTGTCTAGCTCTGTCAAATAAAAAAAAAAGAAAAAGAAAATGTGTGACACTTGGGCACTGTGGAGAAAGCAGTCATTGGTCTTGCAGCTCAGATGAGGCTGTTCCTTGTAGGAGAGATGCCGTGCAGTGCTGACGCCACACCTGGGGCTGCCCTAACAAATCACCACGGATGGAATGGCTTAAAGCAGCAGAATTTAACCTTCATGGTTCTGGAAGCCACATGGGTGAAGCCAAGGTATCGGCAGGGCCATGCACGCCAGGGACAGCGCCTTGCTTCTTTCTAGCTTCTGGTAGCTGCCAGCACCCTGGGCAGTCTTTGGCTGGGAGCTGCTTCACTCCAGTTGCTGCCTCTGCCTCAGTCTGCACTCTGTGTGTATCTGTTTCTCCCGGTCATCACGTGGCCTTCTCACGAGTCATTGGGTTGAAGGGCCATTCTAATTATCTTTTTTTTTTTTAAAGTATTTATTTATTTATTTATTTGAAAGTCAGAGTTACAGAGAGAAGGAGAGGCAGAGAAAGAAAGAGGTCTTCCATCCGCTGGTTCACTCCCCAGTTGGCCTCAACAGCCGGAGCTACGCGAATCCGAAGTCAGGAGCCAGGAGCTTCTTCCGGGTCTCCCACGTGAGTACAGGGGCCCAAGCACTTGGGCCATCCTCCACTGCTTTCCCAGGCCACAGCAGAGAGCTGGATTGGAAGTGGAGCAGCCAGGACTAGAACTGGCACCCATAAGGGATGCCGGCACTGCAGGAGGCAGCTTTACCTGCTACACCACAGCACTGGCCTCCTTATCATCTTAATTATACTTCCAGTGAGGTTTCCTTTGCAAGTATTGGGGGTCAGTAGTCCAGCATGTCTTCGGGGGAACACAATGCAATCCGCAACACCACCTTGTCCTGGGGCCTGAGGCTGGGGACTAGAGAGCACTGGAGACGTTAGAACCCAGAGGCCAGACTTCTTTTTCCGTATCCTCTCCTGTGCATCTCTTCACACCATAGGCCCTGTCCGAGCATCTCCTCGTGTCTCATACAACTCAGCGAAGTGAGAAGCAGAGCCCGTGCTCCGAAAGCAGCACTAGCCTCTAGACTCGGAGCTGGAAGGTCTGCCCATCCCAAGCCCAGGGTTCCTCCACTGGAAAAGCCTGACCTTTCCACAGGCCCATCCGGACCTCAGTCGTACAGCCATGAACCGAAGGGACCAAACACTGCCCCATGGAGCTCATTGCCCATGTCATGATATCCACGTAACATGTTCTGAGGAGGGGAAGGGGCCGCACGACCCCACCCGCAGGCCGCCAGCGCCGAGTACCCTGGCCGAGGCTCTTTCCTCAGCCCAGGAGCTTGTCCCAGGTACAGGAGAGGCTTGGGGGAGGTGGGGAGCCAACCTGGAGCACACGAGGGTACCCAAAGTACAGGGGGACAAAGACGGATGTTTGGTGTCAAGGTCGTGTCAAGTTTATAAAGGGTATTGAGTGATGCACCGCTTCACATGCTGTGGATGCATTTGGTTAATATGCCATTTCTTCCTTGGCTGTGCAGAACATACTGGTAAGGCCATCTGGACCTGGAGTTTCTTTGTGGAATGTTTTCTTACCTACGGATTTATTTAACTTCCTTAATAGTTATAGACTTATTAAGGTTTTCTATTTATATTTCAGTTTGGGTAAGTTGTACTTTCCTGAAAATGTGTGCCTTTCACCTAAAATTTTATATTTGGGTATACTAGGTATTTGTAATATCCTTTGGTAATTGTAGTGTCTACAGAAGCTGCAATTATGCCCTTCCTTGTATTATGGATATTGGTTATTTGTGCTTTCTTTATTTGTCTTGATTAGTCACACAAGAGACTTATCAGTTGCAGTAGTCTTTTTTTCTTTTAAGATTTTATTTACTTATTTAAAATACAGAGCTACAGAGAGGGAGAGGGAGAGGCAGAGGCAGAGGCAGAGAGACAGGTCTTCCATCCACCGGTTCACTCCCCAAATGGCCATAATGGCTAGGGCTGGGCCACACCAAATCCAGGAGCTAGGAGCCTCATCTAGGTCTCCTACATGGGTGCAGGTGCCCAAGCACCTGGGCCATCCTCCACTGCCTTCCCAGGCACACCAGCAGGGATCTGGACTGGAAGTAGAGCAGCCGGGACTTGAACTGGCGCCCACCTGGGATGCTGGCACTGCAAGTGGCAGCTTTATCTGTTACACACAGTGCCGGCCCCAGTTGCAGTAGTCTTAAAAAAAAAAAAAAAAAGTTTTGGCTGTTTGTTGATCTTCTCTATTGTATATTTGGAATATTGCATATATGAAATAAAAATATGAATTTTGGTACAACTTTGGTTAAGAAGCCAGCTTGGGACACCTGCATTCGTTTCAGAGTGCCTGGGTGTGTGTCCTGGCTGTGCTTCCTCTCCTGCTTCCTGCCTGAACCGCCTTGGAGGCAGCAGGTGATGGCGCGAGTAATTGAGTCTTTACCATCCACATGGGAGACTTGAATTGGGTTTTTGGGCTTCTGGCTTTGGCTTGGCCCAGCCCTGGCTGTTGTTGGTATTTGGGGGGTGGGGGTAGGGGTAAACCAGCAGGTTGAAGATTTCTCTGTGTCTATGTCTTTCTGCCTTTCAAGTATGCAAAAACAAATACATAGGAATTTTCTTTATTCATTTAAAAATGTTTCTATTAACTTTTGAAGCCACTTCATATACTCACAGTTATTTAGCTATTAATCAGTTTGGAGCATTTTCTGATTTCAAAAAGTTAAATTTATTTATTTATTTGAAAGGAAGAGAGAGAGAGAGAGAGAGAGAGAGAGAGGGAGGGAGAGAGATCAACCTATCAACCTGTCCCCTCTGCTGGTTCACTGGCCACAAGCCCACAACAGTGAGCCAGGGCTAGGCCAGGCTAATGCCAAGAGCCCAGGACTCAGTCCATGTCTCCCAGGCGGGACAGAGACCCCAGCACTTGAGCCATTACATGTCGCCTCCCACGCTGAGCATTAGCAGGGAGCTGGACCTGACCCCAGGCACTCTGATGTGGGCTGCGGGCTTCCCAAGAGGCGCTGTAACTACTGGGTCAAACACGCACCCCAATTTTAGAACATTTTCATCATCCCAAAAGAGAAACCCCATGTCCCTGCCCTCTTTCCACGTTTCTCTAGCCCCTGGCAACCAGTAATTCTCGCCTCTGTCTCTATGGATTTGCCTCTTCTGGACGTTCACTGTGAACGGGATCATGGAATACTCCGCATTTTTCTGAGCGGCTTCTTCGACTCGGCGTGACGCCCCTCGTGCTGCGGCGTGAGTCCGTGCTCCCTTGCTCTCTGCTGCTGCATGGTGCCCCACGGTGTGGATCCAGCACCTGCGTTCAGGCCTCCACCCACCGACAGGCCTGCGGGCTGTTTCCACTCTGCCTTTGTGAATGCCACGGCTGTGCGCGTCCCTGTGCGTGCTGCCGTGTGGAGCTGTGGTCCCTGCTCTTGGGCCTGGGGTAACTCTTCATCGTGGTCTCTTACTGTCCCCATCCTAGCGGGCGTGGAGCGCGGCGCACTGTCCTTCCGCCTGTTTTGCCGTTCGGTATTTCAAGCTCTTCATTGACATTTGGGTTATTAGAAGTTCGTTTCCGTCTGGCACCGCGGCTCACTAGGCTAATCCTCCGCCTGCGGCGCCGGCACCCCGGATTCTGTCCCCGTTGCCCCTCTTCCAGGCCAGCTCTCTGCTGTGGCCCGGGAGTGCAGTGGAGGATGGCCCAGGTCCTTGGGCCCTGCACCAGCATGGGAGACCAGGAGGAAGCGCCTGGCTTCTGGCTTCGGATCGGCGAGGCCGCAGCAGCCATTGGAGGGTGAACCAACGGAAAAAGGAAGACCTTTGTCTCTGTCTCTCTCTCTCTCACTGTCCACTCTGCCTGTCAAAAAAAAAAAAAAAAAGTTTGTTTCCTTCCTTCCACCCTGTAGGAATTGTCTGATATTGAACTGTGATTGAGTTCTACTAAGCTGTGTTGTGGTTCAAGAACACACTCTATTTCAACCTTTTTAACACTCTCTGTTTTCTTTGTTGATCACATACGGTCACTATTTTGTCAACACTTTCTGCAAGCTTAAGAGGAACACCTGCAGTTAGAAGCTGTGTCCTCTGTGTGTCCACAAGGTCAAGCGGGCTTCCCCTGCTCTCGCTGTCTCCTACATCTCTGTGATTTCTCTATAGATAGGAAGAGACACGGGGTAAATGACTCCCACAACAGCTGTGGATTTGTCTGTCTCACCTTAGGGTTTTATCCATTTTTGCTTTCTAAAATAGGAGCCTGTGTTACAAATTTAGAATTGCTCTGTTTCCTGCTGAGTGGGACTTCTGCAGCGGTCGGAGGTGACCATCCGCATCTGCTGTCACCTCTGCCCCTTTGTCTCACGGTGCCCTGCTTGCCGCAGCTTCCCTCTGGCTGGTGCTCGCGGCGTGAATGTTCTGCTGTCTTTCCTGTGTCCACCTTTCCGGTGTCATTTTGCTGTAGATGAGTACATGGGCGGTTGTGCCAGTCTGGGAATATGATTCTTTTTGCAAAAAAAAAAAAAATGTAATCGATTTCAGTCCTCTAAAATTTTTTAATATTTGCTTTGCTTTCTTGGTCATATATTAACATTCTCTGTGCCCTTGGAAAGGATTAGCATTACAGCTACTGAGAAATGTGGATTTGCATCTCAGTCTCACCAGGTACTCTTTCTTCTGTGTTCCTCATTTTCTGCTTTCTTATCCTTTTTTTTTTTTTTTTTTTTGACAGGCAGAGTTAGACAGTGAGAGAGACAGAAAGGTCTTTCTTCCATTGGTTCACCCCCCAAATGGCCGCTACAGCCGGAACTACGCTGATCCAAGCCAGGAGCCAGGTGCCTCCTCCTGGTCTCCCTTGCAGGTGCAGGGCCCAAGGACCTGGGCCATCCTCCACTGCCTTCCCAGGCCACAGCAGAAAGCTGGACTGGAAGAGGTGCCGGCGCCACAGGCAGAGGATTAGCCTAGTGAGCTGCGGTGCCGGCCAAGATATATTTTATTTATTTGAAAGGCTGAGTTACAGCAGAGGCAGAGAGAAACAGGTCTTCCATCCGCTGGTTCACTCCCCAAATGGCTGCAATGGCTGGAGCTGCGCCAACCCAAGGCCAGGAGCCAGGAGCTTCTTCCAGGTCTCCCACCTGGGTGCAGGGGCCCAAGAACTTGGGCCAGCTTCTACTGCTTTCCCAGGCCACAGCAGAGAGCTGGATCGGAAGTGGAGCAGCCAGGACACGAACTGGCACCCATATGGGATGCCCGCACTACAGGCGGCAGCCTTATCCACTAAGCCACAGTGCCAGCCTATTGCCCTGTTTTCAATTGATTTTCTCAATTTCTGTTTTTAACGTTCTGCATCAAAACACCCTGCAGCCCTGCCCGATACCTAAGGACATATGTTTAACCCATCCCCTTTGAAAGTCCATGTCTCAGGTTGAAATCTCAATCTTGGGGCAGGCACTGTGGCACAGCCGGTTAGTGCCCTGGCCTTAAGCGCAGGCATCCCATATGGACACTGGTTCAAGTCCCGGCTGCTCCACTTCTGATCCAGCTGTCTGCTATGGCCTAGGATAGCAATAGAAGATGGCTCGCTCGCTCTCTCTCTCTCTCTCTCTCTCTCTGCCTCTCCTCTCTCTGTAACTCTTTCTGGCTCCTGCCATCGGATCAGCGCGGTGTGCTAGCCTCAGCGCGCTGGCCGCGGCGGCCATTGGAAGGTGAACCAACGGCAAAGGAAGACCTTTCTCTCTGTCTCTCTCTCACTGTCCACTCTGCCTGTCAAAAAAATTTTTTTAAAAATCTTAAAAAAAAAGAAATCTCAATCTTTTCTTCATCACTACTGCCCAGCTTACAAAGTAAATGATTATTTACCATTGTGTCTCACCATTCTCCATTTGCAATTTAAAATTCTTTTAGTAGCTTCTATAGAACAACCCTGGCAGTTTTCCTTTTTGTGACTTCTGTATTTATGCTGTCCAGTGGAGCAGCCACTCACCACCCACTGCTGTTGAACATTTGGAACAGGGCTATTGCATCTGAGGAACCGGGCTTTCAATGTAATGAAGTTTGCTTAATATGAAAACCCCCAGGGGCCAGCGCCGTGGCTCACTTGGTTAATCTTCCACCTGAAGCGCCGGCATCCCATATGGGCGCCGGGTTCTAGTCCTGGTTGCTCCTCTTCCAGTCCAGCTCTCTGCTGTGGCCCGGGAAAGCAGTAGAAGATGGCCCAAGTGCTTGGGCCCCTGTACCCACATGGGAGACCAGGAAGAAGCACCTGGCTCCTGGCTTCAGATCGGCGTAGTTCTGGCCGTAGCAGCCATTTGGGGGTGAACCAACGGAAGGAAGACATTTCTCTCTGTGTGTGTCTCTCTCTCACTGTCTAGCTCTATCTGTCAAATAATAATAATAATAATAAAATAGAAAACCCCAGCTTCCGCTGGTGGCGGTTGTGTCCAGTAGCACAGCCCCAGCGAGGACGATGACCTGCAGCCCTTCCCTGTCAGCATCTGGTGTCTGCACTGTTGTCTCCCCCTCCCCAGACCATGCAAGGACCTAACAGCCCCAAGGCACTTGTGCCTCCAATGTAGCTACAGCTAATATCTCAAGGCTCCCTCTGTGTATTGCAAGTTCTCAAGGACACCGTCGTGGCGGGTCTACAATCCTTCCCAGCATGCGATCCGTTCCACAGCCACTTTGCTGGTCCTGGGGCTCCCGGGGTGACCTCGCCCCCTCCCCAGTGAGTGGTTTTCATCAAGAGTGTGCGATGCTGAAAGGGAAGTTTGCTGGAGAAATTTTTGGTTTCTTCTGTCGCAAGCATATCATGCTGAGGTTCAAACCCAGGGCTTCTGAGTGTAGTGTCAGTGACCCAGGCCCCTCTGCTGCCTCTCTGTGAGTTTTCCTGGCAAATACAGACTTTGAGGGCAGGGATCCCGGTTCTCTCGGTTACTGCAAGGCCCCAGGGTACTCAGCAGATGGCAATCCTTTTTTTTTTTTTTTTAAGATTTATTTATTTATTTGAAAGGTATGTTATAGTGAGGCAGAGAAAGAGAGATGGACAGAGAGACACAGAGAAGACAGACAGAGAGGTCTTCCATCCAATGGTTCACTCCCCAAATGGCTGCAATGGCCAGAGCTGGGCCAATCCGAAGCCAGGAGCCAGGAGCTTCTTCCGTGTCTCCCACACTGATTCAGGGGCCCAAGCACTTGGGCCATCCTCTACTGCTTTCCCAGGCCATAGCAGAGAGCTGGATCGCAAGTAGAGCAGCCGGGACTTGAACCGGCACTCATGGGATGCAGGCTGCAATCTTTGTTGGGTGGATGGACAGACAGACAGATAAGTGGGTGGACAGAGGGACAGGCAGAGGTATGGTGGACTCTGGTTTCCTTGAGGACAGGACAGTGCATCGCCTGCCTCCATGACCCCAAGCAGAGGAGGGGCTGAGCTTTCCATAGGATGCAGGATGTAAGGGGGCCTCTGGAGTGAGCCCATCTCGGGCCCTGTGACACCCCCTGTCTGGGGCCCCCTGGTGGAGGCCTTGCAGACATCTCAAGAAGCCGTGAAAGCCTCACCTGCTGCTGGATGTGTGCGGTCTTCCCTGCCGGGGACGCAGTGCCTGCAGACGCTGGGGGCTCTTGCCCGGCTCCCTCAGCCCTTCCCTGCGGAAGAAAGGGAGCTGGCCGCCTGCCCCCTTGGCCCCACATGTGCTCCCTGGGGTTCCTGAGGCCAGGCCACCGTTACTCACAGAGCCACTGCCGCCGGCCCGCGCCGCGCTTTGAGGGGCAGCCAGGGCCTCCGGTGGGAACTGCTCGCCGCTCTAATTGGGCCCTCTCGGAGGCGGCGGCCCCGAGTCCCGCTTGTCTTTACTCTGGCGACCGCTTCGCCTCGCAAGGCGGCCGGCCAGCCGGGGCAGGGGTTCACCCTTGTCGTACAGACCGAGACACAGGGCCCCCGCGGCCGCCTGGGTCCCTGCCCGAGGCAACAGCCGGCCCAGCCGCGTTGCCAGGAGTAACCGCCCGCAGGCCGAGGGACGCGGCTCTGCCCCTCGCTCAGCTGGCAGCTGCGATGAGTTCCCACAGGAAAACAGATCTTCCTTCAGCTCCGGCGGCCGCCTGGGCCCTGCCAGAGGCCAGGCAGAGGAAGGACCCTGGCTCCCGGGGCTCAGGTGAGAGGTGTCACACACACCGCGGGGGCCGCGCCAAACCTGCAGAGAAGCAGACGGGAAGGACAGTCACGGGCAGTCGGCAGGTCCCCTGAAGCCCGGCGGGGCTGGAGACCCCTGCTCTGCGCCTTCTCAGGCTGCCTCCAAGTGTGCTGAACAAATGTGATGCAAGCTCTCCTAGAGCCACACACTGTGCACAGTACTCAACAGCACTGTGTTCCTCTTGGGACCCCAAAGGACCCCGACAGATCCCGAATCCACCCTTACAGAAAGTAGCACAGTGTTTGTGTAGAACCCAGGCACATTATCCTATGTGCTTTATCCCGTTTTTGTGTCTTTATTTTTATTTATTTGAAATGTAGAGAGACAGGGGTTGGTGCTGTGGCATAGTAGGCTAAGCCTCCACCTGCAGCACCGGCAACCCCTATGGGCACCAGTTCAAGTCCTAGCTTCTCCACTTCCGATCCAGCTCTCTGCTAATGGCCTGGGAAAGCAGTGGAGAATGGCCCAAGTGCTTGGGCCCCTGCACCCAAATGGGAGACTTGGAAGAAGCTCCCGCCTCCTGGTTTCGAATTGGCCCAGCTCCGGCCATTGCCACCATCTGGGGAGTCAAACAACAGGTAGAAGACTGCTCTGTCTGTCGCTTCCTCTCTCTGTAACTCTGCCTCTCAAATAAAAAAAAAAAAATTAAAAATCTTAAAAAGAAAAAAAGCAAAAAGAGAGATCTTCCATCACTGGTTCACTCCCCAACCCAAGCACTCTGATATGGGATGTGGGTGTCCCGGTGGTGTCTTAACCACTGCGCCAAACCCCCACCCTGCTCCTAGAGCCGGTGCGGCTTCTCTAGGTCACTTATAATACCTCGCACAGTGTGAGTACCGTGCCAGTAGTGGTTACACCTTGTTCAGTACACATGTAGCTTTAAAAAAAAAACTTTTGGTCCACAGTTGGTTGAATCCGCAGGCCGGCTGCACTCACTTTCCACTGAGGTCTTGTGACAGCACCAGGTCTGTGTGACATCGCACGGAGGATGTCTGTCACCTCTGATCCCTGAGATCAAGTGGCTTCAGCCAGACAGAATCTGTATGTTCTTATTAATTCTTTAGGGACAGACACAGCAGGAAGTCCCTGGAGAGCTGTTCTACTTTCAGGTGTAAGGTGCATTTTTGTGCCCCGTGGCAGCCGTGCATGCTGTGCAGGGTGGGGCAGAGCAGAGTCTGGCTCCAGCAGGGGGTCTGGGCTGGGAAGTGAGGAGGGAGAGAGAGTTGTTCTGCCTGTCCCAGGCAGGTGGCCCTCAGCGCAAGCTGTAGAAACCTAAGAACTGTGGACTCTGTGGCACCTGAACCCTGGGGAAGGAGGCAGCTCCTGTGAGGGAAACGGAGAGGAAGGAGGCAGGGCGGCAGGAGGAGCTGGAGGGGCAGGCGAGAGACATGCCAAGGAGTGGCAGGGGCGAGGCACCTGTGCCTGGGCAGATGACATGACGGATGAGGCCTGACCATAGGATTAGCAGCATGGGTGTCACTGGTGACCTTGGCACCAGCTGGCCTGGGAAGCAGTGGGGTCAGAAGCATGAGTAGAGTGGGCTCCGAGAGAGCAGGAGGAGAGGTGGCACCCCGATGGCCAGGAGACCTTCCATGGAGGCACTGTGGGGCCCGTGTTGTCAGGGCCACTCCTGGCTCCTGGAACCAGAGTGGCCACTTCTGATGCGTGGTCAGTCTTGGTCAGTGTCAGTTTGGCGACCAGGCCAGACTGAATGCGACACCACCCCCCTGTCTGCAGACCCTGCACCAAAGGAAGAGCCTGCAGCCTTCTGGGGTCTACAACTCGCACCCCCTGGAGGTCAGAACCATGGCTTCCCCATCCTCACTCGACTCTGGTTTCTGTCCCCAAATGTCACTCACAACCCAGCTCTTCTGGTTTGCTGCACGGTCTCCCCTCTGCTCCGGACTCTGTTCTCAGCCTCCCCTGCCCACGGGACCCAGTGCACTCAGCCGTCCGCCTTGTCCCAGCCTCAGGACACACACAGGCCTTGTCTGACAGACCCTCGGAGGTGGGGCCAGCACACGAACCAGTCGGCAGGGGAGGGCTGACCCGCAGGGTTCCAAGTGTCCACACACCCACACTTCTTTGGAGCATCTTCGTTTCATCTTTATAATTCATGTTAATTTTATGTTTTACGTCATGGCTGTATTTTTTTAAAAGATTTATTTATTTATTTGAAAGGCGGGGTTACAGAGAAGCAGAGGCAGCGAGACAGAGAGAGAGAGAGAGAAAAAGAGAGAGAGGTCTTCCATTCACTGGTTCACTCTCCAATTGGCCGCAACAACCGGAGCTGAGCCGATCCGAAGCCAGGAGCCAGGAGCTTCTTCCAAGTCTCCCATGCGGGTGTAGGGGCTCAAGGACTTCTACTGCTTTTCCAGTAGCAGAGAGCTGGATTGGAAATGGAGCAAATGGGACTCAAACCGGCGCCCAGATGGGTTGCTGGCACTGCAGGCTGTAGCTTTACCTGCTATGCCACAGCGCTGGCCCCTATATATTTTTTTTATCCAGTTTAAAGCATTGCCTTGTATAGCACTTATTTTCTCATTAACTTCTCCTCCCACCCCTACTAAATATTCAGGTAAAACTGGTGCCTGCTCTGCCCCCAGCCTCCTAAATTCCTGTGTCCCTGGGGTGCTTGCACCCCTCCATTTCAGAGCCCAGGCCTCTGTGTGGGGGACACCGGTTACACTTCTTGTGTGGCCACTGCTGTCCTCCCACTGCTGCCCCTTCAGAGGTCTCCTAGCCAAGGCCAGGTACCCACCCCTCCCCCCAGTGTCCAGCTCCGGGTCAGGCAGATGGTGCCCCTGCAGGCGGCCACCCTGGCGCTGCTTGCAGATTCTGCTCGCCTGCTCTGCAGGGCTCTGTCCCTCCACTACTTGCACAGGAAGCCACACCACCACCTCCTCGGGGCCCTGCCAGTCTTGCCTGAGAGCTGGGGTTCCCTCTGCTACCTAAAGGGATGAGTGAGCCAAGGGAGACCCTGGGACCCTCCTCCCCCAGTCCTGGTCTCCGTATCGCTCAGACAACAAGCTGGGTTCCCAGGGCTGGGAAGCAGTACCACGGGGTCAGGCCACAGAGAGCCAAGCAGGGGCTCCGCACTGGCTGATAGCACCCAGGATACAGAGAGCGTTCAGCCTTTCCTGGGCCAGCCAAGCCCTGGCCACAGCTCCCAATGTGACCACTTCATCCCCAGAGGCCCGAGTGGCAACTGCACTCAGCTGCGTGGTTGGTTGCTTGGCTGGGGCGGCCGGGGCTGGCACCAGAGTGTGGGACGAGGGACGGCTGGCGGGGAATCAGAGGGGCCTGGCTGCCGCCGGCTCTGGCTTTCCGCTGCTGATAGCACGTAGGGGATTAGGACTCAGAGGTCTGAACAAGGGGCTTTTATTCCCAGGGCAGCGTTCTCATTGGCCTGCAAAGCCCCACTGTCAGGAACAAAAGGTTGCATGGGGAACTGCAGACCCCTCACCCTCCAAGCCTGGCGCTTTGCGGGGGCACAGGGAGCTGGGCCCCGTCCAGTTCTGCCTGAGGCCGGAGCTGCAGGGCCTGCATGGACTTCCTCACCCTGCCGCGGAGGCTTGAGCCACTGCAGGCTTGGGATGTCCCAGGGTAAGCACAGTCTTGGAATGTCGGCACAGGAGGACGCAGATAGCCACGTATTCCAGCCTCTGTGGGGATTGACAATGGGGACACTAGGGCCCTGGCTTACCCACAGAGGGTCACACAGACACGGGTGAGGCTCAGGGAGACGGAGCAGGGCCAGTCCTCCCTGGTCCCTGACCCAGGCCCCTAACTGGGTGCCAGGTTTCCATGCAGAGCTGCCAGAAGCAGCTACCTCTGTGTCCTCCAAGACCACCAGCACATAGATTGAACCTGTCCCCTCTTCCCAGCCCTCCCGTGTGGCCCACTGCCCAGAGGCCTTGTCACCTCCCCAGCCTGGATACTTTTCTAACATTTCTCCTCTCCCCACCCCCGCCGCCAGGCCTGATTCAGCCCCTCCTGGCTCCCATTTTGCCCGGTCTGATGTAGCCAGCGCTGTGCCTTCCATGCCTGTCTAAACCACACACTACTCATCTCATCAGCATGGCCCCCGAGGACCCCTCCCGCAGACCCCTCCAACGGCAGCCTTGCCCCCACTCTGTGCGCTCCGCCTGTCACTCAGGTATGAGTCTCTTGTGCCCTGGCTGCTCCAACAGAGGGGGCAGCGAGGAGGCGGGGCCCAGAAGACAGCTACAGGCAATCAACACTACCCTGCCTCAACTGGAGGGGAGAGGTGCCGACTGGAAACTGTCCAGTCCCCTGTCCTGCAGGTGCCCTGTCTGGGAGACCCTCTGGCGGCTGTGCCAGACCCCAGCAGCACCCCTCCTCCAGCCTGTCCTGCTGTCCCACTCCCTGCTGGGCTTCCATTCCGAGTACACGACCTCAGCTCAGCTCAGCCATTTGCAAGAGCCAAGCCTCCGCTCTCATCCTTTGCAACAAACCAACCATGGACCCCTGTCTCTCTCTCTCTCCCATTCATTCATTCATCACACTTAGAGCCCACTGTACTACTGGCATTCTTCTTGGTGCTGGGTGCACACTCTTGCCGCCCAGCCTACCTTCTGCTGAGGAAGGGCACTGAGTTACCAGGGAGAGGCTGGTAAGGGACCAGTGGAGCAGGGTGGGCAGAGGGCTGGTGCCTGGGTCTTGCAAGTTAGTCTCTCCAGAAGCAAGCATCGAGGTGGAGTTTCTGTGTGTGAGTGTGTGTGTGCGCGTGCGGGCGGGGGTGTCAGCATGTGGGAAAGAAGGGGGAGGAAGAGGATCGGGCACAGGAAGAACTTGAACATTGGTCAAAGCCTCAGGAGGGCATTCTGGAGCAAGTGTGGCCCATCAGTGCCCCACACTGGACAGAAACGATCCGTCCCGGGTTATCCCCCACTCCACCGGGTCACCGGGGGAGCTGTGACCCCAGTGGAGCTGAGGGATGAGGCCACAGGACCCCAATGCAGCTGAGGGGTGAGGCTGTGCGGTGACTGCTGCTCCCACGGTGCCCCTGGAAGGCCACCTGGTGATGCGTTTCTGGGGCCAGCACAGGGAAGGCCTCGGGAAGCAGAGCCCTGCGGACATGTTGGGGCGAGTCCTGAGACACTGAGTGTGGCAGAGCCCTGCAGACATGTTGGGGTGAGTCCCCAGACTCCAAGTGTGGCTGTGTCTGGGGCCCCGGGACTGGAGCAAGAGGGCAGGACAGGAAGTCAGGGCAGCCAGATCTGAAGCCAAGGAGAGGATTCCGGGGTGGGGGAGTTGGAGCAGGAGAGCCCGAGGACACCCCTGCAGGGCTTCCCCTAGAGGGGTACTCTGGGTGTGCAGGGCGGGACAGTGGGGCTGACGGGCTGTGAGACGTACCACGGGGACTGTGTGCCCAGGCCGCCTGCTGTTCAGAGCACACGTTAGCCAGTGTCTGCTGCCCTCTGATGGATGTGCAGGAAATAACCCACACCTGCTTCCAGCTTTTTTTTTTTCCTCCCTGTTGCCACATTCAGTGAGTTCCATGGGTTCACCTTCAGCTCCAGGCTATGATAACTGTTGTCACAGTGCAGGAGGTGCCAGGCAGCACGTAGGAGGAAGCAAGTCATCAACTTAGAGACAGGGTGGCAGAGGGAACACCCCGTGTTGATGCAGCTGTCCTGGGAGCAGGCCCGGCAGGGCCCTGTGGCGGCTTTCAGTGGCGAAAGTCACCAGCGTAGAGAACAGCCGGGGGTCCTGGCTGCGTCGGGGCTGGGGGCTGTAGAGCAGGCACCGTGATCCCAGTGGTGCTTGCTGGAGGTGTCTGAGCTCAGGGGAGGCAAAAGGAGCTGGAAGACCTGACTCACGGGTGAAGGCCAAAGGATGACAGCGGCGGGCGAGTGGGCAGAGGGGGCCGTGGCAGCTCCAGGAGCCACTGCCCAGGGGAGCCACCAGCCGCTCCATGACTGCGGGGGTTAAATCCCCTTGGCCCTGCGGCTCCTCCACTCCCTCCAACACTCTTGTATCAAACCCGTCTCTGTTTGAATTTCCCACACCTGCCCTGCTCTGTTCAAGATGGACATAAAACCATGGGAAGGTGTTAGGTAGGAGGTCATAAATGAGCTTATGTGTGTGTGTGACAAAGACCTAAGGAATTGACATCTACAGCGGTCCAGCATCCATATCTCAAAGTCATCCCGATAACCTTCCAGGTGCAGCCCAGTATCTGCACTTCAGAGTCCTGCCCAGATCCTGATGACCTTCCAGGGGGGTCCTGCCCCTTCTACCTGGCCTGATAAACATCCTTCCTCTAAGGCGGGGTGACACCAGCCAGGCTTCCCCTGTAACTGACAACTTCAATGGGAAAAACTCAGAAAGGAATTTTTTGTATTTACACCCAATAAGTCCTTTGTTCTGGGAGGAGAAGAAGGAGAAGGGGAGGGAAGGCAAGACCCACCTCCTTAAAAACCCCAGCCTAAATTTGCACTAGGCACTCTCTCTCAGGTCCTGTCTGGAGAGGTGCCCATCCGTTCTTACAGATGTCCCTATGCTAATAAACATTGCTATGTTGCTTTCCCCTGCTCTCTGTCTCACGCCTGAGTTCTGTCTTGTGAGAAGACAAGGACCCTTTGCTTCTCTGACAACAAAGGCAGCTGAAGACAGCCTGAGTGCTTGGCCTCTGCTACCCTCATGGTAGACCCAGAAGGAGTTCCAGGCTCCTGCCTTCAGCCTGGCCCAACAGCTCACCCCCTAGACTTGTGGCCATGCAGGGAGTGAATCAGTGGATTAAAGAGCTCGCTCTCTCTGTAAGTCTGCCTTTCAAATAAATAAAAAGTTAAAAAGAAAAGAAGTCTCGGGGCCTGCACTGTGGCACAGCAGGTTAACACCCTGGCCTGAAGGGCTGGCATCCCATATGTGTGCTGGGTTAAAAACCTGGCTGCTCCACTTCGCAACCAGCTCTCTGCTGTGGCCTGGGAAAGCAGCAGAAATGGCCCGAGTCCTTAGGCTCCTGTACCCACATGGGAGACCCAGAAGAGGCTCCTGGCTCCTGGCTTTGGATCAGCCCAGCTCCAGCTGTTGCACCCAACTGGGAAGTGAACCATTGGATGGAAGACCTCTATCTCTCTCTCTCTGCCTCTCCTCTCTCTGTGTAACTCTGACTTTCAAATAAATAAATCTAAAAAAAAAAAAGAAAAGAAGTCTCAAAACTCAAATTTTAAAAATGGACAAGGAGCAGGCATTTGGTGTCACAGGTAAGACTTCCTTTGGGACACCCCCATCCCTGATCAGAGTGCCTGGGGTTGAGTCTACACTCTGCTCCCGATTCCAGCTCCCTGCTAATGCTAACTATGTCCGGGAGGCAGGAGGCAATGCCTCAAGTTCGTGGGTCCCTGCCCTCTGTGTGGGAGACCCAGATGCAGTTTCAGCCTCCTGGCTTTGGCCTGGCCCAGCCCTGGCTATTGCTGGCAGTTGGGGAGTAAACCACTGGATGGAAGATTTCTCTGTGCCTGTCTCTCTGCCTTTCAAATGGAGTGAAAATAAAGCAAAAAAAAAATCTTAAAGGAAACTTCACTCTTTAAAACTCTGTCATTTGGAATTATGTCAACTCTGTCCAGCTGACGATCACTAACCAAGAGCACACCTGAGGCTGAAAAAGTTGTCTCCTGCTGTTTGCTGTAAGGGAGGCTGAACCGCACGGGGACCTCAGCCACCTCCTCGGGGGAAACAACGGCAAGTTGGGGGCTGGCTGGTGGCCTGGGGGAGCGCTTGAGGACACACAGCCTGGCTCAGGATGGGTTGCAGTCAAACACCCGACAAATCAACTGGATTAATGCTAGGTTGGAGTCTGTTACTGAATCTTATCTGTAGGGAGGGAGAGCTGTATATGGCAAAGAAGCAGTACTCTGAGTAGCCGGGAGGGAGGATGCTTGGTTGTTTGTGGCTTGGACAATGTCGATGTTTTCTATTCAAGGTGCTTGTGGAGTGGCCTAGTTCTGTCTTACCTGTCATGATCTGTCTCATGTGGACGTGGAGTGAAATCGCTTATGCTCAACTGGAGAACAGTGAGGCCTCCCCGCGAGGGCCGGGCCAGCCCCTAGGGGTCAGTAGCTGCTTTCCTCCGTCTCACCTATCAGTAAGCAAGAATCACCCCATGCTTGGATAGAGCACCCAAGTCCCGTTGGCACAGAGAGGCAGTCTCCATTCCCATGCCAGGTGCCAAGTCCATCTAACCTTGTGATTCCCACAGCACCGGGGCCCTGGATCCACTCTGCTGTCCCAGACAGGCCTGAATCCCTTCTCACACAGCCGAGCTTTGCTGTGAGCCTATCTGGGCCCTGCTTCGCTTCAGGAGCACCTGAGCCCCGCCCTCCAACAGCCCCGCCCCAGCCCTGGGGCCATGCCATCTCCCTCACTGGACATCGGTGCCACTACAGGTTTGTCCTGGTCGATCTGACGCTGGTCCCACTGCGCTAGAACAAAACTCCAATCATGCCTCTTGAGACGCCTGCATCCCACATCACAGTGCCTGGGTTCCAAGTCCGAATTCCAGCTTCCTGCTGCGTGACGGCTTCTGCTATGCGGGCTACAGGACCAGGCCCTCCTGCCAAAGGCGCCTGTTCCTCCACAGGTCTGCTGCGGGGGCTGGACGCCGCATTCCTTGCTGACCTCACCTTGTCACACTCGTCCCCTCTTTCCTGAGGCTATTGCATGGTGCCAGAATGCCTCCCTCCAGCCCTGGGAACTGAGCAAGTCATTCAGGCTTCTTGAGCCCCACTGTCTTCTTGCAGAGATCAGCCGCATCCGCCCAGCAGGCAGACCCTTACAATGCGTGGTGCATGGAAAGTGGTTACTGTGTGTGTGACCTCAGCTCCCACGCTCTTGAGCAAACTAATTGCTGAGTGGAGCTCCTCTCCCTCAATGGGCGCCCTATCAAGCTCCACTTAACCTTAGTTTTGCCCTGCCCTCTGGGGCTGTGCACTAGGGGTACACCAGTCCCCATCCCTTCCCTGAACCTCCCCCCTGTTTTCACCCCTCTATGCCTTTTCACCTGCTCCTCCCTGTGCCAGGCAGAGCCCAACAACTAACTGTTTTTGTTTTTGTTGTTGTTGTTTTCGGACAGGCAGAGTTAGTGAGAGAGAGAGACAGAGAGAAAGGTCTTCCTTTTTCCATTGGTTCACCTCCCAAGTGGCCGCTATGGCCAGCGTGTTGCGGTCGGCGCGCTGTGCTGATCCGAAGCCAGGAGCCAGGCGCTTCTCCTGGTCTCCCATGGGGTGCAGGGCCCAAGCACCTGGGCCATCCTCCACTGCACTCCCGAGCCACAGCACAGAGCTGGACTGGAAGAGGGGCAACCAGGACAGAACCGGCGCCACAACCGGGACTAGAACCCGGGGTGCCGGCACCGCAGGTGGGGGATTAGCCTAGTGAGCTGCGGCACCGGCCCACCGGCTTTTGTCACCTCCTCCGAGGAGCCTATCCTGTCCCCTCCAGCCAGTCACCTCTGCGGGTTGCCCCTGCCGCCCAGCCCTGTGGGGTGCCGTGGTCTTTGGCGTCAGGGCAGCAGCCAGGGCTCTGAGCGTGGGTGGCTGGCAGACAAGCCCCGTCTTTGGAGTCAGGAGTCTGGGTTTCCAGCCAGGGCTGCTCCCCAAGAGACGAGGGATCCGAGTCCCACGGCTTCACCCCTCTGAGCCCGTCTCATCTTTGAGTTGGGCTTCACGACGTCCGCACAGAACTCTGACGCTCCTTTAAGCTAAAGGCTGAGGGGGACCCGAGCTTGCCGAGCCCAGCACCTGCTTTGCTTTATTAAGGGAGGGAGGTGGGGCTGACAGAGCGAGGGAGCGGCCAAGAACCGTCGTCCTCCATACAACAGGTGAGGGGTGCGCTAAGTTCGGGGTAAAGTCCTTAAGGAATGAATGAATGAGTGAACGAATTTAACCGGCTCCCGACCCTGGAGACTCCAACTTGACCTCGTCCCTCTACAGCACAGCGGACACAGGAAGTCCCGCCCCCGACCGCCGCAGCCCCGCCCCGGCCGCCGCAGCCCCGCCCCCGGCTGCCGCAGCCCCGCCCCGGTCGCCGCAGCCCCGCCCACCGCCTAACCGTTGCGTGGCCACCACGCGGCCGTTGCCTCCCTCGGTCGCCGCCGGCTGCGGCGGGCGATGGCGCCGTGGTCCGAGCCCCCTGCCATCGGGCACGGCCGCTCGCAGGGACTGCAAGCGCCTGGGGAACCGACCTGCAGCTGGGCCGCCCTGGCCGGTCAGCCCTTCTGGCCCTACCGGGCCTCCAGCTCGGCCTGGCTTCTCAGCGCCAGCCGGGTTCCGCCGCCTCTGACCGAGAGCCCAACACCCAGTGTCCACCCACGTCTTGCCTCGGGTCTCGCTCGTGCCTTGCCTTTCCCCAGACGGTGAAGACCCTTGGAGGCGGCGCTGGGCGCTCGCGCACCCCTGAGCCGTGCCCGGGCATGGTCCCCCCACCCCTCCCCCTGCTGTGCTGCCCTGAACCGCGCTCACCTGGGGCAGGCACCCCAGGAAGGTGGACAGACTGACCCTGGGCTTGTGAGAGGAGGAGCAGCTGGGCTTGAGGGGGAGAAACGGGGGCCGCTCCGTAGGCTGACCCCTGCAGCCACCGCTCTCTCTGCCTCCTCCTCCTTTGGGTGCCTGAATCCACGAGCACCTACAGTGTGCCAGGCGGGGATCCATCCCGGGCATGGACGGGAGGGAGGAGAGTGGGCGTGCTGGGAGAGGCAGGGCCCCTCCTGGGAGCAGAGGGGTGACGGCCTTTGCTTTCTCCCAGCCAGGAGGGCCAGCAGGTGGGCGCCCCGCAGCAGGTCCCTGCTCACTGGGACAGGGAGGCCGAGGACCAGGCAGGCACAGAGCCCATCGCCTCCATCCCAGCGCTCATGAGTGCGACCTGACGGCCCGAGCCAGGACCCAGGAGTTGGCGGGAGCACCAGGGCAGCAGGAGTCCTCAGCAGAGCCTGCCCACACCTGCAGCTCCAGTGCCTGGCGTCTCCTGAGAGCCTCCCTGGCCTGCACAGGATCTGGGTAGGTGCCAGAGCCGAGCTCCAGCACCCTCTGCGAAACAGGGCCACACACGTGACTTCTGGGGACTAGGCCTGGTGTGGCTCCCCCGACGCGGGCTGTTCCACGCCGGCCGGGAGCTGAGGTCAGGAAAGGAGCAGCCAGTGTAGGGGCGGGTGTGGGGCCGCCCACTAGCACCCTTCAGGGTCCCTACCTGCTGCCGTCCGTTTTGGCCAAAACCAGTCACGCGGTTGAAAATTCAACACAGGGAAGTTTCCCTTCTGGCTTTGTTTCTGCTTCGCCTGTCCCACCCTGACGATTGATTTGAGCTTTTCCTTGTAGGTCTGTTTCTTCAGATACTGTGGAGGCTCCTGGTTAGGTTTCTACAGGGCCTCGTTTGGAATGGCTCCGTCTGCTTGGTGGCACGAACGTTATCAGTGTGTGGTGACCTCCTCTAGCCATGATGCTGATGCTTGTCTTGTTCCTCTTTTTTTTTTTTTTTTTTTTTGTTTAAGATTGATTTATTTGTTTGAAAGAGAGCGAGAGAGGGAGACAGAGATCTTCCATCTTCTGGTTCACTCCCCAGATGGCCACAATGGCCAGGGCTGGGTCAGGCCGAAGCCAGGAGCTTCTTCTTTGTCTCCCATGTGGGTGCAGGGACCCAAAAACCTGGGCCATCTGCTGCTTTTCCCAGGCCATTAGTAAGGCGCTCGCTGTATTGGAAGTGGAGCAGCTGGGACACAAACTGGTTTAACCAGCTAACACCAGCCGCATCTTGTTCCTCTTGATAGCAAGGCAAAAGAGCCTTGGAAAAGACATCTGGCCAAAACCCGTGAGAGGAAAGTGAGAGCTCACTTGACCTCCTTTAACCCTCTTTGTTTTTGCAGTATCTTGTAGCCTTGCTCCTCTTCCTCTGAAGGCATTTGGAGAATACACGTCTGCCTGGCAAAACTTTAGGAGACCTTTGAATGTCCTCCCTTTGCTTTAAAGACCTAAGTACTGGCCGGCGCCGCAGCTCAATAGGCTAATCCTCCACCTAGCGGTGCCTGCACACCGGGTTCCAGTCCCGGTCGGGGCGCCGGATTCTGTCCCGGTTGCCCCTCTTCCAGGCTAGCTCTCTGCTGTGGCCTGGGAGTGCAGGGGAGGATGGCCCAAGTCCTTGGGCCCTGCACCCCATGGGAGACCAGGAGAAGCACCTGGCTCCTGCCTTCAGATCAGCGCGGTGCGCCAGCCGTGGCGGCCATTGGAGAGTGAACCAACGGCAAAAAGGAGGACCTTTCTCTCTCTCTCTCTCTCTCTCTCTCTCTCTCTCTCTCTCTCTCACTATCCAGTGCCGCAGCTCACTAGGCTAATCCTCCGCCTTGCGGCGCCGGCACACCGGGTTCCAGTCCCAGTTGGGGCGCCGGATTCTGTCCCGGTTGCCCCTCTTCCAGGCCAGCTCTCTGCTGTGGCCAGGGAGTGCAGTGGAGGATGGCCCAGATACTTGGGCCCCACACCCCATGGGAGACCAGGATAAGTACCTGGCTCCTGCCATCAGATCAGCGCGGTGTGCCGGCCACAGTGCGCCGGCTGCGGCGGCCATTGGAGGGTGAACCAACGGCAAAAGGTAGACCTTTCTGTCTCTCTCGCTGTCCACTCTGCCTGTCAAAAAATAAATAAATAAAAAGACCTAAGTATTTATAGATCAATATATACTAGGAGATACATACCAAAACTTATGGGAGACTGTAGATTTAGACTGGGCACCTGCACTGGCCCAGTGGAGCAAACCCATGGAGAGCTGAATCACAATCCTTGAGCTCCACCTGGTTGCCGAAGGCTTGGAGCAGGGACTGGTGTTGTAACACAGCGAGTTAAGGCACTGGCAATCATGAGTGCTGGCTCGAGTCCCAGCTGGTCCACTTCAGATTAAGCTTCCTGGTAATGTGCCTGGGAAAGCAGTGGTAGATGGCCCAAGTACTTGGCCACTGCTACCCATGTGGGAGACCATGATGGGGTTCCAGGCTCCTGGCCCTGGCCATATGGAGAGTGAACTAGCAGATAGAAGATTTTCTCTGTCCTTCTCTTCTCTCTCTCCCTCTCCCTCTCTCTCTGTCACTCTGCCTTTCAAATAAGTACATAAAACCTTGAAAAGAAGGCAGCCCTGGAGCCAATGAACTTTTCAGGCTTTCTAGAGCTGGTTGAGCTGTAACTGATGGAGTTGTTTTCTGTATCTCCCCCCTTCTCACCCCGCTTCTGCAGATGCTGTCTGGTACTTTGTTGGTGGGGTATTGTCAGGACCTGGTCTGCTTCTGGGACCTGCTCTATTTCTGAATCCTGTTTTGTTCTGTTTTGCTCACATAATTTTTACTTGACATACTTGGCCGAACAAATTTTCTAATATAAATTAAGAGAAATGAGATCCTAAATATTCTACAAGGGTATTTGAAGAAGTTCATGGGAAATGGGGTTCAAGGTTTACTTCGGTGCAATCTTGAAATCCATAAATACGAGAAGTTTTCACAAAGTTCACGAAAAATGCAGAGCATGGAAGACATTAGCCATGGATTTCAAAATTGTATTTCATCAAAATAAACTTATCTTTTAAATTAGCTTTTCCACAGAATTTCTGGAGTGCCCTCTCATCCTACAATTTGCTTTTCAATTTTTTGCCATGTCTTAGATACCTTAGGGGATATGAACACAGATTTGTTTTATTGTTTTTGTCATTGTCTTTTTAATTTAAGATTTATTTATTTGAAAGGCAGAGTGACAGAGAGAGGGAGAGACAAAGAGAGGTTTCCATCTGTTGGTTTACTTCCCCAAATGCCTGCAACAGCCAGTGCTGGGCCAGGTCAAAGCCAGGAGTCAGGAACTCGATCCAGGTCTCACATGTATGTGGCAGGAATACAAGCACCTGGGCATATTGGCAGGAAGCTGAATCAAAAGCAGAGTAGCTATGACTCAGACTGGCACTCTGAGAGGAGATATGGGTATCCCAAGCAGTGAGTGCCACAATGCCCACCACCTGTTTTGTTTTGAATACCCATTTATTTTGCATTGTATTTCTTGTATTCTTTTTTTTTTTTTTGACAGGCAGAGTGGACAGTGAGAGAAAGAGACAGAGAGAAAGGTCTTCCTTTGCCGTTGGTTCACCCTCCAATGGCCGCCGCGGCCAGCGCACTGCGGCCAGCGCACCGCGCTGATCCGATGGCAGGAGCCAGGAGCCGGGTGCTTTTCCTGGTCTCCCATGGGGTGCAGGGCCCAAGCACCTGGGCCATCCTCCACTGCACTCCCTGGCCACAGCAGAGAGCTGGCCTGGAAGAGGGGCAACCGGGACAGAATCCGGCGCCCCAACCGGGACTAGAACCCGGTGTGCCGGCGCCGCAAGGCGGAGGATTAGCCTAGTGAGCCGTGGCGCCGGCTTATTTCTTGTATTCTTACCCATTTTAAAATTTGTTATTTCCAACTTTTTTTAAGATAAAATTAGAGACAGTTTTCATCACTGGCTCACTCTCCAAATGCTTGGGAGCTGGGAATTTAATCCAAGTCTTCCATGTGGGTAGCAGGGACCCACCTACTTGAGCCATCACTTTCTGCGTCCTAGGAGGTGCAAAGCCACCATCTCCCACCCAGGCCTTTCTATATGAAGGCTTCTTAACAGCTCTGTCAAATAACAACCCCTTTTTCCAACTTTTAGCTACAATTCTACAATAGACATCCCTGTATATAACAGTTTGTTAAAAATTTAATTAAAAGACATAAAAATTATACATACTTATGAGGTACCATGTGATATTATGACACATGTATTTGTGATATAATAACATTAGAATAAGCATATTTTTTTTCTTTCAATAATTTTTTTAAAGATTTATTTATTTATTTTGAAAGAGTTACACAGAGAGAGAGGGAGAGTCAGAGAGAGAGAGTGAGGTCATCCATCCGCTGGTTCACTTCCCAGTTGGCCACAACGGCCAGAGCTGCACCGATCTGAAGCCAGGAGCCAGGAGTCTCCTCTGGGTCTCCCACACAGGTGCAAGGGCCCAAGGTCTTGGGCCATCTTCCACTGCTTTCCCAGGCCACAGCAGAGAGCTGGATCGGAAGTGGAGTAGCTGGGACACGAACCAGCGCCCATATCGGATGCCGGCACTTCAGGTGGTGGCTTTACCCACTATGCCACAGTGCCAGCCCCAGGATAAGCATATCTTTCTACTCAAACATTTAATATCCTTTCTTGTTTTTTAAAAAAGAAATATACAGCACCTTATGATTTATAAATATTCTACTGTGCAGTAGAACAGCTGAATTTATTACTCTTATCTTTCATATTTTTTGAGAGGCACAGAGACAGGAGAGCAAGAGAGACAGAAAGGGCCCCCAGTAGCTGCTTCCCTTCCAAATGCCTGCAGTGGCTGGGGTTGAGGCAGGGCCAGGGCCAGGGCCAGGGACCAGGAACACAATCTAGGTCTCCTACGTGGGAGGCAGGAATGCAGTTATTTGGGCCATGATTGCTTCCTCCCAGGGCTGCATGATCAGGAACTGGAGCCGTGAATGGAAGCCAGGCGCTCCGAGGTGGGACACAGGCATCTTAACTGCTTGCCTGAACAGCTGCTCTTCTTATTCTCAGCTAATGATAACTTAGTACTCATTAATCAAGCTTTCCGCATCTCTCCCTCACTCCTGTCCTCCTCAGCCTCTGGTAACCACCATTGTCATCTGAACAACGAGAACAGCCAGTGTAGATTCCAATGTGCATGAGAGCATGTGGGACACACGTCTGTCTGTGCTCGGCTTATTTCACGTGGCATGCTGACCTCCAGTTCCAGCTGTGATGTTGTAGTGTCAAGTTGTCATCCTTTTCTGGGGCAGAGTAGTAGTCTGTTGTGCGTATGTGCCACAGTCTTACTCCAGTCACAAGCGGATGACACTTAGGCTGTTTCCATTCGTGGCTGTCTGTTCCATGCAGTGATTTCCTTTCCCCGGGACACGCAGCAGCAGTGGGCCTGCTGGGTCACGTGGAAGGGCCAGTGTTCAGTTTTTGAGGAATCTCACAGGTGGCTGTGCTGCTTTGCATTCCCAGCGACAGTGTACAAGGGCTCCCTTCTCTCCAGATCCTCTGGAGCACGTTCACTTCTCTTTTTGGAAATAGCCAACCAAACTGGAGTGAGGCAGCATCTCACCGTGTTTTGATTTGCATCCCCTGGTAATTAATGCTGGTGAACATTTTTTTCCCATGTACTTGTGGGCATTTGCTTAAGGAATGTTTGGGTCTGCTGCCCATTAGTCAGATTCCTTTTGCTACTGGAATTCCTTGTAAATTTTGGTTATTAACCCTTGTGAGATACATACCTTGCCAATATTTTCTCCCATCCTGTAGTTTGTCTGTTCAATTTGTTGAACATTTTCTTTGCTGTGCAGAAGCTCTTCAGTTTGATGAAACCTCTTGGTCTGTTTTCACTGTTTTCTATGCTTTTTGTGTCTGGCCCAAAACGTCCTTGAGCATTCCAGTATCCTGAATCATTTCCCCTGTTCTCATCCAGGAGTTTCAGACTCAGGTCTTACACGTAGGTGTTTGTTCTTCTATGTATATATATTTGTATTCATATGTGGGCTTTTCTCTGTAACCTGGATTCCAAGTAGAATTGCTGGGCTGAAGGTTTGCACTGAATATTTGATGAATATCATCAAATTGCTTTCCAACATGCTTATAATCATTTGTCTTTCCATGGGCAGAAAATGAGAGGATCTGTTGGTGTACTTGCCGGCCCACGTGGAATTGAATGGGACTGTAGGCCCATGAAGAGCTGCAGGCTTCCTGAAAAGTGGTACCTTCAGGCAAAGTTCTAATCAGTTCTGAGCATTTTTTTTAAAAAGATATATGTTATTTGAAAGAGTTACAGAGAGAGAAGGAGAGGGAAAGAGAGAGAGAGAGAGAGAGAGATGTTCCATCTGCTGGTTTACTCCCCAAATGGCCACAACATCCAGAACTGGGCCAGGCCAAAACCAGGAGCTTCTTCCAGCTCTCCGGCTTGGGTGCAGGGGCCCAAGTACTTGGGCTATCTTCTGCTTTCCAAAGTGCATTAGCAGGGAGCTGATTCAGGAATGGAACAGCTGGGACTTGAGCTGGTGCTCACATGGAATGCCAGTGTCACAGGAGGCAGTTTAACCCACTGTGCTACAACATTGGCCTCTCCTGCAAACCTTAAACTGTACTAGAAGTTTGAACTCTTATATTTCTCAAAAGATAAAAGACTTCCAGTAATGACAAAATAGTTAGGACTAATGCTGTGATAGATAACTAGAAAAAAAAAAAAAAAGAGAGAAAATAGCCAAAGTATTTTCTTAAAGCCGTTAGAGAGCTATAAAGACAATAGACAGATTGCATTCCTGACCTGAGACTGAGGAAGAAGAAATCCAGAGAGAGGATTTCAGCATTTGGTGCTGCATCTTCCTAATCTAGAAGAGATCTCTGAGAGGCTGAACAGAACTTTTGGCTCCAAAGGTAAAAATTCAGTTTCAGGCTTGCCAGAGTCTGGTGGAATTCCGTCCACACAGTAGGAACCAAAAGTAAAACAGCCTTCAAACAATTACAACTCTCCTTGTCACCTGGGTAGATGTACACAAGGCAGTTTAGATTTCTGAAGTTGGCCTAAGGGGATCTTGGATTAGTACTACCCCTGCACCCATCAGAAGAAAACAAATCCCATTTTGAAGGAAGATAAATCCTTGGCCTCAAATTATTTCTCCATTTTCTTTTCAAACACAAAGTCAAGTTCAGAAGCAGGGAGTAGACTTGTTACATAAGACACTACAAATGATAACTAGCAGAAGCAGCAGGGACTACAAAGAAACCTGTAGGCTCCACATTTGGGGAGTGCAGTAGTAGATGGAAGATTTCTCTCTCCCTCTAGCTCTGTCTCTCTCTCTCTATGTGCAACTCCCTGCCTTTTGAAATAAGTAAATAAGTCTTTAAAAAGCATAAAAACTTTACAGGAAAATAGACTTAATATTTAGTGTAGTTTTGGATATAAAAAATTTTAAAGCTGTTTGTGGTTTCTTTTTTCTTTTAAGATTTATTTATTTATTTATTTATTTATTTATTTGAAAGGCAGAGTTACAGAGAGGCAGAGGCAGAGGCAGAGAGGTCTTCCATCCACTGGTTCACTTCCTAGATGGCCACATCAACCAGGGCTGAGCTAGACCAAACCAGGAGCTTCCTCCAGGTCTCCGACACAGGTGCAGGAGCCCAAGGACTTGGACCATCTTCTGCTTTCTCAGGTCATAGCAGAGAGCTGGACTGAAAGTAGAGTAGGGGCCGGCGCTGTGGTGTAGTGGGTAAAGCTGCTGCCTGCAGTGCTGGTATTCCATAGAGGCGCTGGTTCGAGTCCCAGCTGTTCCTCTTCCCATCCAGTTCTCTGCTATGGCTTGGGAAAGCAGTGGAGGAGGGCCCAAGTCCTTGGTTCACTTCCCAAATGGCCAGGGAAAATAAACTTCAGAGGTGAAGGTGAAACAGTGGCACTCCCTGTTGAGTAAGACTGCATTTTTTCTTTTTATGACAGGCAGAGTGGACAGAGAGAGAGAGAGAAAGAAAGGTGTTCCTTTTCCGTTGGTTCACCCCACAATGGCTGCTGCGGCTGGCGCGCTGTGTCCTGTGCACTGCGTTGATCTGAAGCCAGGAGCCAGGTGCTTTTTCCTTGTCTCCCATGCAGGTGCAGAGCTGGGCAGATCTGAAACCAGGAGTCAGTTGCTTCTTCCGGGTGTCCCACATGCATGCAGCAGCCCAAGGACTTGGGCCATCTTCTACTGCTTTCCCAGGCACATTAACAGAGAACTGAATTAGAAGTGGAGCAGCTAGGACTCGAGCTGGCGCTCATATTGGATACCGACACTGTAGGCAAGGACTTTACCCGCTGTGTCACAGCACCAGCCCCAATCTGAGTATTTTCTTTTTTTTAAAGATTTATTTATTTGTTTATTTGAAAGGCAGTGTTACAGAGAAGCAAAGAGAGAGAAAGAGAGAGAGAGAGAGAGAGAGAGGGAGAGAGAGGTGGATCCTCTGGTTCACTCCCCAGATGGCCAAAATGGTCGGAGCTGTGCCGATCCAAAACCAGGAGCCAGGAGCTTCTTCCAGGTCTCCCACATGGGTGCAGGGGCCCAAGGACTTGGGCCATCTTCTGCTGCTATCCCAGGCCATAGCAGAGAGCTGGATCAGAAGTGGAGCAGCCGGGACGCGTGCCTATATGGGATGCCGGCACTGCAGGCGGTGCTACAGCGCCAGACTGAGTGTTTCCTAAGTGTACTTCTGATTGCTTCTTGAACCAGTGGTAGTCCAAGAGTACGTTGTGGCATTTTGTGAATTTCCCAGTTTGCCTTCTGTGATAGATTTCCCACTTGTGCCCATGATAGTCAGAGACAATAGTTTGTATGATGTTCATTTCTGCTGAGACTGAACTTGAGGCTTAACATGTGGTCCATCCTGGGGAGAGTCTCACATACACTTCAGAGGAAAATGCATTCTGTAGGTTGGGGATATGGTATACAAATATTCACTTAGCATAATGATGTCCAGTGAAACCCTGCAAGACATTGACATAGGCAGAGTTCTTGGAAAAGACCCCAGAGGCACAAGCAATCAAAGCCAGAATTGACAAATGGGATTACATCAAATTGAGAAGCTTCTGCACTGCAGAAGAAGCACTCAGGAAAGAGGCAACCAACAGAATGGGAGAAATCATTTGCAAACTATGCAACTGATAAAGGATTAATAACCAGAATATATAAAGAGGTCAAGAAACTCAACAACAGCAAAACAAACAACCCTGTTAAAAAGTGGGTAAAGGACTTAATCAGGATTTTTCAAAATAGGAAATCCAGCTAGTCAACAGACACATGAAAAAATGCTCAGGATCACTAGCTGTCAGGGAAATGCAAATCAAAACCACAATGAAGGGGCCGGTGCTGTGGTGCAGCAGGTTAAAGCCCTGGCCTGAAGCGCCAGCATCTCATATGGGTGCCAGTTCAAGTTCCGGCTGCTCCTCTTCCAATCCGGCTCTCTGCTATGGCCTGGGAAAGCAGTACAAGATGGCCCAAGTCCTTGGGCCCCTGCACCCACATGGGACGCTCCTGGCTCCTGGCTTCAGATGGGCGCAGTTCTACCCATTGTGGCCAATTGGGGAATGAACCAGCGGATGGAAGACCTCTCTCTCTTTTTCTGCCTTTCCTCTCTCTCTGTATAACTCTGACTTTCAAATAAATAAATAAATCTTAAAAAAATAAAGTTAATTGTAAATAGATCTCAGTAAATAAGAACGGGAATAGGAGAGGGAGGAGGCAGAGGCGTGGGAATGTGGGTGGGAAGAATCACTATATTCCAAAAGGTGTATTTATGAAATGCATGAAGTTTGTATACCTTAAATAAAAGGTTTTTTTTTTTGGGAAAAATGAATAAATACTAAAAAAAGTCCATTGTGACCGATTTCTTTGCAAATATTAGGATTTCGTTATTTTTTATGGCTAATATTCTGTCAAGTATACATGCTGCGTGTTCTTTATCCAGTCATCAGCTGATGGACATCTAGGTTGACTCCATGTCTTTGCTGTTGTGAATTGGGCTGCAGGGAAGGTGGGAGGGCAGGTATCTCTTTCATATGCTGATTTCAGTTTCTTTGGACATAATCCCAGAAGTGGGAAAGCTGGGTCATGGGGAACAGCTCTGTTTAGATGTTTTGAGGACTGTCCTGTTTCCCATGATGGTTATACTGTGTGCATTCCCACCCACAGTGTTTCGGGCTTCCCTTTTCTCCACATCTTCATGAGCATTTGTTCTCCTGACTTCTGTGTAGTAGTCTGCTTTGGATTAATTAGAGTCTTCAATCCATTTTCATTTTTTTAAAAGATTTATTTGAAAGAGTTACAAAGAGAGAGATCTTCCATCTGCTGGTTCACTCCCCAGATGGCTGCAATTGCCAGTACTAGGCCAGGCTGCCAGGAACCAGGAGCTTCTTACAGGTTTCCCACATGGGTAGCAGGGGCCTAGGCACTTGGATGATCATCTGCTGCTTTTCACAGGCCATTAGCAGGGAGCTGGATTGGAAATGGAACAGCCAGGACACAAACCTGCATCCTTATGGGATGCCGGTGTCGTAAGCAGTGGCTTTAACCACTATGCTGCAATGCTGGCCCCTTAAATTCATTTTTATTTAAAGCAATCTCTTATAAGGAAGGCCTAATGGCTGTCATTTTACTATTTAATTATAGAAACCACAGTGAGGAGGAGGTCCTCGATGGAGACCATCAACCAAGTAGAGCTAGCCAGCATCTGCAAAACAGGACCCAGGTGGCTGGGAAAATCATTGCCTGAGATGACTGGGACTCCTCCAGCTTCCAGCAAGAGGGGATATCATGAAGGGCATGCATCTCCCAGACATCAGAATGCTGTTACAGGTAAGGCACCCAGCTGCTAGAACATATATTTTCATGACCTATGCAAGCAAGGAGGACCTCAAACAATGCATGGTCACCTGTGAGAGGAAGAGGCACTCTTGGTGTTCAGTCAGACATCACCAGCAGTGCACTACTGCCTTAGCAAGTACATTGTGCACAGAGACTTAAAACCAGAAAATCTCATTTTGGATGCTGGGCTGAATATTAACTAACGGGCTCAGGCCTGAGCTGCAGACCGACTGAGGGACAACAGTTAGACATCTTGCAGGACGCTGCCGTCCTGGGTGAGGAACTGTGAGACTGAGGCGAAAAGCTCGTTGCCCTTTGTTGGGAAGAACTGGGTGCAGCTGGAGGACAACGTCCTGTCTGGCTATGACCAGGTTCCATCTTATATGAGTCTAGAGCTTGAGCACCTGTTGGATTGCTGACCTGTGACCCTGGGGAGAGCCCACGGAGGCAGACATGGGCCACCAGCGGCTCAGCATGGGACAGAGAGGACCCAGAGAAGGAATAGGAACAGGAAACACATGAATGCCTGGGGGGCCTGGGCTTGCAGCTGGGCCTCTGGAACAGGACAGCCGCTTCTCCCCCAGGCCATGCTGGGAGATCCCAGCCAAGGGCTCCACTGGACCAGAAGGAGAAATAACAGTCATGGTCCTGCCCAGGTCCTGAAGCTCAAAACTATCTGGTGGGCCTGGGCTTCGAGATGGGCTGTAATCGAAGACACTCTGGTCCCCTGTCCTGAGCTGGTGCCCAGTGCTGCAGAAGGGCCACACTGGGGCGGGCTCAGGCCACTCCCTCCCCTCAAAGCCGTCCTGATGCCTGGTGCCTCCCTGATTGCTGGGACCACAGGGGCAGTGCCCGTGAGTGTGCCTTCCCATCTGCCAACTGCTGCTGCCTGGAGAGGACCATTTAGAAGACAGGAGCTGCTCCCAGGGAGCAGCAGAGAAAGGAAGTGTCCCAGCAGGGGGCCAGGGCTGCCAGGGGCTCTGCAGGATGGCAATAAACTTCCTCCTGCAGGTGTGGTGTCCTGCCAGCCTCCTCCTCACTGTGGCCTTGGGAGTCTGGAGAAGTTGTTTCCCTGTAGCCTCGTGAGAGGAGGGGCCCTCACACTGAGCCCTGAATTGCATTGCATTTTATTTAGCCTTTGTTCACCATTCTCATGAGCACAGATCATGATTGTCTACATGGATGGGGCCAGCATGATGTTTGGATTCCTGGGTACACACCATGGAATGTTTCAATCAAGTTGACTGCACGTGGATCACCACAGAAAGACCAATGCTGCCCCAGGTCACTTCTGTGGGGATTCAAAAAAGGTTGACCCCGTAGAGAAGAGAATGACTGTTCCCAGGGTGGGGGGAGGGGAATGGGCAGGAGCGGCTCACACCCTGCAGGGTTGCAGATGCAGAGGAGGGGTGGGCACTGAGCTCCTAGTCTAGAGTGATGTCTTTCAGAGGAGCTGCGACAGTCCATGCCCCATGTCTCCCTGCATTGTCAGTGGAGAACAAGGAGACCCCGAGGGCCACAAGCCTAACAACATGGTGTGCGGGATCGGCCAGGTGTGGCCTCAGATAGCTGCAGGCGGGACTTGTTCAGCAGAGGACAGGGCGGCCTGTGCCTGGGGCTCCTCTAGTCCACAGGGCCCCTGGCAGCACCCTGGCCTTCCAGAGCATCTTGGACAGAGCAGGGAGTGAGCTGAAAGGGGAGCTGAAAGGAGGCCACCTGGAGAGGAGGGGCACCCTTGGGCCCCACGTGGACGAGCTGCAGGGATGGGGCCTTTCCCCAGCCCCGCTCTTCTGTTCTCGTCCGTGGTTCTGGGGAGGGAAGGGGAGAGGGGTCTTAGTGATGGCCCCATCTTCCACCTCTGATGGTAAAATGGATGCTCCCCTGACCCGGTCACGGCTCTCACTGCTCTGCCGCCTCCCGGCACAGGACTGCCTGGCCTGTGGGCTGCAGGTTGAGCAGGGGCCAGGCACTAGGTGGAGTGCATCTGAAAACTTGCATGGAAAAGTGACTTCAGAGAACTACAAAGGTCACCCCCAGCAGTCAGAAAGACTCACTGTGGTCTGGGAGGGATGAGGCAACGTCCCATGGACCAGACGGTGTTGGAGTCACAGAGGTGACCTGGGCACAGCCCCATGAGGCTCAGGGGTCGCTTGTCTGTGCTGCTGAGTTTCCTGTTTCGTGCAGGTCTACGCCTTTCCTCCCTGAGGTTTTCTCCTGGGAGCTGTGGCGTGGAGCAGTCCCTCTGGGAGGCCTGACCCAGGTCTGGTGCCTTCAACCACTCTAGTGTCCAAGGGGTGCTCAGCTGTGGGCCAGAGGTCCGGGGAGGCCAGGAGTTCTGGTGACAAAGACAGCAGCCCAGGGAGCTGGAGGGCTGGCGGGCAGGGGGCCGTGGCTCAGGCAGGTTCCGGGGTCCCAGTTACTGTTATTTCCATGTGAGCATGAATGTGTGGAGGGGAAGTCCCTCAGGTCTTCCTCTGGGATCATCAGGAGCCCAGAGAGCACCCAGGAAGGCCCCCGGCCCTCGGGCATGGCCTGGCCTGCCCTGTGCACAGCCTCTAATGTGCCGTGACCTCCAGTGATCACAGCCAGGGATGGCCCTGGAGCCTCCCCGCTCAGGTCAGCTTGTCCTTCAGCCTGAGAGCAGGGCCAGGGGAAGCCAGCAGGCTGGGCACGGGGTGGCAGCTTGTCGCTCCCCTCTGTCCCCAGTGTGGGTTTTCTCTCTGCCCAGCAGCCCAATGTTGGTCCCCGGTGTTGCTGTGCTTCCCACCATGCCTGGCACCCCTCCCTTCAGTGCAGGAAGCAGTCCCCTCCGACTTCCACGACCTCCCTCACCTGTCCCCTGCAGACCCTTGCAAACCACTCCCCTCCACACCACACCCCACCCCACCCCCACCGTTCCCTCTGCACACACTGAGCCGTCCATCCAGTTTGCCACAGATAATGGGCATGTGCTGTTTCATCTCTGGGAAGCCCTCAGGCTGGGCATGTGGCCAAGGTCTCCTGGTTCCCTGGGAGTTCAGTCATAGATCCTACTGTGAAGACCCCACTTCCAGCTGGGAAGACTACATGAATGGATGAGTGAACAATGAATGGGCATCTACCCATGATGGGGGGGGGGGTCTGCAGCCCTCGCCAGCCCCTCTTCCTCGCCATCTTGCCAGCACCCTAGCCTGTGTCCTGGCTGCTCAGGGAGTCCACATCTGTCCTTTGCTAACCCCACCTGTGTGGCCGTGGTGTCCCCAAGTGCAATTGGACTTGCATCTCAGGGGCTGTGGGAAGAGGGGTGGCCACTGTGAGCCACAGGCTGAAGAGGGAAAGGAGAGGCCCAGTGCCCCCAGCAGTGACGTCATGAGGGAAGGCACTGAGCGGGGTGGGTGTGGCCAGGCCCTGTGTCAGGGCTCCAGCGCCCGCTGCCATGGACTGCCTTCCACTGGATCTCCAGAAGGAGGAGATGGGTATGTGGTGAAGACAGACCCACCTTTAGACACCTGACACTGTTCTCAGGGACACCAGGCAGAGACGTCTGGGAGGAGCTGGACATGGGGGAAGAAGCTGAGGGGCAGCGTCAGAGCTGTGACCCAGGTGGGATGGAGTCCTCTAAGGGAATGCTGCCCAGATCTGAGGCTGGGCTGGGCCAGCTCTGATGACTCAGCCACCTTCAGGGGGGCCCGTCTCCGAGTTTATAAAATCATTGCTCTTGGCAGGCCACAGCAGGTCTGAACTGGCCCCCGAGTGCTGGAGGATTTCAGGCTGTGGGGGCTCCTGGGTAGACCCTGCTTGTGCAGCCTCCTGTCTTTCATGGGACAGACCTTTAGAGCCCTCAAGTCAATGTTTTGTTTGTTTGTTTGTTTGTTTTTAAGATTTATTTATGAAAAGCTGAGTGGCAGAGAGGAAGAGGCACAGAGAAGATCTTCCCTCTTTGGCTTTTGGCTCTTGTGCCAGGCTGAAGCCAGGAGCCAGGAACTGCATCCATTCTCCCCCTTAGGCAGCAGGAACCCAAGTGTATCTTCCCTATTACATTGCTTTCCCTGGGCTGTTAGCTGGGAGCTGGATAGGAAGTGGAGCAGCCGGGGCTCTGACCAGCATTCCCATAAGGGAAGCCGACATTGGGATTGAAGACTTGACCTGCTGCGGCACAGCACCAGCCTTTCGTGTCAAGCTGACGCTGATGAGGGTTGTCACCTGCACGAGCCCTGGAAGCAGCTGTGCTGCAGGGGTGTTTTGGCGCTGTCCTCTCTCTATGCAGATGGCAACTCCTAGAATTGGAGAGACTGGATTTGCCGGTGGCTGCACACCCAGCCAGCACACAGTGCACTTCTGTGCCCGAGTTAAGCTCATTCCCCTGTGACTATGAGAAAGGAGAGGCTTCCTTTAGGGCACTCACAGAAGCTGTTCCACTCTGTGCTGGGCGTTCAAGGTCCTTTGCTCACTCTCAGACCACCCAGGCACTCTGGGTGGTGCCTCCCATGCCCCAGTCCTAGCAGGCCCAGGTGCAGCCACAGCCTCCTGGTGGCTGCTTCATGGTCCCAAAGGCCGTGGCTGCAGTTGGCGGTCATCGCGCTCTGATGCAGGGGACAGCTGGATCCGCCATGGGGCCACTGCGAGCCCTGCTTTGGCAGCACCTCGGGTCTCACCGGCAAGGAACTCAGCCCTGCCCCAACAAGGCCAATCCCCAGTCATCCTGCTGTGCTCCGTCTCCTGGGGTCCCTCGTGAGACCGATTCTGGGTCAGTCCGAGTCTGGAAGCCAGGACACAGAGCTGTGCCAGGGAAGGGCCCTTGGGCGCGGCCTCCACCGTGAAGAGGATAAGCCCCCGGGAAGGCACGGAAACCGGGCTTGAACTCCCGGGGGCGGGGGCGCTGACCCGGAAATCAGTCACTCCCAGCAGGGTCTGCAGCTCCTGGCTCTGCCTGTGCCGGGGCCGGTGTGGGGTTTTTCTCCTTTGCGGTTCCCTTGTGCTCAGGGACTGGAGGAAAATGAACGCAAGCTGGCACCTGTACTGCTGGCGGCACAGCGCGGTCAGCAAGCCTCTGAGAAGATGGAGCTGCAGGACCGACTGCGGGGTCCGCGGGCCCCAGCCGGGAGCAGGGTGTTCTGCTGTCCCTGCGAGGCTCTCCCCAGACACTCCCCAAACCAGACCGCTCTGCGTTCGCCGCGGCGGGCAGTGCAGGATCGCAGCGCTGCCAAAAGGAGCCTTGGGTGCTTTTATGCTTGGCGTGGGAGTGGCTTCCGTGCCAAATGGGGTAGGCTGCAAGGTGCCCCAGGTGGGCTGGATGGAAGGCCCCCCCCCCAAAAAAAAAGAAACCCTGATATTTCTATAATAGCCTAAAGATAAAATTTCACAGATTTGGTAAAATACGTAAATCATCTACAAAATCTAAATGAAAGTCTCAATTTCTACCGCTCGTCAAGGTTCTGTCTCCTTGCAAGAAACGTCTCCATACCTAGCAGTGGGGAAGAGTAGACAGGTTCACGTGTGTATTTTACAATCATGCAGCCCGGTGTCCTGCACCTTGCAGGTCAACCTGAAAACCTTGGTGAGCTCTTTTTATCACAGCTCTGAGTTTTTTTTTTTTTTGTTTGTTTTGTTTTTTTTGTTTTTTTTTTGCCTACCTGTGGTTTAGGGAATGGCTGTATCTTAATGTTACTAATTGCTGGCTATTAGGTGGTTTTTAGTTTGTTCTGGAAGACAATGTTGCATCAAGTGTAAGCACTTGGGAAAGTTAATGGAACATGGATTTAAAAGATAAGGGTGTTTTGGTGCAGAAAGAAATTTTGAAAGCCATGCCCTGGTTTTTCTTTTCTTTTTTATTTATTTATTTGACAGTTATAGACAGAGAGACAAAGAGAAAGGTCTTCCTTCCGTTGGTTCACTCCCCAAATGGCCGCTACAGCCACGGCTGCACTGATCCGAAGCCAGGAGCCAGGTGATTCTTCCTGGTCTTCCATGTGGGTGCAGAGGCCCAAGCACTTGGGCCACAGCAGAGAGCTGGACTGGAAGAGGAGCAACCGGGACTAGAACCCGGCGCCCATATGGGATGCCGTCGCCGCAGGTAGAGGATTAGCGAAGTGAGCCACGGCGCCGGCCCCCATGCCTTGGTTTTCCATCACACACGTTTCTCATGAAAATTTTGGAAACCCATCTTAACATCTCTTTATGCACATCTTTTTTTTTTTTCCTTGTGAGAACACCAGCAGGTGAGGTGCTGGGTCAGACTCACCGCTTCATCCATTTCACCAGCCTCAGCTCTCACCTCCACAGAGGCCGTGGTAAACTCTCACTCCCCACGGCAGTGCAGAGGGTTGACCCCAAAGTCTTAGCAATGTCATTATCATCTGTTGCTGCCTCCATCACTGCCTAGCACCAGGGCCTTTTTCCCCACCCTCCTTTGGTGGCTTCTTTGGGAATTTTTCTCAGGTGTTCTCTGATTCACTCACGTTCTTCAGTCAGTAAACAGGAGGTGACACAAGCCGGGCACACTAGGAGAACATGCAATGTCTCCTAACCCATGTCTCCAAAGCAACCTTCCAGTTCTCCAAGCAGTAATGAGATGCAATGTGATCACTGGCCGTTTGTCATCAGGCAAAAAACAACAAAGTAAACCCGATTCCCAGCCCCAGGGTGGCGGCTAGTGGGATCGCCAAGCAGGCTGATGGGGTTTTTAACGGCACCTGCGGCAATGCTGCGTGGAAACCACTCCAGAGAGCCCAGGAACCCCCAACGCAGAAACACCTGAGGAAATGCGTTTCCCCTTCGCTGGGAACTATTTGAAAATAGCCAGGAGAGAAGTGGCCAGCAGCTCCGCGCCCCACGGGGAGAGCGCTCCAAGGGATGGGGGCGCAGCTGCTGCGGGAGCAGCTGAGAGCCTGGCGCCTGAGACTCACCTGCGGAGTGTTCCCCCTTGTCAGGCGAAACGAGAAGTGTGTGAGTGCCTGGCACCTAGACTGGGATGCAAACAAGGGGCAGGCGAGAGCGGTCACCATGGGCGCTGGGATCACAGGTGGCTTTATCCTCTCAGCTGTCACGTGTTTGTCAGATTTCATACAAAAATGGGGTGCTTTTATCATAAGGTTATCGGAAAAATTTTTTTTAAAGATTTCATTATTTGAAAGGCAGAGTTAGAGACAAAGAGGCAGAGAGAGAAGTCTTCCATCTGTTGGTTCACTCTCCAGATGGCTGCAATGACCAGGGCTGGGCCAGGCCAAAGCCAGAAGCCAGAAGCCAGGAGCTTCTTCCAGGTCTCCCATGTGGGTGCAGGGGTCCAAGGGCTTGGGCCATCTCTGCTGCTTTCCCAGACACATTAGCAGGGAGCTGGATTGGAACTGGAGCCGCTGAGACTCAAACTGGCACCCATATGGGATACCAGTGCCACAGGCATTGGCTTTACTCACTAAGCTACAGCGCTGGCCCCAGGAAAAAAAAATTTTTTTAAAGATAAATGCTGGAATCTTTGGGAAACTCTGAGCCTCGCAGGCCAACGCTGTTGTTCACAGATCATCTGCAGCACCAGCAGCCCACCCTTGTCAGCCAAGATGTGAAAAGGGAAGACCTGCCACGTGGGTGCGGGGGCCCAAGCACGTGGGCCATCTGCTGCTGCTTTCCCAGGGGCATAAGCAGGGAGCTGGATCAGAAATGGAGCAGCCAGGGCTCCAACTGGCGCTCCAGTATGGGATGGCAGCATCACAGGCGGCAGCCCTCTGGTTCCGGGGTTGCATCTCCGTGTCCTGTCCGACTCTGGGACTGCAGCCCAGGCTCTCTGCATCATTGACCTTGCTGTCTTGGGATAACATCAGCCGGCTGCTTTGTAGAAAGTCGCTGGGAAGGGGTGGGCAGGTGCTTCCTCTCCTTGGGATGTTTTGTGTCAGGAAGGAAGATGCTGAGCCCGCCTCCTCCGCGCGCCTTTTTAGGGCGATGGTGCCGTCAGAGCCCAGCTGAAGCTGCTGGCCTCCAGGTTTCTCCATGGCAAAGTTATTTTTCCTCTACCTTTAATTTGATGTGTGGCGGTGGGGGGTAGGCTTTGAGGCAGGGTCAAGGTCAACAGCCAACTCTTCCTCAAAGGTTCGCTGGCTGAGGTCAGCGCCCACCCGAGCTCTTCTGCCTTCAACCCCACCCCCCTTCTCAATTACCTTTCTCCTTGGCCTTTTGGCTAAGATCAAGTGTAGCATGTGTTTTATCAGTTTCATATCTGATACAGCTGTTATCCCAGGGCAATATATTAAATGGATTTTTGGAGCAGGGAGTTGGAATAGGAGCTTGCTCTGAAAAAAAAAAAAAAAAGGCTTTGGTTCTAGCTAGTGGTAGTGGCATTAGCAAGTTTCATTCATGGCTTTCATTCTGCTACTATGGTCATGTATCCCTGACTCGAAATGCCTGGGACTAGATGTGTTTCCAATTTCAGATTTTTGGAGGATTTGGGAATGTTTGCATACATGTAATGAGGTATCTTGGGGATGGGATCCAAGTTTAAACAGGAAGGTCATCTATATTATATTTATGTCTTAAATACATAAGTCCAGGAAAGATTTTTGTTTTTTGCTTTTAAGACTTTTTATTTGGCTGGCACCGCGGCTCAATAGGCTAATCCTCCACCTTGCGGCGCCGGCACACCGGGTTCTGTCCCGGTTGCCCCTCTTCCAGGCCAGCTCTCTGCTGTGGCCCGGGAAGGCAGTGGAGGATGGCCCAAGTGCTTGGGCCCTGCACCCCATGAGAAACCAGGAGAAGCACCTGGCTCCTGCCTTCAGATCAGCGCGGTGCGCCGGTCACAGCGCGCCAGCTGCGGCGGCCATTGGAGGGTGAACCAACGGAAAAGAAGACCTTTCTCTCTGTCTCTCTCTCTCACTGTCCACTCTGCCTGCCCCCCCCAAAAAAAGACTTTTTATTTGTTTATGAGAGAGAGTTAAGGACAGAGATAGAGGTGTTCCATTCACTGGTTTACTCCCCAAATGGCTGCAACAGCTGGATCTGGGCTGATCCAAAGCCAGGAACCAGGAGCTTCTTCAGGTTTCCCACATGGGTCCAAGGGCCTAAGGACTTGGGCCATCTTCTACTGCTTCCCCAGGTCATAGCAGAGAGCTGCACTGGATCAGAAGAGGTGCAGCTGGGACACAAAGCCCATATGGGATGCCGATGCCTCAGGCAGAGGCTTAGCCTACTACGCCACAGCGCTGGCCCCTGAAGGGCCCTTTTATGCAACATATTTAGTGTGCCTGCAACCCATCACATGAGGTCAAGTGTAGAATCTTCCATGTGTAACCTCATGTCGACACTCAAAATGGTTCCAGATTTTTGGGTTAGGAAGGCTCAACCTGCAGTGAGGAGCCACAGGCCTCTGGAAACACTTCAGATCAAACTGGAGCACCTGACTCCAGCAGATTCAGTATTGTCCAGAGTGAGCAGTCTTTAATCACACCTGACTTCTTTTTTTTTTTTTTTTTTTTTTTTTTTTTTGACAGAGTGGATAGTGAGAGAGAGAGAGACAGAGAGAAAGAAAGGTCTTCCTTTGCTGTTGGTTCACCCTCCAATGGCCACTGCGGCCGGCGCACTGCGCTGATCCGATGGCAGGAGCCAGGTGCTTATTCTGGTCTCCCATGGGGTGCAGGGCCCAAGGACTTGGGCCATCCTCCACTGCCTTCCCGGGCCACAGCAGAGAGCTGGCCTGGAAGAGGGGCAACCGGGACAGAATCCGGTGCCCCGACCGGGACTAGAACCCCGTGTGCCGGCGCCGCAAGGCAGAGGATTAGCCTAGTGAGCCGTGGCGCCAGCCCACACCTGACCTTTTTTGAAACCTTGTTAGTATGCTAGAGTTTTAAGGTTATTTTGTGAACATTTTCTTTAATGTTGATGCTAACAGTTTGGGTCTGTGACACCCAGACATGCCCATAGATATGCCCAATGATGGACAGGAATGTCTACTGCAGAGTTGTGACAGTTGGAGACAACTTAAAATATCCACCAGTAAAGGTGTGGATAGGAGCTGGTGCTGTGGTGCAGTGGGTTAAAGTCCTGGCCTGAAGCTCTGGAATCTTATATGGGTGCCGGTTCTAGTCCTGGCTGCTCCTCTTCCGATCCAGCTCTCTGCTCTAGCCTGGGATAGTGGTAGAAAAGCTGGCTATTTTTTATTTTCATGCTGGATGTGACCTGACTCTGAGGGGTTCCAGAACTGTGGCGCTGAGACCCACACAGCCTTGGACCCAGCCCTGTGCACGAGGGCTCCCTTAGAAAGCTGAACTCTGTGTTGCTGGCATCTAGAAGAGCAGTTGCTACTTCCTGCCACAGAGCCAAGCAGCTGGAGCAGGTGCAGGGAGGTCCCCTCTGAGTGGGGACAAAAGGGGAGGAAGTGAGTGTGCCGGGCAGGAAACACAGCAGCAAAGACCGGGAGGCCTGACTTCACACAGGCAGGCACAGGAACACCTTCCCTTCTCCCTGCATCTGAGAAACGAGGCCATTTTGGGTGGCCGTCTCCAGAGGTGCCTTGTGGATGAGAGGGAGATGCTAAATCCCTGCCTGGCCTCTTTGCTCCTGAAGCTCACAAGCAGAGGGCAGCCAGGAGCCTGCGCAATGGACCTGTGGCACCAGGGAGCCAGGCTGGTGTAGAATGCAGGCTGCCAGGTGGGCGCTTTATAAGCTGAGGCTCCATGCTCCCGGGCATCAGGGTACCTGCTCCAGGCCAGATCCCAGCCTTTTCAAGTGGCCGGTGCCTGCTGGCTGGCCTTCCACACTTCCAGGCTTGAGCTGGGTGGATTCTCTGGATGAGGGTCTTAGTCTATTTTCTGTTTTCTGCTGCTGCAACAGAAGCCTTGAGACAGGTAACAATACAGAATGGAAGTGTGTTTGGCTCACAGTTCTGGAAGCTGGGAAGGCCGGTAACATGCACTGGCGTCTGGTAAGAGCGCTTGTGCGGTGTCACCCCATGGCGGAAGGGGAAGAGCGTGTGGGACGCAGGCAGCAGGAGGGGCCGACCTTGCTGGTTGTGTGTTCTGGTCTGCTTCCCTCGGGGTAGTGGATATTCCATGGCTTCTCGTCACTGTGGTTTGCATTTCCAGTTTCCTTATGATGGTTTAGGAAATCACAATCTCTAGGTTTAGTGACGTCAAATCTCAGATTTTTAGTGCTTGGGAAACTTTCTGTTCTGTGTTAAAGAAGTCATTCCCAAGCCCAAGTCTGGAGAGGACTTCCCTGTTTCCTTCTAAAGGTTTTACAACTTTCCCTTCCAACTGCAGGATCTTCGTGTGTCTAGAATTAGCCTTGGGGTGCGCTGTGAGTCAAATTCTGATTTCATTTCCCATGTGGGGACCCGGTTGTCCCAGCACCAGTTACTGAATGGACTTCCTTCATTCACACCAAGAAGTTTCCTTAAAAGCCCCAACCATGGGGGCTGATGCCGTGGCACAGTGGGTTAAAGCCCTGGCCTGTATCTCATAATGGTACCTGTTTGAGTCCTGGCTGCCCCACTTTCAATACAGCTCCCTGTTAGTGGCCTGGAAAACTAGAGGAAGATGGATGAAGTGTTTGGGCCCCTGCACCAATGTGGGAGACCAGGGTGAAGTGCTTGGGTTCTGCCTGACCCAGTGCTGGCTGCTGTACCTATCTGGGGAGGAATCAGTGCAGGGAAGTCTCTCTCTCTCTCTCTCTCTCTCTCTCAAATTCCTAAGTCTGAAGGTTCTTGGGACTTTAGGATTTTATAAAGCATCTTTCATCCTTCCTGTGTCAATAACTTATGACTTTGAGGCTTGAAGTCCTGTGTGGAATCAGGGACCCAAATCAAACTCGAACCACAGCAAAAGCCGTAGGCTAAAAAGTAACCTCGACCTAAACCTCATTCCTTTTTTTTTTTTAATTAAAAAATGTATTTGAAAAAATAAGGCTGAAGTGAATATGGGTATTTAATCTGGCTTCATAAACTCTTAATAATTATTTTCTGTGGAACCAATAATGAGGAATGTACAGACAATTCAATATTTCTATGTTACCAGTACCAACCCTGGATTTTAAAAAGTAACTATAATTTTTAGACCATTAACTACACGGAAGATTACTAATACCAATAAGGGAGCAGTTTTCTTCCCCTCATCTCTAACTTTTATATCACTTATCTTTCTCCTCCTTACTAAGACCTGGCAGTCTTCTGACCATCCACGTTAACAATTCGGCCACAGATAATTCAGTAACTGCAGAGATTGAGTCCACCCTGCAGGATTTCAGAATGCCTCACCACATCTGATGTTACACACTACACATTCGCCGTCCTGATATTATGATTATTATGAAAGGGAGGCAGTCTAGAAGAGGAGGGATAAAAAAGGGACAAATAATCCTCGTGGACAATCAAGAGCATATGATAGTGCGTAGCTCTGATTTTTATGTAAGTTTCTCAAAAAGAAAAGAAAAATTCCAGGTCCCCCCCCACCCCGCCCCGAATGTGACTTATTTTCATTATACAAAGTAGTATAATAAAATAAGTGCTACTCTGCACAACAAGGATTTATGGTCACATAAGGCAAGTTAAGATAGAATGTTTTTTTTTTAATTTTTTAATTTTTTTTTTTATTTTTTTGATAGGCAGAGTGGACAGTGAGAGAGAGACAGAGAGAGAAAGGTCTTCCTTTGCCGTTGGTTCACCCTCCAATGGCCGCCGCTGAAGCCGGCGCACCGCGCTGATCCGATGGCAGGAGCCAGGATCCAGGTGCTTTTCCTGGTCTCCCATGGGGTGCAGGGCCCAAGCACTTGGGCCATCCTCCACTGCACTCCCTGGCCATAGCAGAGAGCTGGCCTGGAAGAGGGGCAACCGGGACAGAATCCGGCGCCCCAACCGGGACTAGAACCCGGTGTGCCGGCACCGCAAGGCGGAGGATTAGCCTATTGAGCCACGGCGCCAGCTAAGATAGAATGTTTTTCTGTGCCCTTAAAGTAATGCATTATGACCAGATGTCATGGAACCAACATGGCCTTCAAAAAAGCCATCCATTTTCTCTGGTTATGGTGGCACCATCCCAATTTGAAGGGCAATCACTTGGTAAGTTTTCCATGAATTTTGGCATGTATAGTGGGTGCCACAAACACAACTGCCGTGAGTATGACAACTCTCTGAAAAGCACAAATCAAGCAAACTGAAAACAGGTCTTCATAAGCAGTACAAGGAACAATAAAATGCTGACTCAAAGCAGCACCCATACAGGACGCTGGCATCGCAAGTGGCAGCTTTATTCATTATACCACAACACCAGCCCTATGTCGCTCCCCGTCTTCGTGGAGGAACGACACAGGACCCTGCGCTGTTCTTTTGTCTGCTCGGCCCTCCCCGGGTTTGCTGCTGGTTCTTCCCGGGTTGGCTACCGTCCCTTCCACCTCCGTGGAAGGGCGGTTCCCCCTGCCACATTCCCCACTTCCGCGGGGGAGCGGCACACCGCCGGCCGGCTCTCTCGGGGGCTGCACAGGTGTTCCTTCAGATAGATGTTCCCCTTAGATGTTCCTGGTGCATGCCGTCTCTCTCCTCCTTTATAGTCCTCCTCCACCAATCCCAACTCGGCTGCCCACATGCCGAGTATGCTGCTCTCCTCCAATCAGGAGCAGGATCAGCTCCTGGAGGTCATCACTCAAGTTGGCAAGAGGCAGCTGCGTAGAAGCTGTTTTCTCCTCTCCCAGTGCCATATTGTGGGAGAGCAGATGCATAGAATAAGTCTTAATTCCAGTAACTTAGTCTAGTCCGGGTTGCTCCCCACAGCCCTACCACTGTTTTTTTAAAAAAACATGTTGTTTGAGGGGCCAGCGCTGTGGTGCAGTGGGTTAACGCCCTGGCCTGAAGCAGTGACATCCCATATGGGCACCGGTTCTAGACCCGGCTACTCCACTTCTGATCCAGCTCTCTGCTATGGCCTGGGATGGCAGTAGAAGATGGCCCAAGTCTTTGGCTCCCTGCACCCACATGGGAGACCCTGAAGAACTTCTTGCCCTTGGCTTTGGATCAGCTCAGCTCTGGCCATTGCGGCCATTTGGGGAGTGAACCAGCAGATGGAAGTGCTGGGATTTCTCTCTCTCTGGCTCTACCTCTCTCTGAAACTGTATGTTTCAAATAAATTCAAAAAAAAAAAAAAAATTTAGAGAAGCCAGGGCTGGAACCAGCTCTCCCATCTAGGATGCAGGCATCTTTTCTCTTTGTTGTTAGAAAAAAATCAAATTGCTTTTTTTTTTTCCTTTACCATAAGCATCTTTTATTTTTAACAGTTTTATTTATTTGAGAGGCAGAGAGACAAAGCTCCCATTCAGTGGAAGCAGATCTGGAACTCAAAACACCAGGATAGGATGCAGGTGTCCCAAGGAAAACCTTAGCCACTATGCCAACATCCACACCGTAAATAAATGTTTTGTTAGTGGTAATAATAAACACTCCAAATGGTGTAACAGGTTTAGGTTTTATGGGGGGAAAACACGCAAGGAGAAGGAGGCGTTGGCGGAGTTGGTGGGGGATTTTCCAGGCGGCTGAGGTTGGGAAGGAGCACCCCCGAGAAGCAAACCGTGGAAAGGCTTTGGGGAGGGGCACGCGGGGTGCGGTCCACCCACACTACGAGTCAGGCGACCCTGACATCCTCCAGTGCTGATACTCCTCCGACACCCACTGTTTCCCCTCGTGCATTTGCTTTTTCTCCATACGAGTTTCAAGATGTGATTCCGTGTTTCTATTTGCTTTCTGCTTGCCAGTGGGCAGCTTCGCCCATCTTGTTCCCCCATATAGACCAAGCTGCGCCATGCGTGAAGGGACAATGGTCTGGGGGCGAGGAGAGAGCAAGGACCATGGCATAAGGTCAGCACTGCAAAGGCCCACCCGCCACGCAAACCAAGCAAGCAGTGGGCACCCCCATATTCGCGCACCGCTTCCATGACCCCTGACTAGACGCGCATGCGTGGGCAGAGGCCCTAGTGCGGGGCCCGCCTGATTGGCTGCTGCAGACGCATGCGCACTCCATCGCGCGTCGCCAGCGTTGGTGGGTGCAGGTTGCTTTTCAGCCTCCGTCACTCCTGCTGCACCTCTGTTTCTCATCCAGGGCGCTAGTCCCCGGAGTTCGGAAATGTTCCCGGAACTTAATAACCTTCTCAACACCACGCCTGACAAGGCAGAGCAGGTAAGATGTCGCGCAGCCCGGAAGGGGGCGGGCCGAGGGAGCATGGCGGAACACTGCATCCGGGGCACAGCGCGCGTGGCCCGCTGGGAAAGGCGCGACGGCGTCCATCCTTTGGCGCCTGGGATTTGTAGTCGGTAGCGGGCGGGCTTGGGCTGGAGACTTGGGCCCCCGGAAGGCCGGCCGCTGGACGTCGCATGTACACACGGGCTGTGCGTCCCTTCAGAGTTTCCAGGATCCATGTCCGAACTCTGACTGGCTTATGTCCACAGGGATGGGGGGGTCCCCCGCGCCCGGGACGAGAGTTTGGGTGTCGGCGGTGCTCGTGGGACCGGCTCCTGCACCGCACTGAGTCTGCCTGTGGCCCCGGAGCATGACCGCTGTTGCTCTTGCACGCAGCCAACCTTGGGTCGTACCAAGTCCGCCTTGGGTACCACAGCCCGGCCGCCGTTTTTGCACGGCCTCGCACTCCGCGGCACCTCGAAATGTTTCATATGTTAACGCGTGTCGGGCTTACTCCGTAATCTTTGTTTTCCTAATAAAGTGGTAACCTTTTCCAGACAGCCACAGTACAACGTGTGTGACGCCTTTTTATAACCCCATTGCGCCAGGCACGTTGAGGCTTCCGGTAGATCCCTGTGCCTTTTGGCTACGCAGTAGTTAGTGACTCGCAAGTCCCAGGTGGCGTTCCCTGGAACGCTTCCAAAGCTCAGCTCAGCTCAGCTCAGGATCGAAGCCGGGGAATGGTGAACTGAAGTGGGCTCCAGGAAGTGGCAGCTCTAGGAGAGAATTCAGAGCTCTGGCGTGTGACCTTGTATATCTTGTGCAGGAAAAAAATCCCAACCTGGGTCCCAGAGAAGTCAGCCACTTGGAAGGGGCCCGTGGCACCGAGGGGCTTGATCCTAACCTTCCCTGTCAGTGACAGAACTACAGGTGCCTGGAGGTATCGCAGAGACCACCGTTAGCTGTATTTCCAGAACTCTCCGCATCAGAGCTTGCCCTGAACCAGGGCCATGGGGAGGTCTTTGTTAAAAATGCCCCCTCCCCCAAAAAACACAATCACAGTTAGGGAGGAAGCTAGAAGACCTTTCTGGAGGTCCCTTCCGATCCTGGCAGTCATGATTTTCCCTGAAGTCTGATGGTGAAAGCATCCTTTGTTCAGGACCCAGTTCTGCTGGCCCTTGAGTTACTATGGTGAGGAGTGAGCAAGAGGAGGAATTTTTTTCTCTCATTGGCCTTGAGAAAGTAGAGGTAGTGATGTGCTTTGCCCCTTACGAGTAACTTAATACTGGCAACAAATCACGATTTTTTTTTTTTTTTGGTAATTTTGACTTATTTTCTTTTTTGGGGGGTAAACTTGTATCATTTAAAAATGCATGCTCTAGCTGTAGAGATTTGGGGGTGGATTTCTACATGGGGGCCCCCTCCTTCCAGGCAGGCTCATCTGTAAGTGTGTCCATGTGTTTTTAATTTTTCAGGGGAAACTGACTCTGCTGTGCGATGCCAGGACAGATGGCAGTTTCCTTGTGCATCACTTTCTCTCCTTCTACCTCAAAGGTCTGGCACCCACTGAGTGTAGGGAAAGAAGCTTCGGCAGCAAACAAATACAGGCTGTCTCCGGAAGCAGTGGGGAGGGTCCTTGGTAGCCAGGGCTTTGGTGCTTGGGTGGCCGTGGGGCTGAGTTATTAGGTAACAGAGGACTAGCCCAGCCCCAGCTGAGAGTGGCATGTGCCCATCGACGGCAGCCCTGCCTTCCCTTCCCCTCCCTGTTGTGCCGCAGCTGCCTCTCTGAGTCCATGTGTACCTTAAGGCCTCTGGGCCCTCAACCCCACTGACACTTTGCCCTGGCAGCAGGAGCTTCCTGAAGATCACGGCCACTGCAGTTTCCACATGGAATTAGATTAGAAAAAGAAGAGAGCCAGATGAAGGGAAGGACTCATTTATCAGAGAGTTCTCCTGGAATGTGTGCTGTGCCAGGGTAGACCTTTGGTAGTCATAGTTGTAGGCATAGTTTTTTTTAAAAAGATGTATATATGTATTAGAAAGAGTTGTAGAGCGAGGGAGAGACAGAGCCATCTTCTTTCTGCTGATTCACTCCCCAGATGGCCAGGAGCTTCCTCCAGGTCTCCCGTGTGGGAAACGGGCCCAAACACTGGGGCCATCTTCCACTGCTTTTCCCAGGCCATTAGCAGAGAGCTGGCTCAGAAGTGAAGCAGCTGGGACTCGAACCAGTGCCCATGTGGAATGGTGGCTCTACCCAGTTACACCATAGCGCCAGCCCCTGCAAACGTAGTTTTGAAGGTGATTTTCTTCTTCAGAGGATGTGATTGTTAGCATAGAAAAAGCAAGAGAATCTTCACGTAAATTGTTAGAGTTAATAAGCTTCAGTCAGGTACCTGGAGCTTCTTTGCTCCTCCTTTTTTACTGTTGGACATGAAACCAGTTCCCCAAAATCATTTGTATGAAAGATCTTCAAAAAATCATGGAACTATGCATCATGAAAGAAACTAGGCATGGATTTCAAAATAGTTTGGCACCAAAATAAACTCTTTTAGTTCTACTTTCCTTAAACTATTAGAGGTGTCCTTATATGACAACTCAAACATTGAAAAAGGCACAGTGTCTTTACAGTAGAACAAAACTGAGTGCCTATAATGCATGTGACAGTACATCTCAGGGCAGGTGTTTAGGGCAGCAGTTAGGACACCAGTTGCAGGGACAGCCAATTCAAGTTCTGGCTGCTTTGCTTCTGATCTGGCTCCCTGGTAATGTACATGGGAAAGCAGTGGAAGATGACCCAATTACTTGGGACCCCGCCATCCACATGGGAGGCCCAAATAGAGATCCATGTTCTTGGCTTCAGCCTGGCCCAGCCCTGGCTATTGCGGCCATGTTGGGGGTGAACTAGCAGATGAAAGATCTCTCTCTCTCTTATTTCTGCTTTTTAAATAAATAAATAAATCTTTAAAAACTTACTTATTTGAAAAGCAGAGTGACAGAGAGAGAGGGAGACACAGACACTACTAGTTGGGAGGCCTGAGATGTAACTGATAAATATGAGAAAAAGACATCTTAGACTTAAGGTTAGGTTGCAAGACCTCTAGGTCTCTAGTCCCACCTCCGTGCGTTTCGTTCTGGATGTGTGAGCTATATGAGGCTGGTTGTACACAGATTAGTTAAAAAGTGTATTTTTGTTTTCTAGCGAATTGTAAAGTCTGCTTTGTGGCACTCCTTCAGTCCTTCAGTCACTACAACATCGTGGCACAGAAGCTGGTAAGCATCTTAGACCTCGTGGTGGGATTACTTCTTGGCCACCGGGGTGAGGCCCCGAGAGAGCAGGCTTTCCTGTTTGAGTTGTAGAGGATTTAGCAATCAAGGGACTAAGGACGCCACGGGCTCCTCAGCCTCTTGTCTAAAGAGTTTTGTGGTTTGTGGATGTCATTTAATCGAACCCTTCTCTACGGATTCTCAACCTGTTAAGGTTTTCTCCTCCTCAGTGCGGCTTTGATCTTGGTCCGTCTGGGTTAGGGGCTTCCCACTGTCTCTCCCTAAGTCTAGAGCGTGAGACCCAGTTGGGGGATGGAGAACTTTTGTTGTGTCCCCTCACCTTATCTTGGTCTGCCCCTCATCTCATCAGATGCAGGCAGACAAGACTAAGAGAGCCAGCAGCCAGTGGAGCCTGTGACTTAGCCTGGGCTGTGACCTGTGACCTGTGAACACATGGGCTTATTGAAGAGAACTGAGCAGCCGCTGCTGCTGCTTCCTGTCGTGACTGGTATTGGACAGGTCAGTCTTAGCGAGAAAACCAGGCCGCTCACCAGCAATGATCTTGAAATGCCCGTGTTACTGTGGGGCCAACTCACTGCCTGGGAGAAAGCAGGGAAGGTGCAGGGGAAAGGTGAACTAGGTCTTTTCCGTCCTTGGAGGAGGAGGAGGACGTGCTGCGCTGGAAGGGAGGGCCAGCACTCAGGGAGCGCAGTCTTCACAGGAATGTGCGTTGCATTCCGGGTCTTGCACGTCCCTAGGCACGTTGCATTCCGGGTCTTTTTTTTTTTTTTTTTTTTTTTTGACAGGCAGAGTGGACAGTGAAAGAGAGAGACAGAGAGAAAGGTCTTCCTTTTCTGTTGATTCACCCCCCCAAATGGCCGCTATGGCCGGCGTGCTGTGCCAATCCGAAGGCAGCAGCCAGGTGCTTCCTCCTGGTCTCCCATGGGGTGCATGGCCCAAGCACTTGGGCCATCCTCCACTGCCTTCCCGGGCCACAGCAGAGAGCTGGCCTGGAAGAGGAGCAGCCGGGACAGAATCTGGCACCACAACCGGGACTAGAACCCGGGGTGCTGGTGCCGCAGGCGGAAGATTAGCCAAGTGTGCCGCGGTGCCGGCTGCATTCTGGGTCTTGCATGTTCCTGAGTGCATTGCATTCCGGTCTCTGCACGTACCTGTGCACGTTGCATTCCGGTCTCTGCACGTCTCAGTGCGAGTTGCAGTCCGGGTCTCTGCACGTCTCAGTGCGAGTTGCATTCCTGGTCTCTGCAGGGTCCCTGTGCACGTTGCATTCCGGGTTCTTGTACGTCCCTGTCCGCGTTGCATTCCGGGTCTCTGCACGTCCCTGTGGCTCTGGCATCCGTGCTCCCCATGAGAAAGCTGTGGGCTCCCATCCCAGAGGGCCACTTCCCTCTTACTCTTGAGTCATCATCTGCAGAGCAGGAATGGCACACGCAGTAGGCGTGTAAAGTCCTGGAGTGGGAGCTCCGTGCCTGTGATGCTTGGCGTGGCGGGCCTCTTGCCTAAGTAGGCTCCCACAGCGCAAGTGCAGAGGGATGGTTGGGAGTCTTGCTCTGATAGGAGCAACCTTGGGAGCCAATGGTGTTAATGATGGAGGACGCTGGGTCTCTGGTGTGTGAATGAGCTGCTGGGACCTGACCTTGGGGCAGGGCAGTCTGACCAGCTCCCTGTGACCTGTCAGCACACACAGAGCAGTGGGGTACGTGTTGAGACCATGTCACCATCCCAGGGTGTTTGTTGAAATGTATATCTTGGCCTGGTCCTCCCTCTGGAGATCTGAAATCAGGCCCAGGGATCTGCATTTTAATCAGGCATCTGAAGGGATTCTTGACCAGGTACCTCATGGAGAACTGTATTCAAGCAGTCCTGGTCTGGAGCAGGGGAGGACAGACCGAATGTCTGTGTCCCCTGTGTTTGGTAAGTGAGGCATCACTGAGCACAGCCACACTGGTTCCTAGTTGTTTCTGGCTGCTGTTACTTTACAGCAGAGACTGCCTGAGCTGCAGAGGCTGCCCCATCTTTGGTGGAGGTAGATTGCTCATTTTCAAATTGTTTCTTTTTTTAAAATAATATTTATTTTATTTGTTTGAAAGAGTTACAGAGAGTTAGAGCCAAGAGAGAGAGGTCTTCCATCTGCTGTTTAACTCCCCAAATGGCCATAATGGCAACGGCCAGAGCTGAGCTGAGCTGACCCAGAGCCAGGAGCTTCTTTCGGGTCTCCCACCTGAGTGCAAGGGCTCATGTACTTGGGCCATCTTCTGCTGCTTCCCAGACCACAGCAGAGAGCTGGATCAGAAGTGGAGCAGCCGGGACTCAAACCAGCAGCCATATAGTTTGCGGTGCTGCAAGCCCAGGCTTTAACCCGCTGTGCCGCAGCGCTGGCCTCAAATAGTTTCTGCCTGCTGGTACTTCACAATCGCAGAGTCGAAAGTTTGCAGTGAGACTGCCTGAGCCGCAGCGCCCACCCGGTCCTTGGTGGAGAACGTTTGCTGACTCCTGACCTAGGGCATCAGGGGCTGCTGTCACCCCAACTCTGACAGGGCACTGCCTCAGGGAAAGGAAGAGGGAAAAGCGGTGGTGCTTCCCCGTAACGAGCTCTTACTGTATTCCAGTCAGCCTCCACTTGGCATCCATGGCTTGTTTAAAAGTCAGAAGACGGGTAGCACTGTTGCGTAGCGGGTAAAGCTGCCGCCTGCACTGCCAGCATCCCAATGGACACTGGTTTGAATCCTGGCTGCTCCACTTCCGATCCAGCTCCCTGCTGATGGCCTGAGAAGGCAGTAGAAGATGGCCCCACTGCTTGGGCCCTTACACCCATGTGGGAGAGCCAGAAAAAGCTCCTGGTTCCTGCTTTTGGCGCAGCTCTGGCCGTTGTAGCCATCTGGGGAGTGAACCAGCGGATGGAAGACCTCTCTCTCTCTCTCACTCTCTCTGCCTTTGCCTCTCTGTAACTCTGCCTTTGAAATAAATAAATAAATCCTTTTTTTTTTTTTAAGATATATTTATTTATTTGAAAGTCAGAGTTACACAGAGAGAGGAGAGGCAGAGAGAGGTCTTCCATCCGATGGTTCACTCCCCAATTGGCCGCAATGGTCAGAGCTACACCAGGAGCCAGGAGCTTCTTCTGGGTCTCCCACGCGGGTGCAGGGGCCCAAAGACTTGGGCCATCTTCTACCGCTTTCCCAGGCCATAGCAGAGAGCTGGATTGGAAGAGGAGCAGCCAGGACTAGAACCGGCGCCCATATGGGATGCTGGCGCTTCCCTTTTTTTTTTTTTAAATGAAACGTCAGGCACCAGTACTGTGGCATAGTGGGTAAAGCCACTGCCTACAGCAGAGGCATCTCATATGGGTGCTAGTTCAGATCCCAGCTGCTCCATTTCCAATCCAGCTCCATGCTAATGTGCCTGGGAAAGCAGCAAAGGATAGCTCAAGTCCTTGGGCCCCTGCACCCATGTGGGAGACCTGGAAAAAGCTCCTGGCTCCCAGCTTTGGATTAGCCCAGGACCAGCCTTTGTGGCCATTTGGGGAGTCAACCACTGCATGGAAGCTCTCACTCTGTCTCTCTCTGTGTAACTCTGCCTTTCAAATAAATAAATCTGTTTCTTTAAAAAAAAGAAAATTCATGTTACTGTTACAGATTGAATAACAACACTGAGTAGTCATAAAAACAAATACGTATGGTTTTTTTTTTTTTTTTTTTTTAATGTGACAGTGAATAGAAATGCACTTGAAAAGAAAAAGAGAGAATTGTGGGATAGGAGCACCCTGGGGGAAGGACACAGGCCTGCGTGTGGAGTGCACATGTGCAGGGTTGGGGGTGTGGCTTGTGGCCTCTAGCTGTCAGCTGGCCTCTCCGATGGGCTGCCCTCTACAAGGCACAGTGACTCACTGTCCTCTCCATCACGTTTAGGGTGTCAGCCTGGCCGCAGCACGGGAACGTGGGCAGCTTGTGTTCCTGGAGGGTCTCAAGTCCTCGGTGGATGTCTTCTTTCAGGCTCAGGAGGATCCACACCCCCTGCAGTTTCTCAGGTCAGTCTGCCGGGGCCCAGCCCAGAAGTGCACACCAGGCAGATGGGCCCGGACAGCCCAGACAGCTTGTGATTCCTTCTGTTTGTTCTGGGGGAGGCGCAGCTGGCGTCAGGAGTCAGATACTCCACTTGGTGCTGCAGCATTGTGGGAAAACCTGTGGCTGTGACCGTGGACTGAGCGTACGTTGTCCCCAGAGCTATGGAAAGTGTCATCTGAGAACGTGCTAGAGCGAGATGCTTCGCTTCCCAGCCCTGGCTTAGAGCCCTAGCGCACAGCTTTGCTCTGTTCTTGGTTTGATACAGGGATCCGCAAACTGGAGGCTGTGGGCCAGCTTCCTGTGTCTGCAAATAAAGTTGCATTAGAGCACAGCTGCATTTTACTTGTGTGTTTGGTCCCTGCTTGTTTGTGCTAAGGCAACACGGTGAAGAGTTTAGACAGGGACCTCATGAGCCACAAGCCTAATATTTATTATCTGGCCGTGTGTGTGTGTTGTGTGTTTTATGCTCCATCCTGTCAGGTCAGGAACTGCAGGCTTCTCCTGCTTAGCCAAACAGAGCTAACCCCCCAAATGCCCTAAGCTCCTGGGCTCCGGGCCTGTTGGTGTCTCTTAAGATTCTGCTAGGACTGTTTATTTTTGTGTCCCTCAATTTCTTTCTTTTCTTTTTTTTTTTTTTTAAGGATTTATTTTCATTTACTTGAAAGGCAGGGTTACAGAGAGAGAGGCAGAGACAGAAAAATCTTCTGTCTACTGTTTCACTCCCCAAATGGCTGCAACAGCTTGGGCTGTGCCAGGCTGAAACCAGGAGCCCAGAGCTTCCTCCAGGTCTCCCACGAAGGGGCAGGGGCCCAAGCACCTAGCCATTCTTCCCATTGTTTTCCCAGGCTCATTAGCAAGCAGATGGATCAGAAGTGCAGCAGCTAGGTTTCGAACTAATACCCTTATGGGATGCCGGCATCACAGTTGGTGACTTAACCCATTGCACCACAATACCAATCCATGTGTCCCCCAATTTCTAGCACAGTGCTTTATACCTAGCAGGCCTCAGGCAGTACTTGAATTGAAATGATTCACTCACCTGTGTCTGCATTGCATGCCTTTTCTTTTCCAGTTGTGAATCCCTTGATACTGAAGACTGTGCCACTGTTGCTGGCCTGCTCCAGCCCTGTCCTGGGAGGCCATTGGTCCCATGTAAACATTGTAGAGAAGGAACTCAGATGACTTTTGTCCTTTGTCTTCAGGGAGGCCAGTGCTGGGAACCTGCAACCGTTGTACGAGTTTGTGCGGGAGGCCCTGACACCCACAGACAATGGGGCAGCTGCATGGAGGTGCCCAGTGCTGCTGGTGGACGACCTCAGTGTGCTGCTGAGCCTGGGCATGGGAGCGGTGGCTGTGCTGGACTTTGTCCACTACTGCAGAGCCACCGTGTGCTGCGAACTGAAGGTACCAGTGGAGCTGCTGTCTCTCTCTCACCTCTCTGAGTCCAGAAGGGGCAGACTCAAAGTGTGGTGATGATTTTGTTTATTTGCTTGGGATTTTGGCCTTGCCCTGGCAGGCTGAGAAACTTACTGGTCTGCCCTCACTGCTTTTGCCTACTTTCCATTACTGACAAATCCCTCAAAATTAGAGAGACAACTGGCACTATGTCCAGTGGGGCTGGCTGGGTATGGTGATGCTGCCGTCCCACCCTGCCACACATTGCCAGGGTGTCCTGGGCCAAGGGATTATCATCCCTGAGTGTATTTTGATGCCAGCTGAAATAACAGGTGTAATCTACTTTAAACACTGTGAAGTACCAAAAAAATAATTGTACAGTACAAGGGGAAGACATCAGACAGGATCTTCCTTATCAGATTATGAGACAAAAGTGGAGATTATGCTGTGATAGAGATTTTAATGGTAAGAGTAGATCCACCAGTGAAATGAGAATGCTGAGGTTGCCTGTCTCACAGGTGCCTGACTGCAAGACTTAAGTGAGATGGAGTTTGTGACTCACCGGCACTGTGTCCAACCCCTGGTGCTGGCCGCCCTTCTGTAGGGGTGATGCAGCCCGTGGCGCTCGGTGCTCTGTTACATCAGCGTGGTGTGGTCAGGCTGAGCGCAGAGCAGTGGAGAAGCTGCAGGGTGTGGGTTTCCAGCAGTGCGTGCTGAGCACTCGGGTGTGAGTCCTGCCTGGAGATTGTGTTCAGGCAGCTTCTGAGGCTGTCGTGGTACAGTTGTGCTACAGGAACCTGGGTGATGTGGAGAGACTGGGAAAAGCAGGAAATGAAAAGAGCTCGCAGGACACAGCCAAGGCTAGGGGTGAGGGTGAAGTAGTTAGAGCCGCCTTCTGCAGCTCGGCCTGCTGCGTGGCCGGCTCCCACGTTGTTCATCAGCTCTGTTTCCAGCGTCTCCATCTCTCATCCCTTATCCGCTCTGCGTGGCCTGGTACGCAGCAAGTGCTCAGGAGCTGTTGACTGGATGAATTGGTGCCTGCTACACGTTGGCATTTTTAATACCACTTGGGAATTCAAGGCCATGGAGTAAGCTTGGTTTTAGATGAACTGAGCTAGACACACAAGCTGCATGAGTCCAGTAAACGGGCAGGATCCCTGCAGGCAGGGGTCCTTCCTGCAGAGGGGCTGTTTACGCAGCAGCAGGGAGGGGGACCTGTGAGAGAGTGGACAAGGGAGTGGAGAGCCCAGGACTCCCTGGCCTCGTTGTCCCTTCCAGTAGGAGCAGATTTCCATCCTGTGTGTTGTAGGGAAACATGGTGGCCCTTGTGCATGACAGTGGAGACGCGGAAGATGAGGAAAACAACACCCTGCTGATTGGTCTCAGTCATCAGAGCCACCTTATCCTGCGGACCGAGGGCCTGGCCACTGGCTTCTGCAAGGATGTGCACGGGCAGGTAAATGGGCTTACTGGGCTACAGTTGCTGTGCCTGAGTCCAGACTGCACGGACGAAAGTGTCAGGCCCGCAGGGTTCCCTCTGGGATCAAAGGAGAGCTCTCCCAAAAGGGAGCCAGCTGTCAGGAGTGGACCCAGGGCTCCGGCTGCAGAGAACAGCAGAAGTCCTCTGCAGGCTGTGACAGGCTCTGTCAGTTCCGGTGAGCCCTGTTTTATTTTGTAACGAAGGCTTGAGGGGCCGTAGCCATGGACTTGAGTGCTGCCACGCCCACCGCTGCTGTTGCGGAACGTTCAGAGCCTCGGGCAGGAGCTGAGAGATCTGCCCTGGGAAGGAAGTTGCTTCTGCCCCAGGACAGGCCCGTGTGGCTCTGTGCCGTCTCACAGTGTTCTTTCGGAATCAGCCTGAGACTGCACCTAACTGCCAGTTTACTTTTTCTTTTCTTTTTTTTTTTTTTTAAGATTGTTTATTTAAAAAGCAGAGTGAGAGAGAGAGAGAGAGAAACACACACACAAAGAGAAATCTTCCACCTGCTGATTCACTCTTGAAACAGCTGCAACAGCTTGGGTTGGGCCAGATGGAAGCCAGAAGTGAGGCAGTCACCGTTGCCTCCCACATAGGTGGCAAGGGCCTGAGCACTGAGCTGTGTTTGGCGTCTTTCCCAGATGCGTTAGTAGGGAGGTGGATCAGAACTGGAGCAGCCAGGACTCAAAACTGGCACTCGCATATAGGATTGCAAGTGGCAGCGTAACCCACTGTGCTGTAACACCAGCCCGTTACCTTCATTTTGAACACGCCTTTTTTTTTTTTTCCTTCATTTTATTTGAGAGACAGAGTCAGATTTTTTATTCATTTGTTCATTCCCTAAATGCCTGCAATAGCTAGGTCTAGACCAGGTCTAACCCAGGAGCCTGGAACTCAGTTTGGGCCCTGTACATGGGTGGCAGGCACCCAAATACTTGAGCCATCACCCGCTTCCTCCCAGGATGTACACTAGCATGAAGCTAGAATTGAACACAGAGCCAGGACTCAAACCCAGGCACTCCAGCATTGGATGCTGATGTTCCAAGTGGCATCTTCACCACTGCTCGCAATGCCCGCCCTGTTGACCACTCCTGACGTGGTACAGGTGGTTGGGAGTCTTGGCCCTGAGTTATTCAGCGATCAGTCCAGTAGGTGACGCAAAAGCACAAGCCCAGCAGTGCCGTCATAGCGCTGGTCGCCCAGCATGAGGAGACGGGTACAACAGGCAGCGGAGGTCTTTGCAGCCGGTCCCCCGAGCAGTTCTGTCCACAGAAACATCATCAGCATACACACGCAGCCTCCCTGTGGCCCTGCATGGAACCTGCGAGCAGTAATGTGTGCATTTTCACAGACTAGGCAGCAGTACAAAACCACGCGCTGAGAGAACGAGGGGAGTACGTAAAACTACCTCCGTGGTTTCTCTCTGGAGGACTTTTCTTCTTTTCACTTTTCTTTCTCTTTTGTATTTTCTGTAAGAGAAAATGTGACTGTTGTCACACCGTGGCAGCCCTCATTTCTAGCTGGCTGCTAGTAAGCTGTATTTTAGGAACTGGTCCCATTGCCTTGTGGTGTGTCTCACTGGGATCTCAGAGGTGGCCCAGTCAAAGGCTGTGGAGAGGGCAGGATGGGGTCCACAGTGGAGCAGGGGCTTGGGGCCGCTGCTCCTTCATTCTGCTCTGTCTCTGCAGCTGAGGATCCTGTGGAGGAGGCCGTCACAGTCCACAGCCCGGCGGGATCGGAGCCTCACTTTCCAGTACAAGATACAGGACAAGAATGTGTCCTTTTTCGCAAGAGGAATGTCTCCTGCCATCCTGTGACCTGACTTAAGAGCAGCTGAAGCTACCTCGGACTGTTCGGACGTGGAAGATAAAGCAACCGAGCAGGAAGGGGTCTTTACGTCTTTGTTGGTGCTGTTTCAGGCTGGGCTGGCAGCTCCACTGGGACCCGGCTAGACTGTGCAGCCATGGTGTGCCTTTGCTCTTCTGAGCCCTGTTCAGAAAACACCGTGAGGAATCCACACCCCTGCCTGTGCTGGGAGAGACTGGATTGAATCCTAGTGGAAAGAGCCTTTGAAGCTTGCCTTGTAAATACAGTCTGGCTCCAACTGCGCGTTCTTTGTGATTGTGTCTTGTAGAGCCAGAGTGAGCATGAGTGTGCCCACGAGATGCTTCTGGATGGCAGTGCCCAGGGTGACAGTTAGTGTAATCGTGGCTGCATTGAAGTGAGTTCCCATATTGGGGCCTCTGTTTCTCGCTCTCTAGCTCTCTTTTTTTCTAGTTTTTTTTTTTTTTTCTTGTTTGTTTGCTTGTTTTTTGTTTAATTTGAAAGAGACAGAAAAAGCTGGTTCATTCCCCAAATGCCCACGGTGGCCGCCTGGCCAGGACAAAACTGGGATCCAGGAACTCAGGCAGGTCTCTTACACGGGTGGCAGGAACCCAGTCACCCGGTTTATCACCCCTGTCTCTCCTGATCTGTATCAGCAGGAAGCTGGATTCAGGAGCCAGAGCCAGGAGCTGAACCCAGGCACTCTGATGTGGGATGCAGGCACATCTTGACCAGTATCTTCAACCACTAGGCCACATGCCCAACCCTGGATTATCGCTTAGTTGTCATCTTCATCTTGCAAGGGTGCTTAAGTCCAGTGAGAAAATAGGCTTAGAGAGATTTGGAAGCACACTCAGAGCTTAGAGCCGCCGTAGGTAACAGGGCCTGACTCCGAAGTCCACACTTGCTGACCGACATTCACAGAAACCAGGCACAGGCTTCCCACTGGCAGGTGTGACCTTTTCTCTCCACTGCCTTGCTCCTTTTCAGAGTCCTGGCCATTGAGGACCTGACACCATGCCCTTGGTCACGCGAGGCCCTACATGAAGCACAGGTGTGTACAGTCTCATTGAGGGGAGGCAGTGTTCTTGCAGGATGGGGCCTTGGCGAGGAACCAGTGTTTCCCTCCCTGGTGAAGACTACAGGAGGGGTAGGCGACAGCTGGTCCCAACCAGCCACTCAATCAAGGTTGCCTCACGGTGGAAACCAGAGGCGTCTGCTGAAGATGGGTACAGGCATCCTTGTCTCTTTACTTTTACCTTCCTTAATCTTTATAAACAGAAACTGTTTATCACCCTTCCTTCCAAATCACACTGTTAGGTAGGTTACCCCACTGAAACGATGGCTACTTTTGTTTAAAAATATTTCATCCCTGATGGAGTATTTAGAAATTGTAGGGCCGGTGCCGCGGCTCACTAGGCTAATCCTCCACCTTGCGGTGCCGGCACACCGGGTTCTAGTCCCGGTCGGGGCGCCGGATTCTGTCCCGGTTGCCCCTCTTCCAGGCCAGCTGTCTGCTGTGGCCAGGGAGTGCAGTGGAGGATGGCCCAAGTGCTTGGGCCCTGCACCCACATGGGAGACCAGGAGAGGCACCTGGCTCCTGCCATCGGATCAGCGCGGTGCGCAGGCCGCAGCGCGCCGGCCTCGGCGGCCATTGGAGGGTGAACCAACGGCAAAGGAAGACCTTTCTCTCTGTCTCTCTCTCTCTCTCACTGTCCACTCTGCCTGTCAAAAAATTAAAAAAATAAAAATAAAAAAATAGAAATTTTAAACAGAAGTAATTTAGGAGAGTGGTTCTTCGAAGGATCTAATGAATATTATTCCTTCGGTATTTATCCAGCCTTCATTTGAGCTACAGTACTGAACAGCAAAGCTTATCTTTCATATGATAATACATATTGCAGTTGTACTTGGTCACTTTATAAATGTTTTCACTAAATTTTGTGGTTTTATCTCTGTTCAGCATTTAATGGTGTCAAATTCTCATTTGCTTAGTTCTTCAGGTGGCCTCTGGTTTTCATAGTTAACAGTTACGCTGTTGTGAATTTTATCTGCGCTACCTATTTGGGGAGTCTGGGACAAGCAGCTGTTGCTTCCTTATGTTGATGGATCAGGTCACTCGTGGAGCTCAGAGAACTGATATTGTGGAGGGATGGAGAATCAGCAGAATTGAGAGGTAGCGGAGGGTGAGGTCAGGGTCAGTGCTACAGGTGAAGCAGGGAAGAGGCCCATGAAAAGGGAGGGGGTGCTGAAGTCGTAGCACCTGCTCCCCGAAGTGGGCTCACTGGGTGACAGCAGGATCTGACCCCAGGTGTTAGCAGACTGCTCCTCAAAACAGCGGAGTCACTTAGTTCATGATTTGTAGGTTTTCCTCCACCCACTTTGGGTTTAGCTTATTTTTTTATTAATTTAATAGTGGGGCAGAGTTGTGTGAAAATGGACCTTTAATGCCTGGCACACGGTTGTGTTTTCCCAGGTGTGCAGAATCTGCTCCTCCTCACTCTTGCTGGTGTCAGTTAAAACCTAGTGTCAACTTGATGCATTCTCAGTAATATTTTAGAAAGTAGTAGTTTACCTTTGTCTTTATTCATGGATACTTTTATACATTCATGGATGCTTTTGTGAACATATTTTTTCAGGATCATTTGTTTTGTATTCAGATTGTCAGTTCAAGAATTAGTTTTAGAATGTCAGTTTTATTTAAGGGGTTATTAAGATGAAAACAACCGAAAAGGCCCAGAAGCAAGTTAAGTCCACGGAACTGCATTCCAGCCTTTTCTCCTGGGTCTTGGAGATCTTGTCTGAGAGAAAGTGGGATGGGCTGATTGCTACCCCTGCACCTCTCCCTGTTTTCTAGCTCATTGATGGGCAGAATAAAAAAAGTAAAGTAGGAAAAAAATACATACTTAGCACTTTAGCTCATTTTGAGTTTGTTGCAGTATGGCAACCTATTTCCATGCTAATAATAAATTAGATAATACCCTTTCTCCTATGTTCTGCTTTTTTCTTTTTCTTTTTTTTTTTTTTTTTTTTTACAGGCAGAGTGGACAGTGAGAGAGAGAGACAGAGAGAGAAAGGTCTTCCTTTTGCCGTTGGTTCACCCTCCAATGGCCGCCGCTGCAGCCGGCGCACCGCGCTGATCCGATGGCAGGAGCCAGGATCCAGGTGCTTTTCCTGGTCTCCCATGGGGTGCAGGGCCCAAGGACCTGGGCCATCCTCCACTGCACTCCCTGGCCATAGCAGAGAGCTGGCCTGGAAGAGGGGCAACCGGGACAGAATCCGGCGCCCCGACCGGGACTAGAACCCGGTGTGCCGGCGCCGCAAGGTGGAGGATTAGCCTATTGAGCCACGGCGCCGGCTTGCTGTTTTTTTTTTTTAAGATGTATTTTATTTATTCGAAAGCCAGATGGGGCAGGCACTGTGGCGCAGCGAGTTAGTGCCCTGGCCTGAAACGCTGGCATCCCACATGGACACTGGTTCTAGTTCTGGCTGCTCCTCTTCCAACCAGCTCTCTGCTATGGCCTGGGGAAGCAGTGGAAGATGGCCCAAGTTCTTGGGCCCCTGAGTCCATGTGGGAGCCCTGGAAGAAGCTCCTGGCTCCTGGCTTTGGATTGGCACAGCTCCAGCTGTTGGAGCCATCTGGGGAGTGGACCAGCAGATGGAAGGCCTCTCTCTCTCTCTGCCTCTCTCTGTAACTCTTTCAAATAAATAAATCTTAAAAAAAAAGTTACACAGAGAGAGAAGGAGAGGCAGAGAGAGAGAGAGAGAGAGAGGTCTTCCATCCGCTGGTTCACTCTCCAATTGGCCACAACAGCTGGAGCTGTGCTGATCTGAAGCCAGGAGCCAGGAGTTTCTTCCGGGTTTCCCACGTGGGTGCAGGGGCCCAAGACTTGGACCATCTTGTACTGCTTTCCTAGGCCATAGCAGAGAGTTGGATCGGAAGTGGAGCAGCTGGGACATAAACCAGTGCCCATATGGGATGCTGGCACTGCAGTTGGCGGTTTTACCTGCTACACCACAGTGCTGGCCCCGATATATGAAGTTCTAAATTTGGAGCCTTTCTAGTGTGTGTATTCTGTCAAGGTTATTTTTTGTTTGTTTGTTTGTTTGAGAGGCAGATTTATAGAGAGGGAAAGACAGAGAGACAGGTCTTCCATCCACTGGTTCACTTCCCAAATGGCTACAATGACTGGGTGCTATGCCAGGCTGAAGCCAGGAACCCAGTGCTTCTTCCAGGTCTCCTACATGGGTGCAGGAGCCTAAGCAAGTGGGCCATCTTCAGCTGCTTTCCCAGGTGCATTAACAGAGAACTAGATCAGAAGTGGAATAGCCAGGTTTCAAACTGGCGCCCATATGGGATGACAGGGTCACAGGCAGCAGCTCAACCCACAATGCTAGCCCCTGTTGAGAATATTTAAAGGATGTTTTGCCACTAATGGAAACAGGTGAACCTCATCATCACTTTGTGGAGCTGTATGAAGTACTTATGGGATTTTCTCATTTTAAGAATTGTGGTTGTATGATTTTATTACAAAAACTAGTGAATAGGCCGGCGCCGCGACTCACTAGGCTAATTCTCCGCCTAGCGGCGCTGGCACACCAGGTTCTAGTCCCGGTCGGGGCGCCAGATTCTGTCCCGGTTGCCCCTCTTCCAGGCCAGCTCTCTGCTGTGGCCAGGGAGTGCAGTGGAGGATGGCCCAGGTGCTTGGGCCCTGCACCCCATGGGAGACCAGGAAAAGCACCTGGCTCCTGGCTCCTGCCATCGGATCAGCGTGGTGCGCCGGCCGCGGCGGCCATTGGAGGGTGAACCAACGGCAAAGGAAGACCTTTTTCTCTGTCTCTCTCACTGTCCACTCTGCCTGTCAAAAAAAAAACAAAAAACAAAAAACAAAAAAAACAACTAGTGAATAGTTCAGTACTCTCTTAAGTACTTTTTGTCTTTGGAAAAAGAATGATCTGTTTCTGTTGATTTTTCTGTGGAATCTGACATATATAAGTTCAGTTGACTTTCTAAGATTTGTAACTCATCATACAGGGTTTTTAAATGAATTATTTGAAAGGCAGAGGCGGAGGGTGGGTGGAGGGGGGAGAGAGAGAGATCTTCCATTTGCTGGTTCACTCCCCAAATGACTGCAATGGCCAGGGCTGGGCCAGGCCAAAGCCAGGAGCTTGAAACTTTACCTGGGGGTCTCACATGGACAGGGGCCCAACTACTCAGGCCATCCTCCACTTCCTTCCCAGATGCATTGGCATAGAGCTGGATCGGCAGTGGAGGAGATGGACAGGAATCGACACTCGTGGGATACTGGCATTAAAGGTGGCAGCTTAGCCTGCTTTGCCACAACTCCCACCCCCATCCTACAGTTTGTTTCTTAACTATTACCTCTAATAATTTTCTGGTTGAGATTTTAATATATTGATAACTTTGCAGATAATGATACTAGCCTTGCTTATTCTTTTCCTTGGCTACTTAAAATTTTTTTGCTGTGCATTGGAAAGGCAGAGTGTCAAAGATACAAAGAAAGAGATCTTCCATCTGCTGATTCACTCCCCAAATGGCTGCAACGGCCAGGGATGGACCAAGCAAAGCCAGCTGCCAGAAACTCCATCTCGATCTCCCACATGGATGGCAGGGCTACCAAGTACTGCAGCCATCATCTGCTGCCTTCTCAGGCACAGTAGCAGGAAGCTAGATCAGAAGAAGAGCAGCTGGGACTCGAACCTGCCTTCCAATATGGGATGGCAGCTTCGTAGGCTGCGGTTTAACCCACTGCACCACAGTGCCAGCCTCCCTTGGGTAGCTCTCGTCAGCATATTAACATTTGTTAAATGGGAGTCTCAAGAAGTTATTCATTGGAACTGGTTTTAAGGAAATAGGAAACATTTTTATAATACTTATTTTTTTTAAGATTTTACTTATAGAGAGGTAGAATTACAGACAGTGAGAGGGAGAGACAGAGAGAAAGGTCTTCCATCTGCTGGTTCACTCCCCAGGTGGCCACAACAGCCAGAGCTGGGCCAATCCGAAGCCAGGAGCCAGGAGCTTCTTCTGGGTCTCCCACGGGGGTACAGGGGCCCAAGGACTTGGGCCATCTCCCACTGCTTTCCCAGGCCACAGCACCGGCCCTGACAGTTTCTTAAATTTTAAACATTGATTTACTGTGTGACCCACTCAATTCCTAGATATCTACCAAGAGAAGTGAAAACAGATGTCTGCACAAACAGTTGTATGTGAAGGTTCATAGCAGTGCTCATTATAACAGCCAAAAAGTAAAAACCACAAAATGTCCAGCAACTGATGATAAAAATGTGTCTGCATGATGGAATATTGATCAGCAGTAAAGGAATGACAAGGGCTGGTGTCATGGCACAGCAGGTTAAGCTACCACTTGCAACACTGACATCCCATATTTTTTGAGTTTCAGCTGTTCCCCTGTTAATGTGCCTGGGATGGCAGTGGAAGATAGCCCAAGTGCTTGGGCCCCTGCTACCAGTGGATGGAAGATCTCTCTCTGTCTCCCTCCCCCTCTCTCCCTCTTTGTTGCTCTGCCTTTCAAATAAATAAATAAATTTTAGAATGGAATGACATGTTGATACACTCTACAACATGGCTGAACCTCAGAAACATGCCAGATTAACTAAAGACCATATATCACATGGTTCGTTTATATCAGATGTCTAAGAAAGAAATTAGGGACCAGCATTGTGACACGGGGTTAACCCACTACCTGCAACACCAACACTAGTTCAAGTTCCAGCTACTCTGCTTCTGATGCAACACCCTGCAGTGTGTCTGAGAGGACAGTGGAAGATGGCACAAGTGCTTGGACCCCTGCCTTCCATAGTGGAGACCCAGATGGGGTTCAAGGACCCTGGTTTCAGCCTTGCCCAGCCCTGGCCTTTGTGGTCATTTGGGGAATGAACCAGTGGATGGAAGACCTCTCTCTGCCTCTCCTTTTCCCTCTAACTCTTTCAAATAAATATTTTTTTTAAATTAAGAAAAAAGCAAATCTATAGATGGACAATAGTTTAGTATTTATGTGGGATTGAGTGAGAATGGGAAGTGACTACATTAGGTTTTCTCCATTAGGGTTATTAAAATGATTAAAATAAATTAGATTGTGGGCCGGCACTGTGGTGCACTAGGTTAATCTTCCGCCTGTGGCGCCGGCATCCCATATGGGCACCGGGTTCTGGTCCCGGTTGTTCCTCTTCCAGTCCAGCTCTCTGCTGTGGCCCGGGAGGGCAGTGGAGGATGGCCCAAGTACTTGGGCCCCTGCACCTTCATGGGAGACTGGGAAGAAGCACCTGGATCCTGGCTTCAGATAGGCGCAGCGCGGGCCGTGGCAGCCATTTGGGGAGTGAACCAACGGAAGGAAGACCTTTTTCTCTGTCTCTCTCTCTCACTGTCTATAACTCTACCTGTCAAATAAATAAATAAAAAATCAGATTGTAATGATGGTTGCAGTATACATTTACTAAAAATCATTCAAATACACACTTAAAATGAGTACATTTTTAAAAAGGTTTATTTATTTTAAAGTTGGAGAAAGAGATCTTCATCTACTGGTTCACTTCCCAAATGGCTGCAATACCTTTGGCTTGGCCAGGCGCGCCAGGAATCTGGAACTCCATCTGAGTCTCCACGTGCATGCAGGAGCCCAAGGACTTGGGCCATCTTATGCTGCTTTCCCAAGTGCATTAGCAGGACCTGGATCAGAAGCAACTGGGACTCAAATGGGCACCCGTATGGGATGCCAGCATGGCAGGCAGAAGTTTAACCCTCTGTGTCACAACACTGGCCCCCAAAATGAATAAATGCTATGATATTCAAATCATGCCTGCCAATATTACGATCCTGACTCTGCCATTTACCAGCTGAAGTGTCACATACCATGGAGCTTCACTCTAGCAACAAACACTGGGGCTGGTGGTGTAGTGCAGGGAGTTAAGCCTCTGCTGGAGATGTCGGCATCCCAATATCAGTGCCCATTCCAGTCCTGGCTACTCTGCTTCTGATCCAGCTTCCTGCTAACTAATGCTTTTGGGAAGGCAGTGGATGTTGACCCAAGTACCTGGGCCACCTACATGGGAGACTCAAATGGAGTTCTTGGCTCCTGGCATTGGCCTGGCCCAGTCGTGGCTTTTGCTGGCATTTAGGGAATGAGTCAGCAGATGGAGGATCTCTCTGTGTGTCTTTGCCATTCTCTGTCACTCTGCTTCTCAAGTAAATAAGTAAATATTAAAACATAAAAGTAGCCTGGGGCCAGTGTTGAGGTGCAGTGGGTTAAGCCTCCACCTTCTGCATCAGCTTCCCATGTAGGCACTGGTTCCTGGCTGCTCCACTTCCAGGCCAGCTCCCTGCTAATGCACCTGGGAAAGAAGTAGAAGATGGTTCACCTGGGCACCTGCCACCCACTTGGAGCTCTAGAAGGAGTTCTAGGGTCCTGGCTTCAGTATGGCCCAAGCCTGGCTATTGCAGCTATTTGGGGAGTCAACCAGGGGATAGATGATCTCTCTCTGTCCCTGTAACCCTGCCTTTCAAATAAATAAGTATTTTTTTTTTTTTTTATTTTTTTGACAGGAAGAGTGGACAGTGAGAGAGAGAGACAGAGAGAAAGGTCTTCCTTTGCCGTTGGTTCACCCTCCAATGGCCGCCGTGGCCGGTGTGCTGTGGCCAGCGCACCGCGCTGATCCGATGGCAGGAGCCAGGTACTTCTCCCAGTCTCCCATGGGGTGCAGGGCCCAAGCACCTGGGCCATCCTCCACTGCACTCCCTGGCCACAGCAGAGAGCTGGCCTGGAAGAGGGGCAACCGGGACAGAATCCAGCACCCCAACCGGGACTAGAACCCGGTGTGCCGGCGCCGCAAGGCAGAGGATTAGCCTAGTGAGCCACGGCGCCGGCCAATAAGTATTTTTTTAAAAAAAGCCCCCAAGTTGCAGTGGCTTAGCACAACAAACATATGTGGTCCTTGTGGTTTCCCATTGTGAGACCCAGGCCAAAGAAAAAGTGCCAACATGGGACTGTGTTCTGGCTGAGGGAAAGAAAACATTCAACCACACAAGCAATAGCTATTATTAATAATATTAAGATTTATTTATTTATTTGAAAGGCAGAGTTACAGAGACAGAGGGTGAGACAGGGAGATCTTCCATCCGCTGGTGCACTCTCCAAATGGCCGCGATGGCTGGGGCTGGTCAGGCTGAAGCCAGGAGTCAAGAACTTCATACAGGTTTCCCAAGTGGGTAGCAGGAGCCTAAGTACTTGGGCCATCTTCCGCTGCTTTTCTGGGTACATGAGCAGGGAGCTGGATCAGGGTGGAGCAACCTGGACTTGAACCAGCACTCCTATGGGTTACCAGTGTCATAGATGGCAGCTTAAAAAAATGGATGTACCAGCCTGTGCCATGGCTCACTAGGCTAATCCTCCGCCTGTGGCACCAGTATTCCAGGTAGTCCTGGTTGGGGCATCAGTTCTGTCCCGGTTGCTCCTCTTCCAGTCCAGCTCCCTGCTGTGGCCCAGGAAGGCAGTGGAGGATGGCCCAAGTGCTTGGGCCCTGCACCCGCATGGGAGACCAGGAGGAAGCACCTGGCTCCTGGCTTTGGACTGGCGCAGCATGCCGGCCGTGGCGGCCATTTTGGGGGTGAACCAATGGAAGGAAGACCTTTCTCTCTGTCTCTCTCTTTCTCTGTGTAACTCTGCCTGTCAAAAAAAAAAAAAAAAAAAAAAAAAAAAGGAAAAAGGCTGTACCTAGGGGCGGTGCTGTGGTGCAGCAGGTTAAAGCCCTGGCCTGAAGTGTCAGCATCCCTTATGGGTGCCGGTTCTGCCATTTGGGGAGTGAACCAGCAGATCTCTCTCTGTCTCTACCTCTTGTTGTAACTCTGTCTTTCAAATAAATAAAATAAATCTTAAAAAAAAATGGATGTACCACAATGCTAGCCTCTAGCAATGGCTCTTTAAGCTTCTGCTAGAGCTGATATGGGTCATGTTCATGCATACTCTATCGGCCAAGTTAGACACATGGCTAAAGTCCAGTCACCCTCCGGGGAGACAACACTGCCACTTGACAATGGACAGAAGTGTGTGTTTGATCCACTTACAGGGAAAGGAACAATGAAATAACCAAGTATAATGACTTTACTCAAGTTATTTAACTGCTAGGCCTGTTGCTTTATCTACAAAGTGGGAAGTGGCAGAATCTGTTCCATGGAGCTTTTAGGGTTTTGGGGATCAATAAGTAGTGATAGCAAAGTAGGCGTTGAACATGGTTTAAGCATTAGCTGCTGCTGCTGTCTCCTCTGGTAAACATTGACCCAGCAAGGCCATACTCAAATAGTATCCTCTTTGTGATTCCTGCTAACCAACTGCTTTCCCCTCATAGCACTCAGTGACAAAAGTTTGGAAACTTTGGGGTTGGCTGGCTCAACATGCCATGCTGCCTGTGTGGCCTCAGACAAGTTGCTGAAGCTCTGCATGCCACAGTTTTCACATCCTTGAAGAGGGGTTTATCTTATCTGCCTCCAGTGGCCATCAGAAGGAAGATATGATACAGGACTATAATCAGCTAATAATGCAAAGCCTGCCTCTGGCAAGAACCCAGCTATTTACAGTTGGTCATTGGTGTGACCTCTGTAATAACCCTTAGGTTGCCTGTAAAAATTGTTGAAATGCTTCATAAAGACAGCTTCTCTACTGCAAGAATTATTGTATCTGACACATGGGGGAGCTTGGTAGGTAAAAAAAACAGTGGATGAATATCAAAGGCAGGTGTGACACAGTGGGTTAGTTCACTACCTGGGACCCAGGTATCAGAGTGCCTGGGTTCAACTCTCACCCCTGCTTCTGATCCAGCTTCCTTCTAGTGCCCCTGGGAGGCAGCAGATGGTGGCACAAGTAGTTGAGTCTCTGCCACCCACATGGGAGACCCACAGGAAGCTCTGAACTCCTGGCTTTGATTCCCAGGAGTGAACCAGCAGATACAAGGTCTTTGCCTCTGTCTCTCCCTCTCATTCTGCCTTCAAATATACTTTTTGTCTGTCTCTCCCTCTCATTCTGCCTTTCAGATATACTTTTTGTGAAAAAGTGTTGCATCTTGGATCCTGAGGTTAATTCTCCCAGCCACAGAGCTGCTGCTCATGTCACAATGCAGAAAGGCCCAAATGCAGCCTTTTCTACTTTATCATGTTGCCAGCTGCTATCACTAATGCTTAGTTCATGGTGAGCGTGGTCCTTAGGCAAGCTATTGCAAAGACAAACCCATGTCATTAAGAAACACCCTTCTCTGTGTGTGACAGGCTGAGGCAGCTGGGGGGTGCACTGCGACTTGGAACCTTGGGTCCCAGAGACTCTGGGGCAGATCTTGCCTCTAGAGGAAGGTTTCTTTTCTTTTCTTTCTTTTCTTTTCTTTTCTTTTTTTAAGATTTATTTATTTTAAAGGTGGAAGAGAGAAACAAAGATACCTCCTTTCCACTGGTTCACTCTCCAGATGTCCTGGCAGAGCTGGGTCAGGTAGAAGCCAGGAACCAGGAACTCCATCCAGGTCTCCCATGTGAGTGGAAAAACCCCACATACTTGGGTTGTCAGCAGCAGCCTTCCTGGCCCATTAGCAGGAAGCTGGATTGGAGGCAGAGAACCAGGACTTAAGTGGGCATTCCAGCATGAGATGTGGGCATCCCAAGCAGTGGTTTCCCACGTTGTGGTGAAGTCCTGGGGAGAGACAGAGAGATCTTCCATCCACTGCTTCACTCCCCAGATGGCAGCAATGGCCTGAGCTGGGTCGATTGGAAGCCAGGAGCCAGGAGCTTCTTCCAGGTCTCCCACGAGAATGCAGGGTCCAAGCACTTGGGTTGTCCTCTACTGCTTTCCTAGGCACATTAACAGCTGGATCGGAACTGGAACAGTCGGGACTCGAACTGGCATCCATATGGGATGCTGGTGCAGCAGATGGTGGCTTTACCCACTATGCCACAGAGCCAGCCCAGGCTTCTTTTTTTTTTAAGATTTATTTATTTATTTGAAAGTCAGAGTTACACAGAGTGAGGAGAGGCAGAGAGAGAGAGAGAGGTCTTCTGTCCGCTGGTTCACTCCCCAATTGGCTGCAACAGCCGGAGCTGCGCCAATCCAAAGCTGGGAGCCAGGAGCTTCTTCCGGATCTCCCATGTGGATGCAGGGACCCAAGGACTTGGGCCATCTTCTACTGCTTTCCCAGGCCATAGCAGAGAGCTGGATTGGAAGTGGAGCAGCTGGGTCTCGAACCGGTGCCCATATGGGATGCTGGTGCTTCAGGCCAGGGAGTTAACCCACTGCACCACAGCGCCAGCCCCAGGCTTCTGTCTTTTAAAGTAAACTCAGCCTCTACTTTTCATGATTGTTCTGAGGATTAGATGAGAGGAGGTTTGAGAATGGGCCCAGGGTAGAAGGTCTAGTACTGAGAATTTTTTTTTTTAAGATTTATTTATTTGAAAGGCAGAGTTAGAGGGAGAAAGAGAGAGAGCTTCCATCCACTGTTTTAGGCTGAATCTAGGAGCCAGGAGCTTCATCAGGGTCTCCTACGTGGGTGGCAGGGGCCCAAAACCTTGTGCCATCTTCCGCTGCTTTTCCCAGGCCATTAGCAGGGAGCTGAATTGGAAGTGGAGCAGCCAGGACATGCCAGCATCGTAGGCAGTGGCTTTACCCACTATACCATAACATTGTTAGTAAAATGGTATCGTCTTCCTAAGCCCAGCCTGGCTTATTAGAAGTCAGGTGAACAAACGGCCCAATCACAAGCATCAGCTCCACCGCTGCCACTCTGGGATTTGCTGCTCCCACTTCCCTCCCTCTGCAAAGCCAGGTAGGAACTGTTCTAGCACAGGCTGCTGTTCTCTTCTGCACGGGGACAATAAACCTTTTCCCTGACTCTGGTGTTTGGTGTGTCTGGTGGTAGCCTTTCCTTTCAAACCTCAGCCCCTATTTAGTGAAAACTAACATTGGGTATCTGCAGCTTACCTGGAAATGCATCTACAGTAAGATGGACTGGGGAGGGCGTTCAGCACTGCCGTGAACGTGGCGCTTGGTACACTGCACCCCATGTTAAAGTGCCTGGGTCCGAGTCCCAGCTCTGCTTCCAGGTCAGCTTCCTGCCAGTGCACACTGTGGATGGCAGCAGGTGAAGTCTCCAATACTTGGGAGGTCCTGAGGGAGTTCCTGACTCCTGGCTTCAGCCCAGCCTGCCTCGGCTGTTCTGGCCATTGAGCAGTGAGTCAGCAGACAGATAATGGATGTCTGTCTGTCTCTCGATTTTTAAATAAATTTAAAAAGAGAAATGGACAGGTGAATAAAGGCAAAGATGTTTTAGATAAATGCAAGATATTAAGCAACGCATCTGCAGCTGTAGCTTCTAGGGCACACGGGTGTTCCCCGTATGGCTCTCAGCTTTTCTGTATGTAAGGAAGGAGAGTGACAGCAGTTCCCAAGACAGTCTTCCTACTCCCTGGCTTGTAGTTTGCTAAAAGACAGGCTCGTGACCCTCTCTGGAGAGGACTTTGGTCCAGAGGGCCTAGAGGTCAGGAGTCCTCTGATTTCACTTTATTCTCTGGGTGGACCGATGCTCACCAGGTCAAACCGCTGTCACCAGCGCCAGCATCCCATTTGGGTGCCAGTTCGAGTCCCAGCAGCTCCATTTCCCATCCAGCTCCCCGCTAATGTGCCGGGGAAAAAAAAAGGATGCCTTGGAGGTGGGACTTGTGCCTCAGTATGTGAAACCACTGTGTAGGAGGCCCAGATCCCTAGTGCTGCTAACAGCTGCACCTATTGCTTCTGTTAAGTACAAACAAGACAGTTCTTTTGGCAATGGAATGAAAGATTCCACCATAAGCCAATAGCCAATGCTGAACATTGGGTGCAGTCCTGATGCTTTAGGCCAAGGCCAGCGGACCCCACTTGAGTTTGATTTCACTGTGACAGTAGCATGGTAGGCAGGGAAAGTCGCCTCTGAGCATTGGCACTTTCCGCTACACTCCGAGAGCTGGGTCCAACGGGGGCCTGGGATGGGGACGCAACACAGTAAACATCCAGTGTGGCCGTGGCACGGAGAAAACGGTTCAAAGCCGGTCACCCAACGGCACAAACCTGATCGCCCACGATCCTCCCGCCTGGAGAGGACCCCGACCACACGTCGGGGTCGCCCCAGACCCTTCTCGCATTGTGTGCTTAACAAACATGGGCCCGTGTCCTCCGGCTCGCTCCGAACGGTCTTTCAGGAGCCGCTTTCAGTGCCGGTGATCAGTCAGGAAGCCGAGGCAGTTCCTTCGACCCGCCTGGCTCGCGTCTCTCCGCCGCCTCTCAGGGACGCCGGCATCTTGTTGCGCGTTCTGACCGCTCTCCCAAGCGCGCTGTCACAACCTCCGGAGCGCACCCTGGGCCCTCCCCCGGCGTCGCAGTGCGCCCATATAGCCGCCAGAGGGCGAGCGGGAGCAGCGGGCGGGGCGCGACTGCGGCTGCGCACGCCGCTGGAAGCGCGTGTGGAGAGAGGCCGGGCGAGAGGGGAAAGGTAGGAGGTGAGAGGTGAAGGGGCAGCGGGCTGCGCGGGCGCCGGGCGGCCGGGAGAGACCAGGGGAGCGCTACGCACCAGACCGCGGGCTAGGAGGGCGCACGTCGCGCCCCGTCGCCACCGCCGCCGACCAGGAGCCGCCGCCGCCACAGGTACCGCCGCGCGCGTCCTCGCGACGCGGGCCCCGGCTCGGGCCTCCAGCCGCGCGGACCCGGGAGTTCCGGGTGGCGGCAGCCGGCGTGCGGGGCGCGCGGGCGTGGGCGCTGTCCAGCAGTGGTGCGGGCGGGCCTGGGAGCCCGCAGTCCCGCGAGGGGCCGGGCAGGGCCGGCTCGTTCCCACCCCCACCCGGCCGCGCCCCCGCCCCCGCCCCCGCCCCCGCCCCCGTCCACCTCCGGGTCCCTGGGGCCGCCGCCGAGGAGGGGGTCGCGCTCCGTGGTCCAGCCGCCCCGGGCCGCTGTCGGTTCTAGAACGTGCTGTGCGTACAGTCTGGGCGTTCCCGGGGGCCGGGGAGAGAGTGAGGCGCACCGCTGCCCCTGGGGGGATGCGGGCACGGCACCGCCGCGCTGGCTCGGCTTTCCGTTGTGTGCGCCGCTCGGACCTAAACTTTGCTCACTGCCGCGGCTTGTGTTTACTTGCAGGGGGGTTTAGTGCCTCGGGCGCCCCTGGGCTTAGAGTGACGGTAGCGCCCGTGTCCGCGCTGCGCCCGGAGGGTTGTGCAGATGGCGGGGCTGCAGGGGCGGCGAGTCCCCCGGGGGCGCTGGCGCTGCTGCCGCCTCCGCCTCCGGGTGGGGGTGACCGTCAGGGCCGGGCCGTTAAGGACTCCCTTCCTGGGCCTGTGTGGGGGCGCGAAGAGGCTTCCTCTGGCGTTAGCTGTGTGTGCCTTCCCTTGCGGCGTCTGGTTGTCCAGCGTCCTCCCCGGTGCTGTGCTGGTGATGGACGCTCTTACCGGGCGGTGGGCGTCGAAGGCGTCTGCTCCGTGCGTGCTCCCGAGTGACGCCTGACTGGAGACTGGATCTTCCTTCCTGCGTGTTCATCCCGGTTAGATTTTAGGTGTTCCAAGCATTTGCAGCCTTCCCACTGGGAACGTGCTGTGAAAGTCTCTGAAGACTATCTCCACCTTCGTTCTTTTGGCTGTGAAGTTGAAAGAGTTGGTTTTCATGGCTTAGGAATTGATCTGGTGTGTGAAATCTCTTGTGCACCTTCCCAGAGGCCTCGTGTATTTTATAATCGCTGGTTTAGCCCCCCACCCCCACCCCGCCTTTAGGTTAGTTTGCTGTCAGGAGGGTGGTAAAAAGTTTACTCCTGGTTGATGACTAGAAAACAGAGGTGCACAGTTTTGGCTTGTCTGAGGTCATACGTGAGCGTGTCGAGAGAGCCATGCTGTGGGCCTCCGTGCACACGTACTCTTGTATGGTTTGTGTCATCACTGCCACTGGCGGGTGAGCGGATTCCTTGAGAAACGGGGCTCCCAGGGTCGCCCTACTTGTAAATGTGAATCAAGCCTTCAAACCAGATCTGCCAGGCTCTGCCTCCTGAGTTGCTTCCATTTGCAACTTGCTGCCTTCCTGAGTTGGCTAAGGAGGCAAGGTTCAGGGCCGACTTCTGCCAGCTGAAGTCATCGTTCTGGGTCATAATTACTAAGTTTGTGCTGGCAGGTGCTGTGCTGGGTGCTCCAGTATTGGTGTGTTTCACTTGATCTGCACTATCAGATGAGGTGATGTCACTGTCACCCGTTTTATACTGGAGATGTAGAGATTTACCTTCCTGGCCCTGGGTCGTCACCCAGTGAGTTAGAGGCAGAGCCCCTGGGCAAACCTAGGTTGATCTGACAACAGAGTCCGTGCCTTTGTGCGGTTTTTGCACCCGCTGGCTCAATCGTCTCCATTGCTCCACTGGCAGATGAAGAAGGCAGTGGGTGATGGAGGAAGCCAGTGTCACAGATAGTGGAACTCAGTAGGTCAGGGTCACTGAAGAATCTTGTGGGGTTGCTGGATTGACCTTTGTAGTGGAGACCAGAGGTGTGCAAGCATTAGGAATGCATGTCTGTGTGTGTGTGTGTGGGGGGGTGGATATTAAAACTGGTCTTCATTTGTATCTCAGCCTTTTAAATTTTACATTATGTAGTTTACAGTGTACATTCTATTATCACAGCACACCTATATACTTTATATATAAACACATATTGAGTGAGTGTGCTTTTAACTTTTGTTGTTGGAATTGATTAAAACATTGAAGAACATTGGCTTTGATATTTAGCATTTTCTGAAAGCATAAGATACACAAAGTGTTGTGTATCTGTTTGTTCCTCAGCAGAAGTAATTGCACTTGTAATTACACTTAATCAGGAAGAAAGGTATTTCATATTAATACCAATTACAAATTGTTTGTAAAATTGCAGTCACAAATATGAAAGAAGGTCTTATATCAATAGTCTGTCAAATATGACACCAGCCTTAAATTTAAACCTATAGAGACTATATAGTCTCTTAGACAAGATTAGAAATTTAAACTTTTTTTTTTTTAAAGATTTTATTTATTTGAGAGGTAGAGTTAGACAGGGAGAGACAGAGAGAAAGGTCTCCCACCTGCTGGTTTATTCCCAAAATGGCCGCAACGGCCGCAGCTGTGTTGATCCAAAGCCAGGAGCCAAGAGATTCCTCTGGGTCTCTCACGTGGGTGCAGGGGTCCAAGCACTTAGACCATCTTCCGCTGCTTTCCCAGGCCATAGCAGAGAGCTGGATTGGAAGTGGAGCAGCTGGGACATGAACCGGCGCCCATATGGGATGCCGGCACCACAGGCAGAGGCTTAGTCTACTGTGCCACAGTGCTGGACCCTTAGAAGTTAAGCTTTGTTTGGACCTCCTTTTTATTTATTTATTTTTTTTGAAAAAGATTTATTTATTTATTTGAAAGGCAGAGTTACAGAGAGGAAGAGGCAGAGAGAGAGATCTTCCATCTACTGGTTCACACTCCCCAAATTGTTGCAGCTGTGGGAGCTGGGCCATCCGAAGCCAGGAACCAGGAGCTTTTTCCAGGTCTCTCGCGTGGGTGCAGGGGCCCCAGGACTTAGACCATACTCCACTGTTTTCCAGCACTTGGGGGAGCTGGATCAGAAGTGAAACAGCTAGGACCCATATGGAATGCCAGCACTGCAGGTGGCAGCTTTACTCGCTACACCCACAGCATCATCCCCCAGTTCTTTATTTAAAAAAATATATATATTTATTATTTGGGAGGGAGAGACCACAAGCTAGGGGGAGAGGGAGATTCCATCTGCTGGTTCTTTAACCAAATGCTCACAACAGTCAGGGCTGGGCCAGGCTGAAGCCAGGAGGCTGGAACTCTATCCAGATCGCCCACCCAAGTGTAGGGGCCCAGGCAGTTGGACCCTCACTGTTGCCTTCCCAGGTGCAGTGGTGGGGAGCTGGATCAGAAATGGAGCAGCAGAGGCCGGCGCCGCGGCTCACTAGGCTAATCCTCCGCCTGTGGCGCCGGCACACCGGATTCTAGTCCCGGTCGGGGCGCTGGATTCTGTCCCGGCTGCCCCTCTTCCAGTCCAGCTCTCTGCTGTGGCCCGGGAAGGCAGTGGAGGATGGCCCAAGTGCTTGGGCCCTGCACCCCATGGGAGACCAGGAGGAAGTACCCTGCTCCTGCCATCGGATCAGCGTGGTGCGCTGGCCGCAGCGCGCCGGCCGCGGCGGCCATTGGAGGGTGAACCAACGACAAAGGAAGACCTTTCTCTCTGTCTCTCTCTCTCACTGTCCACTCTGCCTGTCAAAAAATAAAAAAAAAATAAAAAAATAAAAAAGAAATGGAGCAGCAGAGACTGTCACTGTTAGGTTAACACGCTGTGCCACAATGTCCCTTGCTGGACCCTTCCTGTTGTAAGCATGTTAATTGGAGGCCAGAGGACTCAGATAATCATTCACACAAATCCAGTAGTTGTGATAGTTGCATATATGGTTTTCCCAGAGTATTTTCAAATCTTCTAAATATTGAAATTCTGATACATTAATTCCTTGTTATTTTTATGCACCACTCTTAGCTTTTTTCAGTTCATTCCACTGCAGCTGTTGATACATTATCTCAAAATGAGCAGTTCCAGAATTCTACTTAATTAAAAATATCTATCATTTTCCAGCTTATCATTTCACAATTGAATAGGTTAGGTTTTGTTCTGGAGTTTGAATTAAAATAGCAGACTGGTTTTGAGCAGGAGACATTCCTAAATAGATAAGCTCTTTTTACTTGGGAGACACCATTCGCTGGATCAGTGGTTCTCAAACTTCAGCATGAATCAAAATCACCTGGGTGGTTTGTTTTACTCCCACCCTTAGACACTGATTGTGTGTAGGTGAGAGGTCTGACAAGAAGTGTGAATTTCAGATTTCCAAGAGCAGCAGCAGCTGCTGCTGGCCTGGAGAGCAGGCTGTGAGCGCTCCATACAAATGCAGTTAAGCCAGAGCGTGATGCCAGTGCTTACAGCACGTTTCCTGCTGAATCCTATCAGCATCAATCAGTTTTATAGTATAGCTCTGCCAAGTACATAATTGACTTTTGTTTTTAGCTAGTTTCCTTCTTTTGGATGACGGCGTAATTAATGTTGCGTTCTCAGTTATAGTGCTATTTCCATTTTTTCCTGCCATCTCATGTTTCTAAACTTCTTACAGAATTAGTTTGCTTGTTTTTTTTTTTTTTAATACAAGTCTTCCACGTGGAAGAAAATAGGAAGCTAAAAAAATAAAAAAAAAACCCTGAAGTTTCAATTATCTGTAACCCCATTGGTAACAGCTGGCTTCTCATTTACTTTCTGTATAATGGGATCATACTATTTTGTATCCATTTTCTATATTTTACTGTGAACTTCTTTTCATATGAAAAACTACTCGGCAGTAACCTTTTTTCTTTCCTCCTCAAAGAGAGAGAGAGAGCGCGCTCATTCTCTGATTCAGTCCTCAGATACCCACAATGGCCAGGCTAAAGCAGGGAGCCAGGGACTCGATCTAGGACCTCCACATGGGTGGCAGGGACCCAGCTACTTGACCTGCTGCCTCCCAGCGTCCTGGAATCAGGAGCAGAGCCAGGTCCTGAACCCAAGCACTCTATTATGGGATGTTGGCACCCCAGCTGGCCTTAGCTGCACAGCCAAATGCCTGCTTTTCATCAACATTTTTTAAAAAAGATTTATTTATTTATTTGAAAGGCAGAGTTACAGAAAGGCAGAGGGAGAGACAGAGAGAAAGGTCTTCCTTCTGCTGGTTCACTCCCCAAATGGCTGCAACAGGCAGAGCTGGGCTGATCCAAAGTCAGGAGCCAGGAGCTTGCTCCAGGTCTCCCATGTGGGTGCCGGGGCCCAAGCACTTGGGCCTCCACTGCCTTCCCAGGCCATAAAAAGAGTGGATTGGAAGTGGAGCAGCCGAGACTCAAACTGGCACCCCATGTGGGACGCTGGCACTGCAGGTGGTGGCTTTGCCCACCACACCATAGTACATACCGACCCTCTTCAGCAATATTTTTAGTATGTGTGCTGCTGAAGCGAGCACATTCAGCAATATTTTTAAAAACAAAATATTGTTTATGTTGTCCAATAAGTTTCTCCTTTGAGCAGCTTTGCTGTACCATATTTGTAGCATTTGGCTGTGGGCTTGGGTTTCACCTTTCAGAAAACTGTCCTGTCACACAGGTCTCCGTGTCTCTGGTCAGTAGCTCCCCGCTCTCCTGATCTGTCCCATGCTCATCCGTCCAGCCCTTTTTCCCTCTGACAAGTCAGGTGCATGCCCACTCATCTCCATGTTGTGAGCAGGTCCCTTCTCTCAGGTTTGAACCTTGGTTGAGTTTTCCAGTGACATGCATGTGTGACCCTCCCAGTGACAGTGACTATTAGAAAAATCAAGACCTGTCTTTAGGGGCTAGTGTTGGGGCACAGGTGAGTTAGGATGTTATGCCATATCAGAGTCCTGGATCCTTCACTTCTGATCTAGCTGCCTGCTAATGCACCTGGATAACAACTGAAGATTGCTCAAGTACTTGAGTCCCTACCACTCACATGCGGGCCCCAGATCAGAGTTCTGGGCTCCTGTCTGGCCTGGCCCAACTCTGGCTGTTGTAGGCATTTGGGGAGTGAACCAGTAGATGGAAGGAAGATAACTGTGTGTGTGTTTCTCTGTTTCTGTGTGTGTGTTCCTCTCAGTTACTCTGCCTTACGAATATATTTTTAGGGCCTGGCACTTTGGCGTAGCAGGTAAAACCACTGTCTGCAGTGCTGGCATCGTATATGGGCACCAGTTTGAGTTCCGGCTGCTCCACTTCTGATCCAGCGCCCTGCTAACATGCCTGGGAAAACACAAAAGATGACCCAAGTACTCGGGCCTCTGCACTGATGTGGGAGACCCAGAAGAAGCTCCTGGCTTCAGATCAGCAGCCCAGCTCTGGCTGTTTGCGGCCATGTAGGGTGTGAACCAGCGGATGGAAGATCTCTCTCTTGTCTCTCCCTCTGTCTCTCTAACTCTGCCTTTCAAATAAATAAGTAAATCTTAATTTTTTAAAAAATATTTTAAAAAGACCTACCTTTAGCAGGCAGCAAAGAGTGTTGGATTTGTTTTGTGTTACCAGAGTGATCTTGACTTAGGCAGACTGTCCTGAGTGCAGCAGTCAGAAGGAACATCCCGGGAGCTCTGCTGGAAGATGCTTCAGTTGCACCCGATGCAGACACGTGGTGTTTTGTCTTTGTGAAGCCAGATGTTGAAGAAGTGGAGAAATTCTAGCCCCTCTTCTGGTAGGTTTTACTCTAGCCACTTTGCACGGTCTCATCAACTTGTATAGCTTTTTTTTTTTTTTTTGAAGATTTTATTTATTTGAGAGGTAGAGTTACAGACAGAGAGAGGGCGAGACAGAGAGAAAGGTCTTCCATCCGCTAGTTCACTCCCAAAATGGTCACAGTGGCTAGAGCTGAGCCAATCCAAAGCCAGGAGCCAGGAGCTTCTTTTGGGCCTCCAACGCGGGTGCAGGGGCCCAAGGACCTGGGTCGTCTTCCAGTGCCTTCCCAGGCCATAGCAGAGAGCTGGATTGGAAGAGGAGCTGCCGGGACATGAGCCAGCATCCCACTGTGTATGGTGTATCCCACCAGGCCACAGCGGCTGCCCCTGTATTGTAGTTTTTATAAGAAGCTCCCAAGGAATTCCTGAGGCTGAGACATTTCCTTCAAGTCAGGCACCTAGAATGCTAGCGTGGCTGAGCTTATTCTAAGCCAGTGATTTGATTTTGTCTGAAGTATACCATGAACCATGTGAATGATGTTTCCCTCTATTCCTTGGTCACAGGGAAGCTCCGAGTTGGTTCATGTCCAGGGTTCTCTGGCTTATCTTTCTGTGTTAACTTCACTTCTGGATTATAGTGTGGTTTTTAATGACCAGGTATTCTGTACATTGTCTGAGGTTTTACCATAAGATTTGCAACAAGTTTTCTTCCTATTCTAAACATGTTTTTTCCCCCTTCAGGTGCCAGGTTTTAATTTTTTTTCCTCAAATGTTACAAAATTAGTCCTCTTCAACAATCCTAACTTTACATTCTTTCAATCATTTCTTAGGCCTTTTGTGTGGAAGAGTTGTCTACAGGAGGTACAAAGGTACCTTTGCTGTACTTGTGCATACCTTGTGCATACTTTTTTTTTTTTTTTTTTTTTTTTTTTTTGACAGGCAGAGTGGACAGTGAGAGAGAGAGACAGAGAGAAAGGTCTTCCTTTGCCGTTGGTTCACCCTCCAATGGCCGCCGCTGCAGCCGGCGCACCGCGCTGATCCTGGCAGGAGCCAGGAGCCAGGTGCTTTTCCTGGTCTCCCATGGGGTGCAGGGCCCAAGCACCTGGGCCATCCTCCACTGCACTCCCTGGCCATAGCAGAGAGCTGGCCTGGAAGAGGGGCAACCGGGACAGAATCCGGCGCCCCAACCGGGACTAGAACCCGGTGTGCCGGCGCCGCAAGGTGGAGGATTAGCCTATTGAGCCACGGCGCCGGCTCGTGCATACTTTTTTAAAAAATTTATTTGAAAGTCAGAGTTACACAGAGAGAAGAGAGGCAGAGAGAGAGAGAGAGAGAGAGAGGTCTTCGATCTGATGGTTCACTCTCCAGTTGGCCGCAACAGCCGGAGCTGTGCCGATCTGGAGCCAGGAGCTTCTTCCGTGACTCTCACCTGGGTGCAGGGGCCCAAGCACTTGGGCCATCTTCTACTGCCTTCCCAGGCCATAGCAGAGAGCTGAATCAGAAGAGGACCAGCCAGGTCTCGAACAGGCACCCATATGGGATGCTGGCGCTTCAGGCCAGGACACTAACCCACTGCGCCACAGCGCTGGCCCCCAGTGCAAACATTTTGAAATCCATGCATGGTTTTCCATAATATGTATTTTCAGTGAACTTTTGAAGACTCTGCATATGCATATATTTGAACATTTTTTGCACCAAAATATACTTACCTCCTAATTCCATTTTCCACAAAGTTGGCATACCTTCATTCCACTTTTGTTTATCTGTTCATCTGTCAGTGAACATCTGGGCTGGTTCCACCTTCTTCCTGTTGGGAATAATGCTGTCATGAGCATGGGTGTACAGCTATCTGTTCAAATTCCTGCATTCAATTTTTTTGGATTTAAACTTAGAGGAATTGCTGGAATATGTAACAATTGTATGTTTAACTTTTTGAGGAATTGCCAAACTTTTTCATAGTGTCCGTACCATTTTATATTCTCATCAGTAATGCACCAGAGTGACAGTCTGGGTTCTGGTGCTGTGGCATAGCAGGTTAGATTGTGGCCTGCAGCACCATTATCCCGTATAGACACCAGTTCAAGTCCTGGCTGCTCCCTTCCAATCTAGCTCCCTGTTAATGTGCCTAGGAAAGCAGCAGAAGATAGTCCAAGTACTTGGGTCCCTGCACCCACATGGGAGACCCAGAAGAAGCTACTGGCTTTGGCCTGACCCAACCCTGGCCAGTAGGGCCATCTGGGGAGTTAACCAGCAGATGGAAGACCTCTCTCTCTCTCTCTCTCTCTCTCCCTCTCCCTCTCCCTCTCCCTCTCCCTCTCCCTCTCCCTCCCTCCCTCCCTCCCTCCCTCTCCCCCCCTCCCCCTCTCCCTCTCTCTCTCCCTCTCTCTGTATTTCTGCCTTTCAAATAAGTAAATTATTTTTTAAAGAGTGCTGATTTGTCTTCTCAGCAACGTTTTGTTTTGTTTTGTTTTGTATGGGTATGAAGTAGTATCTCATGGTTTTGATTTGCATTTTCCTAATGACTAGTGATGTTCATTGAGCATCTTTTTTTCAAAGATTTATTTATTTATTATTTTTAAAATATTTATTTGAAAGTCGGAGTTACAGAGAGAAAGAGAGGCAGAGAGAGAGGCCTTTGATCTGCTGGTTCACTCCCCAGTTGGCTGCAACAGCCAGATCTGTGCCAATCTGAAGCCAGGAGATTCTCCAGATATCCCATGTGGGTGCAGAGGCCCAAGGAGTTGGGCCATCTTTCTCTGCTTTCCCAGACCATCAGCAGTAGCCAGGGCTGTGCCGATCTGAAGCCAGGAGCCAGGAGCTGCCTCCGGGTCTTCCCATGCAGGTACAGGGGCCCAAGGACTTGGACCATCTTTTTTTTTTTTTTTTTTTTTTTTTTGACAGGCAGAGTGGACAGTGAGAGAGAAAGACAGAGAGAAAGGTCTTCGTTTTGCTGTTGGTTCACCCTCCAATGGCCGCCGCGGCCGGTGCACCGCGCTGATCCGATGGCAGGAGCCAGGTACTTCTCCTGGTCTCCCATGGGGTGCAGGGCCCAAGCACTTGGGCCATCCTCCACTACACTCCCAGGCCACAGCAGAGAGCTGGCCTGGAAGAGGGGCAACCGGGACAGAATCCGGCACCCCGATCGGGAGTAGAACCCGGTGTGCTGGCGCCGCAGGCAGAGGATTAGCCTATTGAGCCACGGTGCCGGCCTTGGACCATCTTCTGCTGCCTTCTCAGGCCATAGCAGGGAGCTGGATCAGAAGTGGAGCAGCTGGGACACAGACTGGTGTCCATATGGGATGCCTGTACTGCAGGTGGCAGCTTTACCTGCTAGGCCACAGCGCTGGCCCCTACAGATTTATTTATTTATTTGAGAGGCAGAGTTATAGACAGAGGGAGAGACGTAGATAGAAATCTTCCATATGCTGGTTCACTCGCCAGATGGCCACAACAGCCCCAATCTGAAGCCAGGAGCTTCTTCTGGGTCTCCCATGCAGGTGCAGGGCATCTTCTACTGCTTTCCAGGCCATAAGCAGAGAGCTAGATTAGAAGAGAAGCAGCTAGGATTTGAATGGATGCTAGTGCCGCAGGTAGCAGCTTTACCTGCTACAGTGCTGGCCCTGTTGAACACCTTTTCAAATGTATTGACCATTTTTTTTTTTTTTTTTGAAAGCAACATAGCAAGGTTTATTAGGGTGGGGAGATCCATAAGAACGGATGGGCACCTTTCCAGACAGGACCTGAGAGAGAGTGCCCAGTTGCTCAGACTAGGGGAGAGCGAGGATACATGGTTGAGTGGAGAGAATACACTTGGGCAGGCCAGGCAGGCAGCTCAGCAGAGAGGCAGAGGGCTGAGCACACAGTCCGGTTGTGGGGTTTTTAAGGGGATGGGTCTTGCCTTCCTGCCTCTTCTCCTCCTGGAACAAAGGACTTTTTGGGTGTAAATATGAAAAATTCCTTTCTGAGTTTCCCCCCTGAAGTTATCAGACAGGGGGAAGCCTGGTAGAAGGGGCAGGACGTTTGAAGTGCAGATACTGGGCTGCACCTGAAAGGTTATTGGGATGACTTGGAGATGCGGATGCTGGACTTGGATGTCAATGCCTTAAGCCTTTGTCACACACACATAAGCTCATTTCTGACTTCCTAGCTAATATTCCCACTTCAAGAGGAATACCCATAATTCTTTTTGGGATAAATGGATGGAGTTCCAGCTTCTGTAGCTACTTCATAGCTGACAGATGGATATCGATATTTCTTCTTGCTATCTGTCCTATGGTGTGCAACAGTGGCCTTGGAAAGACTGTCCTGCTTGGTCCAGAGGGCTGCTCAGGTTGTCCAATGGAATGGGCTGAAGCCTTGTCTGATGACCATTTGAAGTTCGACAGCTTTTATTCTGTTGGAGATAAAATGAACAAGGGCATTAAAAACACATGGTCCAAAGAGAAGCAGCAAGATTACAGAAGTTATAGGGCCAAGGAGAGGAAATATCCAGGATTTCCATGACCAGATGTCAGGCCAGAAATCCCAGCCCTGCTTGGCCTGGTCCTGGAGCTGTTTGGCTTTGTCCAGGAAAGTATGAATTTGGGTTTGTACCTGTCCAGTCTGATTGACCCAGAAACAACATTCTTCCTGGAGCTTGGCACAGATACCTCCCTGAGCGGCAGTTAGCATGTCCAACACTCATCCGTTTTGGAGAACAACTGCAGCCAAAGAGTAGATCGGATTTTTGGAGAGTGAAGAGGGAGGCTGCTATCTGGGTGTTAAGACCAGCCAGTTCGGAGGAGAGGCCAGTATACATGTTGTTTGCTGATAGTGCCCCTGTTGTGCCTGTAGCAACTCCTGCCACTCCAGCCACCGTGCTGATCCCTACCAGGATAGGGATCAGAGAGGGGATTCTCTTGGAGAAGTTGGCCATGCTTCCCCAGATGAGCCCTCTGTGTATTGACCATTTGTATACCTTTAGAGAAATGCCCGTTCAAGTCCTTTATTCATTTCTGAATTAGTTTGATTTTGTTCAGTTGTTGGGAGTTCTTTTTATATTATGGATTTTAAGTGCGTGTTAGGTAATTTGCAAATATTTTCTCCTGTGTTTTTTTTGTGTGTGTGTGTGTGTGTGTGTGTTTGCACTCTTGAGAGTGCCCTTTGGTGCGCAAAGATGTTAATTTTTATGAAGTCCGATTTGTCTGTTTTGTTCTTTTGTTGCCTGTGCTTCTGATGTCATATCCAAGGAATCCATGCCAAATCCAGCATCATGAAGGCTTTCACTCAGGAGTTCTATGGACTGTATAGTTTGAGCTCTTCTTGTTTCTTTGGCCCATATTGAGTTAGCTTGTGTGTGTATGTTAAGGATCAAATTTCACTTTGCTGCATACCACCTAGTTTTTCAGTAGTATTTGTTGAAGAAACTGTCCTTTTTACGTTGAATGGTCTTGGCAACTTTGAAAAAAAATCAGTTGGTTGTATTTGTGAAGGTTTATTTCTGGATTTTCTATTCTGTTGCTCCATATAATTGTCCTTATTCCAGTACTATGGTGTTTTGATTTACTGCAGCTGTGTAGTATTTTGAAAACAGGAAGTGTGCCTTAAGCTTAGTTTTTGTTTTGGCTGTTTGGGGTCCATGTGAATTTTAGGATAGACTTCTATTTCTGCAAAAAATGTAGTTGGAATTTTGTTAGGAATTTTATTAAACCTGTAGATTGGTTTACATTTAAATATATTGAGTCTTCCAATTAAGGAATTTCTTTCTACTTTTTATGTGTTTAATTTCTTTTTATTTTAAGATTTCTTTTTATTTATTTCAAAGGGAGAGTTACAGAGAGAGAGGAAGAGACAGAGATCTTCCATCTGCTGGTTCACTCCCCAAAAGGCTTCAACGGCCAAGGCTGGGCCAGACCTAAGCCAGAAGCTTCATCTGGGTCTCCCACATGGATGCAGGGGCCCAAGCACTTGGGCCATCTTCCGCTGCTTTCCCAGGTGTATTAGCAGGGAGTTGGATCAGAAGTAGAGCAGCTGAGACTCAAACTGGCACCCGTACGGGGTGCCAGTGCTGCAGGTGGCGGCTTAACCTGCTACACCACAACTACTGCTCTTAAATGCGTTTAATTTCTTTCAACAATTTCTTGTAATTTCAGTTTAAATTCAGTTTGCCTGTCCTTGGTTAAATTTATTCATAAGTATTTTATTTTTCTGATGCTATTTAAATGGAATATTTTGTTAATATTCTTAAACTCTTCATTGTTTATAGAAGTTGCTACTCATTTTTTTATGTTCATCCTCAATTTTGTTGAATTTGTTGAGTAGTCTAACGGGTTTTTCTTGTATGTGTGTATGGAATCTTTAGGGTTCTCGGCATACAAGGCTGTTATCTGGAAGCAGAGACAATTCTGCTTCTCCCTTTCCAATTGCAGTGCCTGGGGAGAAAGGGTAAATGAGGAAGGGGAGAAGGTTCTTGCATTATTACTCTGGCTTGAGCTTTCAATAATGTGCCGAGCAAGAGTTGCAAAAGTGGACATCCTGTCTTGTTCCTGATCTTAGTAGAAAGAGTTTCTGTCTTCCACCATTGAATGTGATGTTAGCTGTTAGTTTTTCATAAGTAGCCTTTATCATGTTGAGGAAGAGTCTTTCTATTCCTAGTTTATCTGGTGTATTTTTTTTTTTAAACCAAGAAAGAGTTGAGAGACCATCATTTGGCTTAGTGGTTAAGATGTGGATTAGGATGCCACCATTCCACACTGTAGTAACCGGGTTTAATCCCTGCTGTGAGCTACTGATTCCCATTTCTGGCTGATGTGCACCAGGGAGGCAGTGGTGATGACTCAGGTAGTTGAGTTCCTGCCACCTACATGGGAAACTGGATTGACTTTCTGCTTCCTAGTTTCAGTCCCCTGGCCATATGGGCATGTGTCTCTCTGCCGCTGAAAAAAAGAATAAAAGTAAAAAAGCATGTGGTGCAGTAGGTTAAACTGCCACTTGGGATGCCTGTGTCCCATATCACAATGCCTGGGATCAAGGTCTAGGTGCTTTACTTCCTATGTGGCTCTCTGCTGATGTATCTTGGGAGGCAGTGGGTGATGACTTAAGTGCTTGGGCCCTTGCTATCCGCATGGGATACCCAGGTGGAGCTCTGTGTTCCTGGTTTTGGCTCAGCCCAACCTCAGCTGTTGCTGCCATTTGGGGAATAAAGCAGCAGATAGAAAAAGGCCTCTCCACCCCACCCTTGCCCGTCACTCAGCTTTTCTTTTCTCCTTCCTTCGTTCCTTCCTTCCTTCGTTCCTTCCTTTTCTTGTTCTTTTTTTTTTTTTTTTTTTTTTTTGCTTTCTGTTAATTATTTGAAAGATAGAATTAGAGGGAGGGAGGGAGAGAGAGCTTCCATCCACTGGGTCACTCCCCAGATAGCTGCAATGGCCAGATCTCTGCCAGGAACCAAGAGCCTCATCCTGGTCTCCCCTGTGGGTCTGGGAGCCCAAAGACTTAGGCCGTCTTCTGCTGCCTTCCCAGTGCATTAATTGGAAGTAGAGCAGCTGTGACATGAACAGGTGTCCATATGGAATGCCAGCATCTCAGATAGCAACCCAACTTGCCTCATCACAGTGCCAGCCCTCACTCAGCTTTTCAAATAGATGAAAATAAAAGTTTAGAAAATAATGTTGAATATTTAAACATTTTAAAATTTTTACTTATTTGAGAGAAGGAACTCTTATCTACAGATTGATTCCTGAAATACCTGCAACAGCTTGGGCTGGGTTGAACTGGGCAGAAGTGGGTCTGAGAACTCAATCCAGGTCTTTCACAAGGGTGGTAGGAAACCAGTTACTTGAGCTGCCTGTAGAGGTCTGCAGTAACAAAAACTAGAGATGAGTTAGAGCTGGTGATTAAACCCAGGTGCTCTGATGTGGGATCCAGGTATCTCACTTGGCATCTTAACTGCTAGGCTTAACATGTGCTCCAAAGGTATTGCGTTTGGTCACATACATTTTATGCATCAATGAGATGATCATTGTGCATTTTTTTCCTTTATTAATGTTGTATGTCACATTAATTAATTTTTCTTAAAGATCAGTTGATTTATTTATTTGAATGGCAGAGTTATGCAGAGAGAGAGAGAGAGAGAGGTCTTTCATCTGCTGGTTCACTTCCCAGATGTCCGCAATGGCCAGAACTGCGCCAATCTGAAGCCAGGAGCCAGGAGTTTCTTCTGGATGTCCCATACAGGTGTAGGGGTCCAAGCACTTGCAGCATCTTCCACTACTTTCCTGGGCCATAGCAGAGAGCTGGATTGGAAGTAGAGCAGCCAGAACTCAAACTGGCGCCCGTATTGGATGTTGGCATTGAAGGTGGCAGCTTTACCTGCTACGTCACAGTGCCGGGGCCCTAATTAGTTCTTTTTTTTTTTTCTTTTTTAAAAGATTTATTTATTTATCTGAAAGAGGAACACAGAGAGAGGAAAGGCAGAGAGAAAGGTCTTCTGTCCGATGGTTCACTCCCCAGATGGTCGCAATGGCCAGAGCTGTGCCGATCAGGAGCCAGGAGCTTCTTCCGGGTCTCCCATGCGTGTGCAGGGACCCAAGGACTTGGGCCATCTTCTGCTTTCCCAGGCCATAGCAGAGAGCTGGATTGGAAGTGGAGCAGTCAGGATTAGAACTGGCGCCCATATGGGATGCCAGCACTTCAGGCCAGGGCGTTAACCTGCTGTGCCACAGTGCTGGCCCCCATAATTAATTCTTGTTTGAACCATTCTTGCATTCTAAGAATAAATCCCTTTTTATCGTTAGAGATACATTTTTTAATATCTACCTTTTTTTCCCCAATTTCTAATCAGTAAACAAATTGTGAGTTCCTCGTATATGCCAGACACTGTTCAAAGTGCTGGGGCTTCAGAAATGAGTAAGACTGCCCCTGCTCTCGACAAGCTTATGTCCCACAGGGAATGGGATGACACATAGAATAAATAAATAACAATTCAGTGAAAGGTATGGGGGGAAACAAAGTGGATGAAAGCAGCAGGAAGAGGAGTTGGCATACCATGAACCTGCTTAAGCATTTGATATTATTTTAAATGGGATAGAGATTGCCTGGGTAGTGGTAGAGGAGAGTTTTAGCTTGCCTTGGGACAGGCCTTTCTGAGACCTGAGAGATGAGATGGTGGCAGTCATATAAAATCTGGAGGAAAACTTTGCAGCAGAATGGGTAGTACAGAAACCTAAATGTAGGATACAGTCTTCACTTGTTCAAGGGATGGAAGGAAATCCTTCTTATGTAGCTGGAGCCTTGGAAAGAAGATCTAAAATATAGTAGGGGCCAGATTTTGTAGGGACTGTAGCCTGATAATTAGTTTGATTCTAGTCCTGGCTGCTCCTCTTCTGGTCCAGCTCTCTGCTGTGGCATGGGAGAGCAGTAGAGGATGGCCCAGGTCCGTGGGTCCCTGCACCTGTGTGGGAGACCCAGAAGAATTTGCTGGCTCTTGGCTTCAGATTGATGCAACTCTGGTCATTGCGGCCATCTGGGGAGGGAACCAGCGGATGGAAGACCTTTCTTTGTGTCTTTACCTCTCTCTGTAACTCAGGCTTTCAAATAAATAAAATAAATCTTTAAAAAAATTTATTTTCATGTACTTGAAAGTTGGAGGGAAGAGGATGGGAGGACGGGAAGAAAATGAGAAAGAGAGTGATCAATCTTTGATCTGCTGGTTTACTCCTAAATGCCCACAACAGCCAGGGCTCGGGCAGGCTAACCAGGAGCCTTCAACTTCACCCACATGGAGTCCAAGCACTTGAGCCATCATCCACTGCCTTCCAGGAGGGATTAACAGGGAGCTCAATTAGAAGCGAAGCAGATGGGATTCAAACAGGCGTTGTGATACGGGATGCAGTTATCTCAAGCAGTGGCTTAACCCACGGCACTTCAACCCTTGCTCCTGATTTTACTTTAAGTCTAAGGGGAAACAATTAGAGTGTTCCTTTTTCTTTTCTTTCTTTTTTTTTTTAAGATTTATTTTATTTATTTGAAAGACAGTTACAGAGAGAGGTAGAGACACAGAGAGAGGTCTTCCATCCACTGGTTCCCTCCCCAGATGGCCGTAACACTGGAGCTGCGCCATCTGAAGCCAGGAGCTTCTTCTGGGTCTCCCTAGTTGGTGCAGGGCCCAAGCACTTGAGCTATCTTCTACTGCTTTCCCAGGCCATAGCAGAGAGCTGGATTGGAAGAGGAGCAGCTGGGATTAGAACTGGTGCCCATAAGGGATGCCGGCGTTTCAGGCCAGGGTTTTCACCTGCTGTGCCACTGCGCCGGCGCCATGAGTGTTTCACGCAGCGTAGTGACATCAGTGATTGTTCTTTAGAAAGGTGTATGGAGGATGGAGCGAGGCCATATGGTCAGCTGGCCATATGGTCAGCTGGCCATATGGTCAGCTGACCATATGGTCAGTGGTGGGAGAGTAGCCAAGGAGATGATGATTGGTCATTAGATTGAGATACGGTTTGGAGATAAAATCTTAAAACTAGCTCATTCAAATGTGGGATTCAAATGTCTCCAGGTTGTCTTCTAAACATTTGACCCGAGCAATAAACAGTGTGGCTAGTGGTGTAATTAATATTTTAGGGTATGGGGGGGTCAAGAGTTCAATATTTGGTCTTGTTAGATTTGAGATGCTTATTAGACATCTGAGTAGAGATTCTAAATGGAAATAAGAGTGTGGTTATAGTGGGGCTTAGGGTAGAGGCTTGAAAGGCATGTATGGGGGTCATCAGCAGACAAATGAGACTTAGTGCCACAAAACTGCCTGAGAAGCCCTGAGGAGAACAGGTGGGTGATGAAGCAGCCTGGGAGTAAAGTCTCCCAGGGGCCGGTAAGGGAGGCTGGAAGCAGCAGCTGGAAGGTGGGAGGGATATCAGTGAAGACACCATGTCACCTAAGCCTGAGAAAGAACATGTTGTAGATGTTTTCTGTTTGAGGATACTATCCCCATGGGTAGCCATTGCAGTGCTTGCCTTTTGATGGTATTTGATCTTTAAGAGTCATGACTCAGTCCACTTAGGAGTTTTTTTTTGTTTTTGTTTTTTTTTTTTTAAGGACAGCAAAAATGTTTATTTGAAAAAATTACTATGTATTGAAAATATGCATTAGAAATTATTACTTACTTCCATAGCATTCCCCTCCCCACCACAAAAGTAGAAGTATCTGCTTGCTATGCTAATGCCATAGGTAAATTCAAACAAAAAGTAAATCATCATCATTCCCCTTTCTCTTATTTTATTATTTTAATTAATTAATTAATTAAATTTTTTATTTTTACAGGCAGAGTGGACAGGGAGAGAGAGAGAGATACAGAGAGAAAGGTCTTCCTTTTGCCATTGGTTCACCCTCCAATGGTGTGGCCAGCGCACCGCGCTGATCCGATGGCAGGAGCCAGGTACTTCTCCTGGTCTCCCATGGGGTGCAGGGCCCAAGTACTTGGGCCATCCTCCACTGCACTCCCGGGCCACAGCAGAGAGCTGGCCTGGAAGAGGGGCAACCGGGACAGAATCCAGTGACCCGACTGGGACTAGAACCTGGTGTGCCGGCGCCGCAAGGCGGAGGATTAGCCTAGTGAGCCGCAGCGCTGGCTATTCCCCTTTCTCTTAAGTTAGAGTTTTGGGAGAAAAGGTCTGCCTGTAGCTGCAATCAGTCGGAGTTTACTGAGTCCCAGTCCTGCACAGTGAGGTACACGCACTTCTGCTTGGAAGCCTGTGAGGAGCTACTCTGCTCCTTCTCTGACTCCTCAAAAGCTCTCTTCTTGCTCTTCTTTGCCTCCTGGGTTGAGACAGCCTCGTGTTTCAACAGCGGCCGTGGGAGTCTGCAGTCTTCTCTCTGTAGAACTGGAGTTTCGGCTGGCGCTGCGGCTCACTAGGCTAATCCTCCGCCTTGCGGCGCCGGCACACCGGGTTCTAGTCCCGGTCGGGGCACCGGATTCTGTCCCGGTTGCCCCTCTTCCAGGCCAGCTCTCTGCTGTGGCCAGGGAGTGCAGTGGAGGATGGCCCAAGTGCTTGGGCCCTGCACCCCATGGGAGACCAGGATAAGTACCTGGCTCCTGCTATCGGATCATCGCGGTGCGCTGGCCGCAGCGCGCTGGCCGTGGCGGCCATTGGAGGGTGAACCAACGGCAAAAGGAAGACCTTTCTCTCTGTCTCTCTCTCTCACTGTCCACTCTGCCTGTCAAAAAAACAAAAACAAAAACCAAAAAACTGGAGTTTCCCAGAAGTGTCTTCCAGGGGACACCTTAGAGCGGCCTCCGTGAGAAACCGGCTGCTGTAGAAGTACTGCGCTGGTTTCTGAGGCTCCGCCGCTGTTGGCGTCTTCACAGATTTCACCGCCTTCCGCTCCCACTGCCGCACGGTCTGATCGGCCCAGCCCTTCGTCTTGCAGTTACTGTGGTCAAATTCCTTCAAGGGCACTTTGGAGTGAACAGGGCCCATGTGTCTCTGCAGCTTGTGCTTGAGGGCTTTTACATCCTTGAGCCCTGTCCCAGAGATATCTAAGCGGTTTAGTTTTCTAAAAGAAAACAGGTATCCAATTCCTGCATCTGTGATCTCAGGGTTACAAGATAAGTCTAATAACGTTAGATTTTCAAGACCTCTCTTCATCACTCGAACAGGGGCTGTCATTTTCCTCACCCCAGCATCCAATGAACAATTATCCTTCAGGTGGAGTTGAGTGACACTGGACAGAGCCTCATTGGTGAGGTGTTCTAGAAGTTCGTGGTCATCTCCAAGCTTGCAACCGGGAAGATCCAGGCAGGTCAGTCCCCAGAAAGACAATCTCCTCAAGCTTTTCTGAAATCACCAGATACCTGTTCTGCAAACACAGGGAGCAAATCACCAGACTTCCATAGGCCTCAGTAAATTTCTGCAAAGCTCTCAGCCCTGCACCTGGCTCTGTGAATTTCTGTCTGGCTTCAGCAGCAGAGAACAGTTTTTCAGCAGTCTGCTCAGGAAAGCCACTGAGGGAATCAACGTGATCAACGTTGTCGGAGATGAAGCCGAGGACGAGGCTGAAGGGGGATTTGGCCGGGTCCCGAAGATTCCCCTCCCGGGTGTACGTGAAGATGAAATGATCAGTCTTCTTTGCTGTGCAGTGTCATCTTCCCTGTTCATGCAGAGCTCCACAGAAAAGCCTTTGGAAAACAGTCAGAAGGGCCTCGGCTTCTGCAGGCTACTCCTGACGTTGTCCAGAGCCAGACTGACCACGTGCAGCTGACCGTTTTCTCGTACGTAGATGGGACCTGGGTCCCGGTGGTTTTCTGAGTTGAGGTAGTAAGACATGGCCTTGGGTGTGACTGTGTCTCTACCCGGGGCAGCAAGTGGCAGCACCTCGGTGGCGACTCCCTCCGCCCCCGGCGCGGCTGACAGGGAAACAGCTCGCGCCCGGGGCACAAAGCTGAGAGGAGCTTCTTGGGAAGGAAGAGGTGTTTTGCGGCTGACAGTTGGAGGTTTACAGTCCAGGGTTGGGCAGCACCATTGGTTTGGCATCTGGTGGAGGCTGATAGCCGTCTCCACAGACGCAGAGTTAGCAAGCATCCTGGTGCTTTCACAGTTCTGCTCCCAACCCAACAGGACAGAGGAGTTGCTCAGTGGTATTTCCCATTAGATGTGTTCCTAGGTGCCCTTATCTGTTGGGTTTTGGTGGATAGCACAGTGTGACTGGAGCCCTGAATGAGCCAGGACCTGCACCACAGTGCCATCACAGGGCTGGCATGTCTTCTTTTCTTTTCAGGTGACAGAGCCATTTCAGGTTTTTGGAAGGAATGTAACTTTAGAGCAGTTGTGTTCATGTTCAGTGGAATGAGATGCTGAGGATTTTCTTTTTGCCAGTTTCCTAAACTGCAGTGCCACTTTGCTTATGTGAGAGGCCCCGCGCGAAGGCTCAAAGGTGGCTGGAAGGGGTCCCCCGGATGGACCTCTTTGACACAGGCCTTGTGAATCTTATTCCAGTCCTTGTTCTCCACCTTCTCAGGAATTTGAGTGGCTGGCGTGTGGATGGAGATCATGGAGAGTTTGGTGGTGTGGAAGAAGGTCCGGGGGTGTGTTTTGTGACTGACAGAAATCCAGGACCCCAAGGTAGCTCAAATCCCAAATGGAGAGCAAAGTTAATGGGGAGCCTGGATCTGAGTCACGGAACCAACTTAAGGCTGCCATAAAACAAACACTGCAGTTAGAGGAAAGGTTTATTGTCGGGTGGGGGAAGCCCAGTGGGCAGGAGGAGAGGGTAAGAGGGTAAGAGAGAGGAGAGTGTGAGAGAGAGATCAGGAGACTCACTTGGGAGTTTTTAAGACTTTTTTTTTTTTATTATTTGAAAGTCAGAGTTACAGAGAGGGGGAGAAAGAGATTTCCTGACCACAGGTTCACTCCCCAAATGGCCACAGTGGCCAGGGTTGTGCCAGGCCAAATTTAGGAGCCTCCTTCTACTTTCCCACATGGGTACAGGGGCCCAAGGACTTGGGTCATCTTCTACTGCTTTGCCTGGGCACATTGCCAGGGAGCTGAATCAGAAGTAGAACAACCGGGACTCGAACTGGCACCCGTATGGGATGCTGGCTTCGCAGGCAGCAGTCCACCACGAGGAGCTTTACAATCCTTCCTTAAATGGGCAGCTCCTTTGGTTGAAAGAATAGAGGCTTCCCTGTGTTTTTAATATACGCATAGTCTAAGGCAGAGGTTGGCAAACGATTTTTTTTTCATGTTTACTTATTTATTCGAAAGGCAAAGCAACAGTGAGAAAGAGAGAGAAAGGTAGAGGGAAAGAGAGAGAATCTGCAGTCTGTCAGGTCTGTCAGTTCATCCCCCACATGCCCACAACAGCCAAGGCTGGGCTAGTTCACAGCCAGGAGCCTAGACCTCCATTCAGGCCTTTCTGTGTATCTGGCAGGGACTTCAGCATCATCTGCTGCCTCCCAGGATGCACATTAGCAGGAACCTGGATTGGAAATGGAGCAGCTGGGACTGGAACCAAGTATTCTGATAGGGAATGGAGGTATCCCAAGGAGCAGCTTATTAACTCACTGTGCTGTAACACCCACACTCAGATGACTGTCTTGTCTTTGCTTTTTTAAAAAGGTTTATTTTATTTATTTGAAAGGCAAAATGACAGATAAATTTTCTGTCCACTTGTTCATTCTCTAAATGGCTACATCGGCCAGGGCTGAGCCAGGCCAAAGCCACTGGAGGCTGAAATTCCATTTGGATCTCCTATGTGGGTAGCAAGAGCCCAAGTACTTGGATCATCTTCTACTGTCTTCCTAGTCACATTATCAGGGAGCTGGATCAGAAGTAGAGTAGCCAGGATTTGAGTTGGTGCTCATGTGGGATGCTAATGTCGCAGGAGTGGCTTAACCCTCTGTGCCTCAAAGCCATCCCTCCCTTTATTAATTAGTTAGTTAGTTAGTTATATGAAAGGCAGAGTGACAGAGAGAGGGAGAGGCAGAGATCTTCCATCTGATTGTTCAATCCCCAGATGGTCATTGCTGGGTCAGGCCAAAGCCAGGAGCTTGGAACTGCATCCTGCTAAATCTTAGGAAGACAAGCATGTTCTAGTTTGAGAAGTAATTTTGAACATTTTATCTGGTCCCAGAGTGTATATTATAAACTATAGCTGTCCTCTTGCCTGAACGATGTTACTTAGTTCAGACTGTATGAAAAGGGAGCAAGTAAAATTTGCTTTTAGACTTTGACTAAATGTTTGGGAATTAGCACCATGTAGAAATAATTTCTGTTTATTTGTGAGACTTCATAGACTAAGAAGGACCCACAGCAGTTAGACTTTTGAGCCCAGGGCACCAGCCTTTGCTTTCAAGAGTGTGCGAGGAGTCCTGGGGCCTGATGTGGGTCCAGCAGTGAACAGAGTGGGAAGCATAGGGACAAGAGGCCTTTGGTAACAGATGGGCCTCCTGAGAGAGAGGTTGTTGAAGGGGGCCGGTGAAGCCAGCAGTCACCGTGCTGAGACAGCTCTAGAGGGGATCCCCAAGGAGAAGGACTGCAGGTGAGCCCATTGCTTAGCTGTCCTCTGTACCACCTTCCCTTCAAAAACAGCTTTTACTCTGTTTTGGAATGGAACTGTCAGTGGAGATTAGTGGAATAGGTTCTTTTCTTCACGCAAGAAAGACTACAGACGTGAGACAGAGGAGTGGCAAGCAAGGTAGCAAGGTTTAATTGGGTAGGGCATCCAGCAGAATGATGGGCGCCTCTACAGACAGAATTTGAGAGAGAGAGTGCCCAGTCACTCAGACTGGGGAAAGCAAGGTCACGTCGTTTATTTATTTATTTATTATTTTTTATTTGATAGTTAGACAGTGAGACAGAGAGAAAGGTCTTCCTTCTGTTGGTTCAGTCCCCAAATGGCAGCCACGGCTGGAACTACGCCGATCCGAAGCCAGGAGCCAGGTGCTTCCTCCCGGTTTCCCATGCGGGTGCAGGGGCCCAAGCACTTGGGCCATCCTCCACTGCCTCCCTGGACCATAGCAGAGAGCTGGACTGGAAGAGGAGCAACTGGGACTAGAACCAGGCACCCATATGGGATTCCGGCACCACAGGCAGAGGATTAACCAAGTGAGCCATGGAGCTGGCCCCCAAGGTCACATGGTTTAATGGAGAGACTACACGTGATGGCCCAGATGGACAGATCAGGAAAAAGCTCAGAGTGTAGTCTATATTCAGACTGGAGCTTACAAGGGAATGAGGTACAGTTCTTCCAGCCATTTCTCCTTTTCCTCCTCCGTCTTCTCCAAGACAAAGGATTTTCTGAGTGTGAATTAGGTAAAATGACTCCCAAGGTTTTACTACTCAGTGCTATCAGAGTGGGTGCATCCCCTAGGGTGCATTCCTTGGGGGAAGGCTGTGAAGGTTTTATTGCCATTGTGATCAGGCCAGGCAACCCATTTGGTGCTAAGCAGGTAGGATTTTCTTGGAGAGCTTTCCTTGGGAGGAATGCTGAGACCACTTGTAAATTTATTGGGGTGGGCAAGCTTTGTAGTCTAAAATACTGTGTTGCTTCCAAAGTATGCTTTCAAGCTTTGCTTTCCTTAGGCCCCTTTTACACACATAAGCTAATTTCTAACTTCCTACACAAAAGAACCATCTTCCCTGTGACATATATATTAAAGAGCTCTTGAAGTAGTTATAAAGCAGTGATGTGGGACCGGCACTGTGGCGTAACCGGTAAAGCTGCTGCCTGCAGTGCCGGCATCCCATATGGGCTCCAGTTTGATTCCTGGCTGCTCCACTTCCTCTCCAGCTCTTTGCTATGACCTGGGAAAGCAGTGGAAGATGGTACAAGGCCCTGCACCCACGTGGGAGACCTGGAAGACCCTCCTGGCTCCTGACTTAAGATTGGCGCAGTTCTGGCTGTTATGGCCATTTGGGGAGTGAACCAGCAGATGGAAGACTTCTCTCTGTCTCTGCCTCTGCATCTCTGTAACTCTGCTTTTTAAATAAATAAATAAATCTTAGAAAAAAACAAAACAGAGTTTTGTAAGTCCCATTCCCATGTTTCCAGCTTTAAAGCTGATTTCTTTGCCCATGTTCTTAAAAGTGGTCAGGTCAGTCATTGTTAGTCATTCTTGACCATGTCAAGAGGTAGTAAAAAGGTGTAGGTGTTATAGCTGATTTGAACTCTGAGAACTTGCTCTGTCTGCACCAAAGTATGAAGCAGATGAACAAACTGAGAAGACAATTTTTAGCAAAACTTTTATTGAAAAGAGCAGAGAGAGATTGAAAGAGCAGAGGGAGAACTCCCAGGAAAGCAGCTGGGAGGAGCTTCTTCAGAAGGAAGAAGCCATTGAAAAAAAATGATCTGGGGGTTTTATGCTCTTTGGAAAGTTTGTACAAGGTCCGTTAAGAAAAGTGTTTATTGTGTGATGAGCTCATCCTGCCAACTTAGTTGTGACTTTCTATAGGACAGAAAAAGTTCTGCCTTGGGGCCTGTTGTGGGGAGCTGTTTATCTTTACCATAGTCCTGAGCTGGTCACAGCTCCAGCCACTGCCTTCTGGGTGACTTTGACAGCAGGGCCCCATTTTTCTTTCTCTTTGACTATCACACTTGCTTTTTGGCTCAGGCCAGTTTCCCAACTAGGATAAAAAAAGAGATGTTCCACATTACAGGAGGGCCCCTTTGTTCTTTCTGCCTTTTTACCATTCTTGCTGTGACTGGTTTCATAAGGAGCTGGTACTGTGGAAGAAACTTTTTTTTTAAGGATTTATTTATTTGAATGGCAGAGTTAGATCTTCTATCTCCTGGTTCACTCCCCAAATGGCCCTAATGACCAGGGTGGGTGAGGATGAAGCCAGGAGCCTGGAACTCCATCCAGGTCTCCCACATGGGAAGCAGGGGCCCAAGCACTTGGGCCATTTTCTGCTGCTTTCCCAGGCCCATTAGCAGGAAGCTGAATCGAAAGTGGAGTAGCTGGGACTCGAACTGGCATCCATATGGGATGTCAGCATCACAGGTGGTGATTTAACTCACTGTGCCACAACATGAGCCCCAGGAAGAAACTCTTTTAATGTATTTATTGATGTTCAGTTGTGAAGGAGGTTGGCATTTTGTCTGGTTATTTATGACAGCCATCATAAGAAAGTAATTAGATCTTCCTACGTTATGGGTGTGGCTGTGAGATCCCTGCAGGTATTCTGAAATGTGACAATATTCAGCTTCTCAAATGTGTGTCTTTTTCAGGCATTTGTTAACTGAAATTCCTTTCTTTCAGTGCTGTTAACTTGGTCTGCTGAAAAATCTTGTAGCTTATTTGGCTAATTTTGATGTTTACAGAAGCAGTTTCCTGCTTGAGTACTGGCTCATTTTGCAAAACAACTTTGAAAAAAAAAAAAAAAACAACCTTTTTTTTTTTTTTTCTCCTCCAAAGGGATGGATTGTTTGTACCAGTGGACTAGTTTAGCACCGTGAACAGACTTGCAGTGACTTTCCGCTTGGCACCAAAGGAGGTGCTGGGTACTCAAGGGAACACAAAGTAATTCAACTATGACCTTCTGACACTGCAGTCAGTCACGGCAGGCCAGAGGGTGGGAGTGAACACAGAGCAGGGTGGAGATACAGTTACAGAAGCTTAGGGGAGAGGACTGCTACTTCCACAACAAAGCTTGGCTTATTATTTTTAAATTTTAACTTCTCAATGCAAGAATTCACTCAAATGATCCAGAGTTCAGAAGGTACAATGTTTGCCTTCCCTCCTTTCCTGGCTACCAGATCCTTTCCCTAGAGGCAGCTGGTGTTACTAGTTCCTGTGTGTCCGTTTGGGGGGTATTGTGTGCACCCTTTCCCTAGAGTCAGCTGGTGTTTCTAGTTCTTGTGTGTCCATTCAGGAGTGTTTTGTGCATGCATATATAAACACACAGAGTTTTTTCTTTCACATGAAAGTAGCATACTGTATTCCTTCGCATTTTTAAAAAAGATATACTTTATTTATTTGGAAGAGTTAGAGAGAGCGAGGTCTTCCATCCACTGGTTCACTCCCCAAATGGCTGTGACAGCCAGAGCTCAGCTAATCTAAACTCAGGAACTTCCTCCAGGTCTCCCATGTGGATGCAGGGGCCCAAGGACTAGGGCCATCCTCTGCTGCTTTCCCAGACACATTAGCAGGGAGCTGGATTGGAAGTGGAGCAGCCTGAAAAGCCCATGAGAGTATTTCAGGCATGGAAAGCCAAGACACTCTGGCAAAACAAACAAACAAACAAAAAACAAACAAACCTAAATGAAAGATCTCCATGAGTGAGATCCCAGTGGAAAGAACAGGCCATCAAAGAAGGAGGTACCTTTCTCTGAAGGGAGGAGAGAACTTCCACTTTGATTATGACCTTGTCTAAATAAGGTCAGAGTCGGTGAACTCAAAAGGCTTCCATAGCCTTGGCGACTCATGACAAGAGCCTAGAGTGATTACTGATGCCATAAACAAGAGTGTCAGTTTGTAAAGTAAACAACAGGAGTCACTGTGCACTTACTTCTCATGTAGGATCTCTGTCTTTAATGTGCTGTACATTGTGATTTAATGCTATAACTAGTACTCAAACAGTATTTTTCACTTTGTGTTTCTATGTGGGTACAAACTGTTGAAAGCTTTACTTAATATATGCTAAACTGATCTAATGTATATAAAGAGAATTGAAAATGAATCTTGATGTGAATGGAAGGGGAGAGGGAGCGGGAAAGGGGAGGGTTGCGGGTGGGAGGGAAGTTATGGGGGGGAAGCCCCTGTAATCCATAAGCTGTACTTTGAAAATTTATATTCATTAAATAAAAGTTAAAAAAAAAAAAAAAAGGAAGTGGAGCAGCCAGGACCTGAACTGGCACCCTTATGGGATACCAGTGCTGTAGACCAGGGCTTTAACTGGCTTCTTCCGGGTCTCCCATGTAGGTGCAGGGGCCCAAGGACTAGGGCCATCCTCTGCTGCTTTCCCAGACACGTTAGCAGGGAGCTGGATTGGAAGTGGAGCAGCCAGGACCTGAACTGGCACCCTCATGGGATTCCAGTTCTGTAGACCAGGGCTTTAACAGGCTTCTTCTGGGTCTCCCATGTGGGTGCAGGGACCGAAGGACTTGGGCCATCTTCTGCTGCTTTCCCAGTCCATAGCAGAGAGCTGGATCGGAAGTGGAGTAGCCGGGACTCCAACTGGTGCCCATATGGGATGCTGGCACTGCATGCAGATCGTGGCTTTACTTACTACGCCACAGCGCCGGCCCCAATAAATCTTAAAAAAATAAATAAATAAATAAATAAAAGATTTTTTTATTTATTTGAAAGGCAGAGTTACAGAGAGAGAAGGAGAGAGACAGAGATCTTCCATTCCTGGGTTCACTACCCAAATGGTTGCAACGACCAGGGCTGGGCCAGACTGGAGCCAGGAGCTTGTATTGTGGCAAAGCCAGGTCAAAGCTTAGGCAGGGCAGTGACAAAGGGAGCAAGAAAGACACAGCTGGGGAGTTGGCTGGGCTTGGTGAGGGGGAGAGGGAAGTTGAGAAATAACACCAAGTTTTTGTGGGCTCTGCAGAGTGAAAAGACAGGAACAAGATGACAATGTGTGCTGTGAGTCTATGTGGTGAGATGGAGAAATTCAGGTTAGAGCAGTGAATGACAAACCAAGAATACTGATAATTTTTTTTTTTCTAAAGGGAATTAGCTCATTTGACAAGGAGTAGTTTCAGTAATGTGGAAGTCATGTTGCTTCATAGGTAGATGACATTTTCCCAGCACATTGAAGTTTTTAAGTGATCAGTGGCAGGTTTTCTCATAATTAAAGAAAGCTGCAGCAAGTATATAAAGATTTTAAGGGGAAAAAATCTGAGAATTCTACAAAAGTCAATTCCTTTGGTGCAAGGAGTGATACACTGAATATTGTACAAGGCAAAATGTTACAATTTTGCCTGTTGGAGTGGTCTGGAATACTACTTGTAGTATCTTAAAGATATTCCTACAATGGTACTTAGAACTGGGAAACACTGTCCCACTCTGGGCTCTCTTGTGAAACTGCAGAAAGCCTCATTCTGGGTGCTGGTGCTGTGGCATAGAAGGTTAAACCTCTGCCCACAGTGCCGGCGTCCCATATGGGTGGCAGTTTGAGTCCCAGCTGCTCCACTTTCGTCCAGCTCCCTGCTGATGTGCCTAGGAAAGCAGCAGAGGATGACCCAAGTGCTTGGGCCCCTGCACCCATATGGAGACCTGCAAGAAGCTCCTGGCTTTGGGTGGCCCACCTCTGGTTATTGTGGCCATTTGGGGAGTGAACCAGTGGATGGATGATGATGTTCTCTCCTCCCTCCATGTATCTCTGCTTTTCAAATAAATAAATCTAGAAGAAGGAAAAAAGAAAGCCTCAGTCTGGATATATTTTCTTTTGATAAAATTGGTCTCTCCTAAATGTGAAAACCTTCAAAAAGGAAACATAGAGCCATGAGTTTATTGACTCATGCAGATTCCATGGAGCTAGAACTCTCCAGTTTTCGTTAGGATAGTCACTATTTTGGATATACTTACAGTCAAAAAATCCCGTAGGTTTCTGTGACCTGTTCCAGCACCTTTCTTTTCATATGCCCAGGTACCTGTGGTACCTGATTTTGCAGCTTGTGAGTTTTCCCAATTAATGGATATGTGGTTTTATAGCTGAAATGCCTGTAGTGACGCCATGTGTGATTTTACGGCTACAGTGCTGTAGGTGAAGTATATGGTTTCTGAGCTCAGATCTGGGCACCTAGATATGACAAATTCTGTGCTTCCCTTTATTGTGCTTGATAATGTGGATTTTTTGTTCTTGTTGTGGTTTAGTTTGGTTTTACTAATTGAAGGTTGTGGCAACCCTGCGCCAAGCAAGTCTATTGCCACAATTTTTCCAATAACTCAGATTATCATTAGCATTTTTTAGCAATATATTTTTAGATAATTTAGTGTTTTAAATTTTTTATTTATACGAGAGATAAACAGATGTTCTGTGTGCTGGTTTACTGCTCAAATGTCTGCAATAGTCAGCACTCGGCCACGCTGCATGAGGATTGTAGAACTTAATCTGCATCTCTCCATGTAGGTGACCATTTCCCAAGTAGTTGAGCCATTACTGCTGCTTTTCAAGGTGATCTTAGCAGGAAGCTGGATCAGAAGTGGAATAGCTGGGGCTGGAACCCAGACACTCCAATATGTGATGCAGACATTCCAAGTGGCAACTTAACCACTGCACCAAATGTCCACCCCAGTTAAATAATGTGTTTTGTAGTTAAGATAAGTGCATTTTTTTCCTTTTTTTTTTTTTGTGGGGGTTATGGGAGAACAGAATACAATGCTACTGTTTGACTTAGCAGACTATAGTATGGTATAAACATAACTCTATATACACTGGGAAGCCAAAACGTTTGTATGACTCATTTTATTGCAGTATTTGCTTCATTGTGGTGGTCTGGAACCAAACCTGTACTATCTCCAAGAGATAATGGTATTTAAAAGTAGGGAGTGAGGGAAGCTACTTGCAAGAGAGAATAGAGGAGCCGGTACTGTGTCGTAGTAGTTAAAGCCACCACCTGCAGTGCCGGCGTCTATATGGGTGCCAGTTCGAGTCCCAGCTGCTCCACTTCTGATCCAGCTCTCTGCTATGGCCTGGGAAAGCAGTAGAAGATGGCCCAAGTCCTTGGCCCCTGCACCCACATGGGAGACCCAGAGGAAGCTCCTGGCTCCTGGTTTTGGATCGGCGCAGCTCCAGCCAGCCATTGCGGCCATTTGGGGAGTGAACCAGTGGATGGAAGACCTCTCTCTGCCTCTGCGTCTGCCTCTCTGTAATACTGCCTTTCAAATAAATAAATAAATCTTAAAAAAAAAAGGGGGGGGATAGAGAGATTAAAGGAGCAATCCATTGTGTTTCAGGGTACAAGACCCAGGTCTCTTCCATCTGTAAATTGGGAATCCTAACAATGTCTACTGTGTCTACCTCTACCTCTTGTAGAAATTAACGTATGAGGGATGGTGTTGTGGCTTGGTGGGTAAAACTGCCACCTGCGATGCCAGCATCCAACATGGGTCCAGGTTTGTGTCCCAGCTGTGCCATTTCCCATCCAGCTCCCTGCTAATGGCCTTGGAAAAGCAGTGGAAGATAGATGGCCATGCGCTTGTGTCCCTGTAGGAGACCTGGATGAAGCTCCTGGCTGCTGGCTTCTGCCTGGCTCAGCTCTAGCTTTTGGGCTATTTGGGGAAAGAACCAGTGGATGGAAGATTGCTTTCTTTCTCTGTGTCTCTCTTCTGTAACTCTGCCTTTCAAATAATCAAATACATCTTATTTTTTTTTAAGGGGGGGGGGGCGGCGCTGTGGTATAGCCAGTTAAGCAGCTGCCTGCAGTGCCGGCATCCCATGTGGGTGCTGGGTCGAGTTCTGGCTGCTCCACTTTTTTTTTTTTTTTTTTTGACAGGCAGAGTTAGTGAGAGAGAGAGAGAGAGAGAGAAAGGTCTTCCTTCCGTTGGTTCACCCCCAAATGTCCACTACACCAAAATGGTGCACTGCCAATCTGAAGCCAGGAGCCAGGTGCTTCCTCCTGGTCTCCCATGCGGGTGCAGGGCCCAAGCATTTGGGCCATCCTCCACTGCCTTCCCGGGCCACAGCAGAGAGCTGGATAGGAAGAGGAGCAACCAGGACAGAATGTGGCCCCCCAACCGGGACTAGAACCCAGGGTGCCAGCACCGCAGGCAGAGGATTAGCCGAGTGAGCTGTGGCGCCAGCCACTCCACTTCTGATCCAGCTCTCTGCTATGGCCTGGGAAAGCAGTGGAAGACGGCCCAAGTCCTTGGTCCCCTGCACCCGTGTGGGAGACCCGGAAGAAGCTCCAGCTTTGGATCAGCCAGCTCCAGCCCTTGAGGCCAACTGGGGAGTGAACCAGTGGATGAAGACCTCTCTCTCTCTCTGCCTCTCCTTCTCTCTCTGTGTAACTCTTTCAAGTAAATAAATAAATAGTCAAAAAAAAAAAAAAAGTTAATGTATGAAAACAGTCTGAAAATTGTTCAAAGTGTTATATTGATAAACGGTGGCAGCATTTTCTGACCTTATTTTTGTTGATCATTGTTATTAATTTTTACATTTATTTTCTTGTTGAGCCTTTAAGGGTAGAGAATCTTTATTCTTTCTTGCCTCAATGTGTCTGGCAAGCAGAATCCCTCACCCATCCAACTTGTTCAGTGTCTTTTGCTTAGTGTGGAGCCAAAGTGCGTCAGGCAGATGCTCTGGCTCATCTTTGTGCCCCTTGTAGGGCCAGGCACATTAAAGGAGGAAGTAGGAGAGTTGAGTGTACTCTGTGATACATATGTATGTTTGTAAGATAACATTCAGAGGAAAAACACATAATGGAAGTATACAGAATTCCTTCACCGGATTCCATCAAAATGTTTGTGGGTTGTTTTGTTTTGTTTTTAGTAACTTTTGGAGTGACTTGATGGTTCTGTCTCCTCAGCTAAAAAGTAGCTGACTTTGGTTTCTGTTTTAACCTCTGTTGTTTAGATGAAGTGACATAATTTATATAAACTACTTAAATCTGTTTGGTACAAGATAACAGTAAATGTGACCCCTACTGTTCCTATACAATTCACTATTCCTATGCTACTGTTAGTACTTACATTAAATTACTTTGGGGGCCAGTGCCGTGGCTCATAGGCTAATCCTCTGCCTGCGGTGCTGGCACCCCGGGTTCTAGTTCCGGTTGTTCCTCTTCCAGTCCAGCTCTCTGCTGTGGCCCGGGAAGGCAGTGGAAGATGGCCCAAGTGCTTGAGCCCTGCACCCCATGGGAGACCAAGAGGAAGCACCTGGCTCCTGGCTTTGGATCAGCGCGGTGCGCCGGCCGCATTGCGCCGGCCATAGTGGCCATTTGGGGGGTGAACCAATGGAAAAAGGAAGACCTTTCTCTCCGTCTCTCTCCCTCACTGTCTAACTCTGCCTGTCAAAAAAAAAAAAAAAAATTACTTTGGTGAGGAGTGGGCATTGTGGTACTGCAAGTTGACCTGCCTTTGGGAAGCCAGTATCCTGCGTGAGTGCCAGCTACTCTACTTCCCAGCAAGCACCTTGGAAGCAGCAGATGATGGTTGAGGTACTTGAGTTCCTGCCACTCACATGGGGGACCTAAATGGAGTTTCCGTCTCCTGGCTTCAGCCTGACCCGGCTGTTGTGGCCATTTGGAGAGTGAAACAGCAGATGGAAGATACCTCTTTCTCTTACTCTTCCTGCCAAGTGTGTGTGTGTGTGTGTGTGTGTGTGTGTGTGTGTGTGTGTGTAATTCCTTTGGGAAGAAAATTGAGAGGAGAAAAACTGAAAATAAAAGTTACTCATAATCCTACTGTTCAGTAATAATTTCTTTTAATTTTATTAACTTATCTTCATACCTTAAATAGTTTTCTAAAACCACTTCACATAAGATTACTTCTTTTTTTAAAAGATTTATTTTAAAGGCAGAGTTACAGAGGCAAGGAGAAAGAGAGAGGTCTTCCATCCCTTGGTTCACTCCCCAAATGGCTACAACGCTGGAGCTAGACCAATCCAAAGCTAGGAACCAGGAGCTTCTAGGTCTCCCATGTTTGTGCAGGGGCCTAAAGAGTTGGACCATCTTCTACTGCTTTCTTAGGTGCATTAGCAAGGAGCTGGATCAAAGCAGCCGGGACTCGAGCCAGTGCCCATATGGGATGCCGGCGTCACAGGCGGCAGCTTTATTTGCTATGCCAAAGCACTGGCCCCATCTGTATTTCTTAAGATTAATAATTAGAAGAATTGCTAGTTCAGAATTTTAAACCTAATTGTGGCCACATTGCATATTTCATTTAATTTTGACATGCTTTCTCTGAATAGTCATCTGAGGAAAAAATCACCAGATGGTTTGAGGGTTTGTCTGTATTGTGTTTTATGACCATGTGCGTGTCAGAAACAGCTCTTAGTGGTGCGTTTTCTGTTATATCAACTATCTAAGAATATTATTAAGCTTATATATAATTTTCTTTCATGCCTTTGGTTACACAGATTGTACATCAGCAGGGCTAGGGTTTTACTGTATTCCTCTTTGTTCTCTGAGAAGCAGGCCATGACCTGCTATCCCTGCTACTTCTAGGAGTTTTAGGTATCATGATGTAAGGCATGGCAGAAAGTCTTAGGAAGGAGGGAGCAGCTTTGTGGCACAGTGGGCTAAGCTGCCACCTGCAACACTGGCATCCTGTATCTGAGCATCTGTTTGAGTCCCAGCTGCTCTGCTTCCTATCCAGCTCCCTGTTAATGTGTCTGTGAATTCAGCAGACTGCCATGCACTTGGGAGAGCTGGATGGAGCTCTAGGCTCTAGGCTTCATACTGGCCTAGCCCCGGCTCAACCCTGGCTGTTGTGACCATATAACCAGCAGGTAGAAAATTCTCATTTTCTCTCTATCTATTCTGTATGCACCCACTTCAAATACAAAAATTATTTTTAAAGCCTTAGGAGGGGAGAAAGGTGAAGTCTTCAGAATGCACTAGTTATAAAGCATCTAGAATAATTTCTTATTAACATTATGGAAAATCATTGTTATGTCTTAGTTATTACCTTACTATTAGTCTTTTTTATTATTTGGTACTGTGTATGGCCTCTATCCAGAGTATAAGATACACATGTTGCTTCTGAATGACTTGTTTTATTGATTTGTTGCTTTATCTTCAAAGGGATGAGAAAAATCAGAATAAAGGCATTATATATGAATGATGTGTGAGTAGTGGATTCATTTGATGGATAATGTGGTTAAGAAGTTGAGTGGTTGGGCTGGTGCTGTGGCATAGCAGGTACTGCCTACCACACCGGTATTCCATATGGGCACCGGTTCACATCCCGGCTGTTTCAATTCTGATCCAGCTACCTGCTAATGTGCCTGGGAAAACAGCAGAAGATGGCCCAAGTCCTTGGGCGCCTGCACTCATGTGGGAGACCTGGAGGAAAGTCCTGGTTCCTGAATTTAGATTGACCCAGCTCCGGCCATTGTGGCCATTTGGAGGAGTGGACCAGTGGATGTAAGATCTGTGTCTCTCCCTTTCTGAGTAATTCTGCCTTTCAAATACATAAATAAATAATTTTTTTCAAAGTTGAGTGGTAATAGTGGCATAATGAAAGCTGGTGTTGCTCTTCAGTTAAAAAAAAAAAAAAAAAAAGGCGGCCGGCACCGCAACTCAATAGGCTAATCCTCCACCTGCAGCGCCGGCACACCAGGTTCTAGTCCCAGTCGGGGCGCCGGATTCTGTCCTGGTTGTTCCTCTTCCAGTCCAGCTCTCTGCTGTGGCCTGGGAAGGCAGTGGAGGATGGCCCAAGTGCTTGCATCCTGTGCCCGCATGGGAGACCAGGAGAAGCACCTGGCGTGATGCGCCGGCTGCAGCACACCGGCCGCAGCGGCCATTGGAGGGTGAACCAATGGTAAAGGAAGACCTCTCTCTCTTTCTCTCTCTCAATGTCCACTCTGCCTGTCCAAAAAAAAAAAAAAAAAAAAGGCAACCAGAAAGCCAGGATAAGCAAAAAGCTATACAAGAAAATCATAGTGAAGTACCCAGGAGAAAAAAAAAAAAAAATCATAGTCAGATAAACTGAACAGTGCCGTGTATTTGAGCAGTTGATGGGCTGTAAGAAAAGAGAAATTAGGTGGGAATTTGGCACAGTAATTAAAATGCCAGTTGGGACATTTGCATCTCATATCAGAGTGCCTGGGTTCAAGTCCTGACTCTGCTCCCAAGTACAGTTCTCGACTAATACAGGCCATAGGATGCAGTGGGTGATGTCTCAAGTACTTAGGTCCCTGCCACCCATGTGGGAGAGCTGGATTGAGTTTTTTGTTTCTGGCTTCAGCTTTTGCAGGCATTTGGAGAGTGAATCAGTGGGTGGACTATCTCTGTTTCTATATTTCTGACTTTCAAATAAATAACAATTTTAAGGGGCTGGCACTGTGCCAAGCAGGTTAAAGCCCTGGCCTGAAGTGCTGGCATCCCATATGGATGCCGGTTCTAGTCCTGGCTGCTCCTTTTTCAATCCAGCTCTCTGCTGTGGCCTGGGATAGCAGTAGAAGATGGCCCAAGTCCTTGGGACCTCTGCACCCATGTGGGAGACCTGGAAGAAGCTCCTGGCTTCAGATCAGCGCGGCTCCGGCTGTTGCGGCTCTCTGGGGAGTGAACCAGCGGATGGAAGACCTCTCTCTGTAACTCTGCCTTTCAAATAAATCTTTAAATAAATAAAAAGAAAGAAAATAAATAAATAAAAATTTAAAAGAAGAAAATCTATTTGACCTTGACTTGTCAAATGTTCTGAGAGTTTATCATTCTCTAGTATTTAGTACATTTATGGTGTTCAGTCACCAGTTATGTCTAGTTCTGAAACTTCTTTTTTTTTTTTTTTTTTTTTTGACAGGCAGAGTTAGAGAAAGACAGAAAGGTCTTCCTTTTTCCGTTGGTTCACCCCCCAAGTGGCTGCTCTGGCTGGCGCACTGCGCTGATCCGAACCCAGAAGCCAGGTGCTTCCTCCTGGTCTCCCATGTGTAGAGTAAGCACACTGCACCCATTGTCTGTCTGTCTCTCTCTCTAAAATTTATTTTATTTATTTGAAAGACAAGAGTTAGGGGCCAGTGCCGTGGCTCACTTGGTTAATCCTCCGCCTGTGGCACCGGCATCCCATATGAGTGCCAGGTTCTAGTCCCGGTTGCTCCTTTTCCAATCCAGCTCTCTGCTGTGGCACGGGAGGGCAGTGGAAGATGGCCCAAGTGCTTGGGCCCCTGCACATGCATGGGAGACCCAGAAGAAGCACCTGACTCCTGACTTCGGATCGGCTCAGCGCCGGCCAAAGCGGTCATTTGGGGGGTGAACCAACGGAAGACAGACCTTTCTCTCTGTCTCACTTTCTCTCACTGTCTGTAACTCTACCTATCAAATAAAAAAATTATAAAAAATTTTTTTTATTTAATTACTTGAGAGGCAGAGTTACAGATAGAGGGAAAGACAGACAAAGGTCTTCCATTCTCTGGTTCACTCCCCAAATGGACACAACAACCGGATCTGCCCCTCAGACTGTAAAGAGTTTCTCTTGGACCTTTGTCAACACCCAGTGCACAATTCCAGGTTTTGGGCTGCCTTGGCACCTAAGCTGGAAGATATTGTACAGATGAAACAAATAAAACAGGAAGCTCATGACCAGTCTCAGCATTCAAGTTCTAATCTCTCCCCAATCCACCTACCACCTTTCAGGGAATTCAGATAGCCAATCCATGCACTCTGTCCAGGAACTGAAATTGCCCTCTGTCAAAAGATAATGGGTGGGGGCTGGCACTGTGGCACAGTGGGTTCAAGCCCTGGCCTGCAGTGCCAGCGTCCCATAGGGGCACCAGTTCAAGCTCCAGCTGCTCCACTTTTTGTCGCGTCCCTCGACCAGCAAGGAAGACGCAACCCGAACTCTTCTTCAAGCAGTTTATTCAGGAACCTTGAACAAGCTTCTTCTTCCGCCTCCTTCCCTCTCCCATCCCTCTTATAGCCATCAGTACACCAATCAAAAGCAGCCAAGTGGCAAGGATTGATAGGTACAGCAATGCGGAAGCCGGAAGGGAGCTCAACCATCTCCTTATTAGGAGATGTTTGTTTCTCGCCAGTCCTTCCGGGGGAAAGGAGCCGGCGCCATCTTTAGGGCGCCGTGCAATGGCTCCCCACAGTTCCCCCTTTTTGTTTTAGAACCAGGCATCTAAGGATTACAGGAGAAGGTAGGGGTCTGTCCCCCACTGCCAGGCATCCACCTGGAACAGCATCCTTTTCGCGGGGGTGGGATCTGGGATGCCAACCCACATGCAGACAGACTTGCCTTCCAGAGAACGTAATGGCTCGTTCTCTCTGCAGTGCTTTGCCTCGCACCCTGCACCCATGCCTAGCATTCAAGGAAGGCCAGCCATGCTTGTGGCGATTGTCCAGCCTCAAGGGCATAAAAGGCTTGAGCTATCATGGCAATTCCCGCCGATGAGCTGTCCTCATCCTGCACAAACACCACAGGCAAAATAACACAACAAGTAACAGCAACCCCGTCAAAGCTCCAAGTCCCGCCCACTCCTTCAGGCTGGAGACGGCTGTGCGGATCCAGGATGACAATCCAGATGCGAAGGAGACATCCACACGTGTGGAGTTGATGGTGACCACGGCAAGGCACAGTTGCTTCAAGGTGTAGTCAAATTCTGCGGACCAATTCTGCAAGAGCATCTGAGACAACTGTTTAGAGTAATTTGCTGCCTGAGTCATGTTATCGTACTGAACAGAGGTCACACACAACCCTGAAAATTTCCACTCACATCCTAGCTGAGCAAGCTGCCAGAGAGTATCCACCTGCTCCTGTACCAAATCCACACGTTGATTAACAATCATCAAGCCTCCCTTTATTTGTGCATTTAAGGATGTCTGAGTATCCAAAGCAGCAGCCACGGAGGCCGTCAAATTATTCAGGGTATTAGCAGTTTGAACTGTCCCTGTGAGCGCTATAGCAGCTGTTGTAGCGCCCACAGCTGCAATGGAAATGGCGGTTATAACGGCTGCAGTAACGATCCCAATCAGCAATGTTATAATGAAGATAGAGAGGCTGCTTTGTGACATTGTCTGTTTGCCGCACCAGTCGCTCAGGTAACCATCGAGAATATAGAAACATGTCCACGTCCCCATATTAAAACAGGGTCAGGTCCATACCATTGAGCAGTTAGAGGGTCTTTCCACTTCACATAGACTTGTTGTCTTTTGGTTTCAGGATGCCAGTGACGATCAGCTGCAGATTTCCCTTGATTATCCAGTATTAGAAAATTTAAAATGAAAAGAGCATGTGATAGCCATTTTTGGGGAATATGCCATGGTCCCGTATTCCCCCTTTTTTATTTTTTGTAAATAATTTTTTAATGTGGCATGTGCTCGTTCCACAATACCTTGTCCCTGGGGATTATAAGGAATCCCGGTGATGAGAGATGTGGAAGTTAGTACAGAAGTGCTTAAAAGAGTTGGAAGTATACGCTGGGCCATTATCAGTTTTTATCTGTATAGGGGTTCCAGAACAGCAAAGGCCTGAAGGCAATGAGAGATGTTTGGCAGCCTCGCTGCATTGCGGGGTGGCAAAAACAAAACCTGAACATGTATCTAAAGAGACATGTATGTATTTTAGTTTACCAAATTCAGGGAAATGGGTAACATCCATCTGCCAAAGCTGATTAGGCATAAAACCTCTAGGATTTACACCATAATAAGGGACCGGGAGAAATGTGACACAGGAAGGGCAGGATTTTACAATTTGCCTTGCCTGTTCCCTGGTGATTCCGTATCTTACTGGTAAGGTCTGGGCATTGAGGTGATGCAAATCATGACCATGGGATGCTTCTTAGACTTTGTCAGTCCCTCTTTAAAGGATCTGGCTTCTGAGCCAGAGACTGGAGCAGCTAGAAAGAAACACGTTTATAACTGAAGTTTAGCATCATTTCACATCTTGGCACCACTTTTAATCTAAACAGCCCGATTGGTTATTATCTCTGCAAGATGAGAGATATATCTTTTGACATCTCCAGGGGCCCTCTGGAGATACCAAAAGTCCAGAGAATTTAGAACTTTGATTTTCAGAAAGTCTGTTAAAGGTGCCAAGAGAACTTAGAGTATCTGGTCAAAATAGAATTCCTTAACATTTAGTCAGGGCGATTTTAACACTTTTAGACCAGATCTGATCATAATAATATTTAACATAACTTTTTAAGACTTAATACTTTTTATCAATCATAACTTAACAGACAGTAGAGTACACATTTACTTGGCAGAACATGAATTTTTAGGTAAACCAGAAATACAAAAACCTTGAACATAAGAGTTAGCACATGAAATTATCACATAACTCAGAACTATTTAACAGAGTTAAAAAGAGCTTACACGACCTAACTTTAGAAATGGCAGAGTAACTGATTAAGCAGACACTGTTAAAAAGAGACGTTACAGTTTTTGCAACAACAGATTTTAAGATTTACAATTGAGACCATTTCCAGATAATTACTAACATTAGTACACATTTTAAAAAATCCCATTGTTAGAAGATCAGACTTCAACTTTAGGTTAGTGTAATTTTGGCATTAACATTTAACTTACAGAAAATTCTGTAAACAATGTTTTAAAATCATAAACTTTTTACAACTTTTCATGACTTGCTCACACCTTCTGAAACTTTATACCTGTAGTTACTTTTACAGTCTTGAATTATCATGTATGGACAACCTATGAGAATACATGCTGGCAAACTTAAAAGTCTCTCTTATCAAATTTAAGATGTTAAAAGTACACATAATACATTTTCCATATTTTACTTAGCACCGATGCCTGGATAACCTAAAACACTGAGCTATTAATGAATACCACACCATTATCTGAATTAAAAGTCAAAATTACATTTCCATGCTTTTAAGTAACATAAGGATAACACCACTTGGGCAGCAACAGTCACTAGTGCATATTTACAACTTTGAAAAGATCTTCATCCTTAAGAGAAACAAGTTTAAAGCATATCAAAGACATGTAAATGTAAAACTGAGCAAGTAAACCAAAGGGCGTTTGCATTAACCCAATTTTCTGAACCAATCTGTATTGGCTTACTTGAGTTAACAACATAAAGGCTTGTATACACAGAATTTACTCTCATTTTTATAAGACTACTCTAGCTGAAAAGCAAAAACATGAATACAACATAGATTTGACATCATTTACTACATTTTAATACACTTTGTATAATTTGAATTGACTCAAACAGCTGTTACTTTAACAAATTTAGAGTCCCATCCTTTGAGAGTTCCAGGGATCCCACTGGAAGCCCCAAAGTTGAAAGACTCGGTTTAGAATTTAAACTATCAGAGAGTCAAACCATTTTAGTCAAAAATTAGTACGTTTAACCAAGGCTGTGGACTAGATCTGATCAAAGTTAGGTACTCACTCAAACATTAAAGATATAACGTAAACAGCTTCATGGTGCAGTTTTTCCAATCAAGACTCATACTGGCAATAGAAAATTGTGAAACCTTCAAGACACATGAAAACTCTCATTAGATAAGTTAGCTACAGCAGCACAGAAAAGAATTGATTATTAGCGTATGAGCCCATTGCTTAAGTTTTTATTAACTGTAAAGAGAAAAACCCATCAAGTTGGAAAGGGTTATCGAATTAAGACTCTTCTCTAGGTCAAGATACCTGTGGAATTTTTCCTCTCTTTCTCCTGGCCTGTCGCGTCCCCCTTTTTGTTTTAAAAGATATTCTTTCAGTGTGCGGTGTGCTCTCTCAATTATGCCCTGACCCTGAGGATTGTATGGCAATCCATGGACAAGTTGAACCTCCATTTTTTGGCAAAAGGTGGTAAAGGTTTGAGATGTATAGGCCAGGCCATTATCAGTTTTTAGCACCTGGGGTCTCCCCTAGGTGGCCCATGCATCCAGACAATGAGCAATCACCTGACATTAGGGATACAATTGGGCTAGAAGGTTTAATCGGTCCTGTGGTTTCCAATATCTTTAATGCGTTCACCACATATAAGGAATCTGACAACAAGTTAAAGGCAAAAGAGCACTGCTTAAGGACTTCAATAACTATTTTTAATTCCACAACTTGAGGTGAGCCTGGCTGAAACTGATGAAATACAGGGTCATTACCCTCTACCATATAAACCCCACAGCCTGTTTTTGACCCATCCGTAAATATATTTGGAGCACCTGGTAATGGCTCTGCGGCTGTAATTTTTGGAAATCCTCATTTGCCGATTCAATTCCCGTACTTGCTTTATACCAGACTCTTTGTTATCACCACACTCTTCAGACTCACTGCTGCTTTCTGAGCTACTTTCTGCACTAGTACTACTTACTAAGGAGGGGCTGCGCAACTCGGAAAGATCGGGGTACAGTTTTTTCCTAGTTCTTTTCTGACTCTCCTTCAAAGTTTTCCCTTTTTCACTGGCAGCTCTCTCGGAGCGCTCTTCCTGAAGCTCCTCCAAGGCAGCTTGACCGCTCAGAATAGCTTCACTACACTGCTCATGCTCGAGGCATGCTCGCACTAACTTCCATATTGGTCTCACTCCCCTTTCGAGATTACCCTGTTCAAATGCAAAATCCAAATCCCTGCCTAGTTTGTCCCATGAAGGGATAGTAAGGCTTCCCGAAACCCCATACCAGGGTGCAATGGTATCGCAGTTACGTAAAAACCTATGCAATGTACTAGGCTTAAGTTTCAAACTGTTTTCTCAAAGCAGCGCATTCAGCGCCAGAAAAATTGGATGGGACTGTGAATTACCCACCGTCAAATATTGTACTCTTTCCCTGGCCACGGGTCAGAGCTCCTTCTGCTTTTGTCGCAGAACTTCCTCTGCTTTAATCGCAGAGCTATCCTCCCGCTATTGTCGCAGGACTTCCCGCTCTTATCGCGGATCCCCACCTTATTTTCCTGGGGGACTTACCAGCGCTGCCCTGACTGCAGGAAGTTCTGAGTTCGCGTTTGAGATGGTTCCCCGTACGGGCCACCAGTTGTCGCGTCCCTCGACCAGCAAGGAAGACGCAACCCGAACTCTTCTTCAAGCAGTTTATTCAGGAACCTTGAACAAGCTTCTTCTTCCGCCTCCTTCCCTCTCCCATCCCTCTTATAGCCATCAGTACACCAATCAAAAGCAGCCAAGTGGCAAGGATTGATAGGTACAGCAATGCGGAAGCCGGAAGGGAGCTCAACCATCTCCTTATTAGGAGATGTTTGTTTCTTGCCAGTCCTTCCGGGGGAAAGGAGCCGGCGCCATCTTTAGGGCGCCGTGCAATGGCTCCCCACAACTTTTGATCCACCTCCCTGCTAATGTGCCTGGGAAAGCAAGTGAGCCATGGCGCTGGCCCCCAAATATAAAGTTTTTTTAAAAAGAAAAAAAACTGTGCCCATGTGCAATATATAAATAAAACAGAAATCCCCTACGTATTTTTTGTGTGGCACAGTCAGTTCAGCTGCTGCCTTCTAGCTTTTTTTTTTTTAAGCTTATTTATTTCTTTAAAAGGCAGAATTACAGAGGCAGAGGCAGAGAGAGAGAGAGAGGTCTTCCATCCGCTGGTTCACTCCCCAGTTGGCCGTGAGGGCTGGAGCTGCACTGATCTGAAGCCCGAAGCCAGGAGCTTCTTTCGGGTCTCTCGTAAGGGTACAGAGGCCCAAGTACTTGGGTCATCTTCCACTGCTTTTCCAGACCATAGCAGAGAGCTGCATGGGAAGTAGAGCAGCCCGGACTCGAACCGGTGTCTATATGGGATGCCGGCACTATAGGCGGTGGCTTTACCTGCTATACCATAGCACCGGCCCCTATTTTTCTTTTTGAAAAAGATTTATTTATTAAATTTGAAAGACAGATCAGCGGAGAGATCTTCCATCCACTGGTTCACTTCCCAAATGGCCACAAGAGCCAGATCTGGGTGAGGCTGAAGCCAGGGCCAAGAACTTCATCCTGCCCCCATAGCCATCATCTGCTACCTTCCCAAGCTGGATTGGAAGCAGAGCAACCAGGACTCAAACCAGTGCTCTGATACAGGATGCTAGCATTGCAGGTAGTGGCTTAATCTGCTGTGCTACAATGATAGCCCCAGTAAAAATTATTTTTTCTTGGGGCCCAGTGTTGTGGCACAGCAGGTTAAGCCATTGTTTGCAGTGCCAGTATCCCATGAGATTCCAGTTCAAGTCCTGGCTGCTCCACTTCTGATCCAGCTCCCTGCTGATGTGTCTGGGAAGACAGTGGAAAATGGCCCAAGTGCTTGGACCCCTGCCTTCCACCTGGGAGACCCAGATGGAGTTCTAGGCTTCTGGCCCAGACCTGGCCATTGTGGCAATTTGGGGAGTAAATCATTGGATTCAGGATCTCTCTCTCTCTCTTTCTCTTTATCTAACTTTGCTTTACACATAAATAAATCTTTAAAAAAATAATTTCCCCTTAATTTTTTTTTTTACCTATTTGAAAGGCAGAAAAACTGGTCTCTGTCAGCTGGTTCACTCCCCTAATGCCCACAGAAGCCATAGCTGGGTAAGGCTGTAACCAGGAGTCTGGAACTCAGTGTGGATCTCCCACACATATGGCAATGACCCAAGTACTTGAGTCACCACCTTCTGCCTCCCAGGGTGTGCATCAGCAGGAAGATGAATTGGAAGTGGAGGAGCTGGGATTCAGACCAGGCAGGCCCTCTAAGGTAGGTGGCATGTGTCCCAAGCAGCATCTTAACCACGGTGCCGAATGCTCATTCCTAATTAAAATATTAATTAAAACCTTGCTCTGCTAAGAGTGAGCACTCTTGAAATAGGAAATTGGAAACATTTAAAATTGGAAACCTTATAGCTGAAAAATAAGACAAATTAAATTTAAAAATTCCTTGTGAGGGGGCCGGTGTGGTGGTGCACTAGGTTAATCCTCTGCCTGTGGTGCCGGCATCCCATATGGGCGCCGGGTTCTAGTCCCGGTTGCTCCTCTTCCAGTCCAGCTCTCTGCTGTGACCTGGAAGGGCAGTGAGGATGGCCCAAGTGCTTGGGCCCCTGCACCTGCATGGGAGACCCAGAAGAAGCACCTGCCTCTGGCTTCGGATTTGTGCAGTGCCGGCTCTAGCCGCCATTTGGGGAGTGAACCAACGGAAGGAAGACCTTTTTCTCTGTCTGTCTCTCTCTCTCACTGTCTGTAACTCTACCTGTCAAATTAAAAAAAAAAAATTCATTGCGGGGCGGCAATGCTGTGGTGTAGAAGATTAAGCCTTCCCCTGTAGTATTGGCATCCCATATGGGCACTGGTTTGAGTCCCAGCTGCTCCACTCTGATCTAGCTCCCTGCTAATGTGCCTGGGAGAGCAGCAGTAGATGGCCCAAGTGCTTGGGCCACAGGGAGACCTGGAAGAAACTCCTGGCTCTTGGCTTCAGCCTGGCCTAGCAGCCATTGTGGCCATTTGAGTAGTGAACCAGCGGATAGAAGATATCTCTCTTTATCTCTCTCTGCCTTTCAAATAAATTTTTTTTTAAAGTTTATTTTAAAGCAGAGAGGAGAAATATCTTCTGCCCACTGGTTCACTCATCAACTGGCCACAATGCCTGGGGTTAGACCAGGCTGAAGTCTTTCAGATAAATAAACTTTTTTTCTTTTTTTAAAAAAGATTTATTTATTTATTTGAAAGGCAGATTTACAGAGACACAGAGGCAGAGAGAGAGAGAAAAAAAAGTCTTACATCTGCAGATTCACTCCCCAGATGGCAACAATGGCTGGAGCTGGGCTGATCCAAAGCTGGGAGCCAGGAGCTTCTTCCAGATCTCCCATACGAGTACAGGGGCCCAAGCACTTGGGCCATCTTCTGCTTTTCCAGACCATAGCAGAGAGCTGCATGGGAAGTGGAGCAGCCAGGACCCGAACCAGCACCCATATGGGATGCCTGCACTGCAGGCAGCGGCTTTTCCCACTACGCCACAGCGCCAGCCTCAATAAATAAATATTTAAAAAACAAAATTCACTGGATATCTCAATAACAGAATGAATAAGACAGAAAAATCAGTGAACTTGAAGGTAGAGCAAATGAAATTATACAGTCTAACCAAAAGATTTTTTAAAACTGAAGGAAAAAGGGTTGGCACTGTGGCATAGTAGGCTAAGCCTCCACCTGTCAGTACCGGCATCTCATATGAGTGCTGGTTCGAGTCCTGGCTGCTCCACTTCTGATTCAGCTCTCTGCTTATGCCTGGGAAAGCAGTAGAAGATGATCCAAGTATTTGGGCCCCTGCACCCACATGGAAGACCCTGAATGAATCTCCTGGCTGCTGGCTTTGGATCAGCTCAGCTCTGGCCTTTGTGGGCATTTGGGGAATGAACCAATGGATGGAAGACCTTTCTCTCTGTCTCCCTCTCTGTCTCTATAACTCTACACCTCAAATAAATAAGTCTTTAAAAAAAATGCAAAACTGTACAAATTTTAGCAGAAAATAGCGGAGACAATTACCTTATGACCAAGCAGTTCTACTTTCAAGAATGAAAATGCTCAAAAAGTTGCAGATGGCCGGCGCCGCGGCTCAATAGGCTAATCCTCCACCTAGCGGCGCCGGCACACCGGGTTCTAGTCCCGGTCGGGGTGCCGGATTCTTCCCTGGTTGCCCCTCTTCCAGTCCAGCTCTCTGCTGTGGCCCGGGAAGGCAGTGGAGGATGGCCCAAGTGCTTGGGCCCTGCACCCCAAGGAAGACCAGGAGAAGCTCCTGCCTTTGGATCAGCACGGTATGCCGGCCGCAGCGCGCCAGCCGTGGCGGCCATTGGAGGGTGAACCAACGGCAAAAAAGGAAGACTTTTCTCTCTGTCTCTCTATCTACTCTGCCTGTCAAAAAAAAAAAAAAAAAAAAAGTTGCAGATGGATGTTCAGATAAAAACAGAAATATTCACAATAGTAATATTCACAGTAGCCAAAAATTGGAAACCACCCAAAACCTATCACCTGAGGAATGGGTACACAAAAGGTAGCATATCCATTTAATGAAATATGACCCAGCCATGAGCAGAAATGAGGTACTAATATTATACATGCCACAGTGTAGTAGAGCATGGAACAACCAGCCACAAACAGAAGTGAGGTTCTGATGCTGGGTGCACCATGGCGTGGCTGAGCTTTGAAAGCATGCTATGTGAAAGAAATGAGTCACAGAGTCTTAGGAGTCCATCTGTATCAAATGTCCAGGGTAGGCGAATTTGTAGGGATAGAAAAGAGGTAGGTGGCAACTGGAATGGAGAGTGATTGCAAATGCCTATGGTGTTTCTTTTGGGGTGATGAAAATGTCCCTGAATTAGATGGTTTATTTTATGGATATACTAAAAGGATGAATTTTATGATATTTGAATTAGAGAATGCTTATGTTTTTCTAAATAACAGTTAAAAAGCAATCCTTGGGCTGGCATTTTGCTTAATGATTAAGATGCCTGCATCCCATATTGGAATGTCTGGATTTAGTAACCACTTCTGGCTCCTGACACCAGCTCCTTGGTAATGCAAACCCTGGGAGAGAGCAGTAATAGCTCAAATAGTTGGGTTCCTACCACGTATGTGTGAGACTTGGATTGAGTTCCATGCTCCCAGCTTCAACTTGAGCTCAGCCCCAGCTGTTACAGGCATTTGGGGTATGCAGCAGCAGATGGAGGAGTGCTCATTTGTTCTGTCTCTGTTTTTCTCCCTCCCTCTTTGTTTTTCACTTTCTTCTCTCTCTTTCTCCCTCTGAATCTAATAAAAAATATAAACATTTGAAAAATCAGTCTAATTAGAAAATGGTCAAAGGAAATGAAGAGACACTTCACAGAAGAGAATAGATAGTCCAGTGACAAATAATCCATAAAAAATGCACAACACCATTAGCCTTTAGGGAAATGTAAATTAAGATCAGATGAGATATCATAGCTAAAATTAAATAGTAGTAGCAGTTCTGGGGGGTGTATGGGTTCTTTTGGTTCTGTTTGATGGTTACAGGTCACTTGGCCTGGGCTGAACACCATGTCCCTGATATAGTTTATTTTTTCTACATTCGAATTCTCTGTTGTAGACTTATGGAAAATATAGTCACTCTTTTTTTAAAATTTATTTATTTCTGGGGCTGGCGCTGTGGTGCAGTGGGTTAGCGCCCTGGCCTGAAGCGCCAGCATCCCATATGGGTGCCGATTCTAGTCCCAGCTGCTCCTCTTCCAGTCCAGCTCTCTACTATGGCCTGGGAAAGCAGAAGATGGCCCAAGTGCTTGGGCCCCTGCACTCAGTGGGAGACCAGGAGGAAGCTCCTGGCTCCTGGCTTCGGATCAGCACAGCTCCGGCTGTTGTGGCCAACTGGGGAGTGAACCATCAGATGGAAGACTTTCTCTCTCTCTCTCTCTCTCTGCCTCTCCTCTCTCTGTGTAACTCTGACTTTCAAATAAAATAAATCTTAAAAAAATATACTTATTTGAAAAAGAGAAAGGGGTCAATCTCTCATCCATTGCTTCACTCCCCAGATGGTTGTAATGGCCAGGGCTGGGCTGGGCCAAAGCAGGGAGTTTCTTCCAGGTTTCCCACATGGATAACAGGGGCCCAGGAGGGATGCTAGCATTGCAGGCGGTGGCTTTACGTCATAACACCAGCTCTTACATTATCTTTTGAAAATAGAGATTTTTGAGGCTGGCCTGGCATAGCAGATTATGCCTCTACCTGTGATGCCAGCTTCCCATATGGGCACCACCCTTTGTGTCCCGGTTGCTCCACTTCCAATCCAGTTCCCTGCTAATGTGTCTGGGGAAGCAGTGGAAGATGGCTCAAGTGCTTAGGTCCCTGTGTCCACATGGGAAACCAGGAAGAAGCTTCTGACTTCAGACTGAACCAGCACTGGCCGTTGTGGCCATCTGGGGAGTGACCCAATGAATGGAAGATCTTGCTTGCTCTTGCTCACTCTCTCTCTCTCTCTCTCCCCCCCTTTCTCTGTAACTCTGCCTTCAAATAAATAAGTTTAAAAAAATCTTAAAAATAGAGATTTTCGTGTCTTTAAAAAAAAATAAAAGTGGCAGTATCAAGTGCTGGCAAGGATGCAAAAAACAAAACAAAACAAACAAACAAACAAAAAAAAACCCTTGAAATCTCCCATGCTGCTGGTGGAGATGTAAAATCGGACAGGTACTCTGGGAAATAATTTGGTAGTTTCTAAGAAAATTTACACTACATAGTAGTCACCACTCCAGGCATTTACTCCAGAGAAATGATTTAGTAAACGTTTGTGGTAACAAAAAGCATAAGGGATGGTCATTTGATGTAGCTGTTAAATTGCTGCTTGGGACACCTGCGTCCCTTTTTGGAGTGCCTTGCTGCAGTTCCTGCTGCTTGGCTTCTGATCCTCCTACCTGTTAGTGCACACCCTGGAAGGCAGCAGATGATGTCTCAAAATACTTGGGTCCCTACCACTCACATAAGAGACTCAGATTGAGTTCCAGTTTCCTGGCTTTGGTCTGCCCCTTCTCTGGCTTGGCTGTTGTCAGCATTTTGGAGAGTGAACTGGCAGATGGAAGATCTTTTCATCTGTCTCTTTGCCTTTCAAATAAAATGAAAAGTGAAGAAAGAACAAGCATGATAGGTCTAATGGGGCTGAAGCTCGGGAGAATGGTAAGGATTTTCAACAAATGATCTGGAAACTTGGGCAGAACCTGCATTCTGTATACTTTTTTGCATCAACCCTTCTCTTCTCCACATTTTGTTGGACTTTAGCACATTTTTTTCACCCTTAAATGATTCTTTGTTGAAGAGAATTGTAGTGGCAGTGCTGTGGTACAGAGGTTATGCCTCTGCCTGCAGTGCAAGCATTCCATATGGGTGCCAGTTCGTCTCCTGATGTTGCTGTGGGTTCGTTTTGGGAGGAGGAGCGCGGTAGGGGCAAGAGGCACAGAGTTACCACACAGATCCTGGGAGTTGCATGAAAGCAGGCCAGAGGTGAGCAGCCTGCAGACTCGTTTATTTCAGTTGGTACAGCAGCTTATATAGCTGAGATAGCCAATCCAGTCAAGGGGTGGTTTATGTCCTAACCAGTCACAGCCCGTTGCCAGGCAGGCTCTGTTGCCAGGTGGTTTCCCACGTGGTTTCCCAGGGGTTTTCTGAAGCCATTCCTGAGTAACTGACACTGCTTGCCAGTGGCCATCTTGGCATGGCCTTCTCATTCCACTTCATTTCCCCTTTTCGTTTATTTTTGAGCAATGGGAGCCATGATCCTTGGCCATACCATTGTTGACCCCATTTCCATGTGGTCTCTGTATGTAGCTGTGCCTGTCTTACATTGTCCTCCACGGGATCTTACCTATCGTTGACTAACCAGCCCTCAACCTGGGAGACCAGAGGAGCTTGCTCAGATTGGGGGTAGGAATGAGGAACGATGGTAATCAGGAATGGCATGACCGCACACAGGCTGTGGGCCGTTTGAATGGCTGATTAGAGCCAAGTGGGGTATAAAGAAGTAGCGGATGTGGCTATGGGCAGTTCCTCAGGGCAGGATTATAGGGCAGCAGCTTGACAATCGGTAGCTGTTGCTTCCACTAACAAGGCGGACTCTCAGTCTTGTTCAGCTGGTTCTGGTTGACTGTCAGTTGCAGGCTTGATGTTTCTGGCTGGTACCCAAATGGGCTGTCCTGCATTCTCTGGAAAGACACAAGCATATCCTTGGCCCTTGGTTAGTAGAAGCTTTTCTACAGGTGTTGGAATCCAGGTTCTGAATTCTGTGTCCACTTGGACATTAATGGCAAATATACGGGTGGGATGGGGTCTAGCTGCTGCCCTGAGAGCCTGGGATGCCCAGGGACTGCCACAAATGTCGGGATCCTCACTGGGTGTAGATGGAATGCCCTCGTATGGGTTATTGCCTCGAGGTCATCTAAGTTCATCCCACAGATATTTGGGGGGTGGCTGACTAGGCAGTGCTGCGTTGTCTGCTGTCATGTCATTTTCACTATTGGAGCTCTCTCTCCCTAAGTCATCAACGGTTACCTGTGAGGCAGATGCCTGGAGTGACAGGCTCTTATCACTCACAGATTCATTATGTTTGGTGATCTGTGTGGGCTTCTGAGAGGGGCGTATCTCTCTGATGTTTGAGCGCTTAGGAGTGGCGTGCCACGCCAACTCTAGCTAAAGGAAAGATACGCACAGCACTGCTGCCATAACAAAACAAATTCCTGGCTCCTCAGTGGCTGATGGCATTCTGCAGGGGGCTCCCTACGTTGGACAAACAGACAGTGGTGTATCAGATCATATATATATCCTGTGCTTAGTTGGGGGGACTTCCTTGATTCCTTAGGTCAAGGCCATATACCCACACAGTGTCTCTGGAGTGTCACTTCTCTCAAGTGAGGGAAGATGACTTGATTCTGAATTCTGGGATGATCAGTCCCTTATGTAAATTCGCTGGGTGAACCGAAAGTAAAAGGAGGAGCCGAGAAGTGGCATTACGCTTCTGGGCAGTGTGTGCCTAATCTGGGGTCACTTTGACTGAGGACAAGGACAAGGGCAAGGAACGGGGCGTAGGAGGGGATTCTGTGCTCACCTTCACAGAACCAAACAACACACAAAACACCGAGGGGCCTACTTGCCGAAATCAAGGGGGGACCTCGCTGAGTCCAGCATGCTCTCTCTCAGTCACGTTGGGCACCAGATGTTGCTGTGGATTTGTTCTGAGAGGAGGAGCGCGGTAGGGGCAAGAGGCACAGAGTCACCACACAGATCCTGGGAGTTGCATGAAAGCAGGCCAGAGGTGAGCAGCCTGTAGACTCGTTTATTTCAGTTGGTACAGCAGCTTATATAGCTGAGATAGCCAATCCAGTCAAGGGGTGGTTTATGTCCTAACCAATCACAGCCCGTTGCCAGGCAGGCTCTGTTGCCAGGTGGTTTCCCACGTGGTTTCCCAGGGGTTTTCTGAAGCCATTCCTGAGTAACTGACACTGCTTGCCAGCGGCCATCTTGGCATGGCATTCTCATTCCACCTCATCCTGGCTGTTCCACTTCTGATCCAGCTCCTTGCTAATGCACTTGGGAGAGCAGCAGAAGATGGCCCTAGCTAATACATGGGCTCCTGCACCTATATGGAAGACCTGGAAGGAGCTCCTGACCCCTGGCTTTGGCCTGGCCCATCCCCAGCTCTTGTGGCCTTTAAAGGAGTGAACCAGCAGATGGAAGATATCTGCCTCTCTCCTCCTTTCTCTGTATCTCTGCCTTTCAAATAAATAAATAAATATTTTTTAAAAATAATTATAAATGCTGAGATTTTGGTGAATATAGGTACTGAATAAATAATCTTTTTTCCTGTCTTATTTTGCTATGTGTATGTGTGTGTGTGTGTATAAATAAAATGTATGTATTTTCCAAGACTTCCACATTTAGTATCGTATTTGAGTTGTTTTCAGAGTCATGGGCATGGTAAGCAAGCACTTGAGAAAGTGGAATGAACCTGCTTCCCCATTCTGCCTTCAGACTCAAATTCCACCCCTTACTGCCCTTAATCTTTAGATCCTGTGGTTATGACTTGATCTAGGTTTGTCCTCTCTGATGGCTTCTTCGGGGCTGATCTTCTTAGTTCCTAGTCTAATAACATGTTTCTTTTGATTTTGCTTGTAGTTGGGGGTCTCTTGCAGTAGGATTATGTTTTTATGTAATATGGCCTATTTAGGACTCCAGGGCAAGACTGTATATCTTTAAGTAGAGGAAGCAGAGCTGTAGATTTTAATCTGAAGCAACTTGTAAGTGTGGGGCAATGTGAGAAAAACAGGTTTGGGGTTCAGGTTGGGTAAATTTTGCTCTGAAATAGCTTTGCATTTAATGTTAGGCTGTGGAGCAGAGGTGAATAACATCTCCTTGTGCTCTGTTCAGATAGGTGGGCTGTGGAGTGAAGTAGAATTTTGATTTATTTGTTTTCCAGGTACTGTGAAAATTAACAATTAAAATAATAAAGAGTGGGAGTCAAGATTTGCCACAGAACGAAATGAATTTGATAGTTTTTTTTCTTAATGTATTAGTTTTTCTAAGCGTAAGAGCTTGGTTGCCGAGATTGATCTCCTTTGTCCTGTGTTGCTGATGTGTGCACAGGAGAAGCCTGGGAAGGAGGTTGGGATTGGTAGAATCAGAACTTTCTGGAGGGACTGATCTTGGGGAACATTTAAGGCCAGAAATGGGCTTGTCAAGGACCAGGTCAGAAATGCTATAGCTCGGTTGCTGTCAGTTTTCAGGGATCCTCTTGATAGTCTGTATATCAGGATGGGTGTCCATGTCCTTTGTGTTTGTTTTCCCCTTAGAGGCAAGAAGCATGTTGCTTCTTCAGAGTCCTGGTAGAAGGACACTTTAAGATTGTGGAAAAATGGAATTAAAAGACACGTTTATTTTAGTACCAAAAAATTGAAATGCATGCATAATTTTCATAATACACTTTTTCCATGAACTTTCTGAAGACCACTAGTATGTGCTGGCTAATGAGCAAGAGCACCAGTGCTCTGTCACAAATCCACTACTTGCAGCTTCTGTGATTTGTGTTCGGGGGAGCCTGGTAATGGTGAAGCCGTTGTGAGCAACAGCCCTGCACCTCTGACCACAGCAGCTGTCACTACTGCCTCCTCTATCCATTGCCTGTCGATGAACCCACAGAAGATTCTTTGTATTTCCTTAGACGGTTCCTGAACTGAACATGGCATGTGCACTTGAGGCCTGTGCTTCCAGGAGGGTAGAAGGAGTGGTAGCTGTTCCTTCTGGCTTGTGAATTGTCTGTGGTGCAACTCCTGGTCCTGACATTTTATAGCCTGAGTTTGCATGTGTGAGCCTAATCTGAGATGCACGTCTGGGCAGGTTCACTCTAATCCAGACCAAAGAAGATAGCAGTGTAGAACAGAAATGGATTTAAACTTGGATTCTCTTGGAAAGCTCAGTAAGGAAGACAAATCTAGGTCTCCGGTGGACCTTATGCTAGAATTTTCTATTCTGATTTTCTTGGTTTAAGGTTCTTTGTAAGCAACAGAAATTAACTTTGGCTAACAAGCAAGCAACAAGAGCATTTATTCGGGGAGAGTATAGGATCGCTAACAGACTGGAAAAAAAAGTTGACCAGCCAGTCTTCAGAAGGGACTGGGGCCAGAACAGCCCAGGGATCATGGAGCAGGAGTATCTGTGGGGCTGGGTAAGCACCACCAGTATCCCAGTCCTGCTTCTCTCTGTTCAGAAGTCAGAACCCAGGGAGAGAGGCCCAGCTGGTGTGGCCTGGGTCAGGCAGGGGAACCCTGACTGACAGTCATGCCAGATACTGTACAGCGAGTGGTCTCCTGAGCCACAGCGGCCTGCTATTTCTCAGAAAAGGGGACAGCTGCTGGGCAGGCAAGAACAGGAGGGGCCTTCTGCCCTCAAATTCCCAGGAACAACTGTTAAGACTGGAGCAAACAGCTTCTACCTAATACTGCTGTGAGTGAATTCTGCTTTGTGACTTTCACGTCAGAGGCCTAAGCTTTTTGGTGGTTGTTATGTTGAAAGTTGACCCCACTGAGCATTGTTTCTCAGTGAACCACTGTGCAAGAGTCTTGATGGGTGGGAGTCCCCCGCCCTCCCTGCACCTCGTAAAGGTTTCTCCCAAGGATTTCTCTCAATCTGGGCTGTGTTCAGTGGCATGGAGAGGCTGTCCGGTTTGGCAGAGAGCAGCTCAAAGGGGGATGTCTGTTATTTGGGCATGCTTTCCTGTTCCACACGTGAGGAAAATGCTCCTTGGGTAGTGGCCTTTTAGAAATGCCTAATAAGGAAGAGAACCAAGAGCTTCTTACCAGAGCTGGAGGGACGGTTCATTGTTTTCTTTGGTTAGACTGAGAGCAGCCCACAGGCACTTGAGAGATGACCAGGATTATTTGTGTGTGTGTATTGATGTCTCCAGACCGTTCCCTGGCCTTGAAACTGCTACCTCCCCATAGTAACTCAAGTGTGTAGTGCCAAGTCCTCTTGGTTAATCAGTTGTTTTCCCTTCTGCCAGGTAACTGCAAATGGTGCCTATTGTCCGTGCTGTCCAGCGTGTGCCTGGCTGATCCATGGTCACTTTCCGGGATGGCAGCAAGGTGACTTCAGCTGAGAATGACCCTGACTGAAAGGCTGCGTGAGAAGATATCTCGAGCCTTCTACAACCATGGACTGCTCTGTGCATCCTATCCCATCCCCATCATCCTCTTCACAGGGCTCTGCATCTTAGCCTGCTGGTATGTTTCTAGGTTGCTCTGGGTAGCATGGGATGGAGTCTGGGGACAGTGGACGTCTTGTCCCTGATTGCTGCACAGCCCTTGGCCTCTGTGTGTGTTACACACAATGTGACCTTGGGCTCATTGAGCTTTGAGTGGAGAGTTCTAGTCCTGGGCTGTTTAGCCAATAAACAAAAAGATTGTGGGCTGGCCTTGAATCATTTATTTGCCAGATTTGTTCATATCACTGGCACTAATTTCAGAATAATGTCAGACACTTCCAAGAATCTGCAAGATAAGTGAAAATCACGATCTTTTAATTTTCCTTCTCAACGGTGGCAGTTTTATTTTTGGTACTTGGTTAAGAGCATGAGGGGCCTTTATAGTGTTAACACAGAGTCCATCTGAACAGTTCCTTGGATGTCATCTTGCAGGCTCACCCCAGACTTGCTTCTTTGTTCTCTGGATATTTTCTTGTGTTTGCATGGAGCCTCCTTCTGACCTTGTTGCTGCCTGCTGTGTGGCCAAGGACAGTTGTGAAAGCGGGAGCTGTCCCTGGTTCCTATCTTTTCCAAGGCCTCTTGCAAGCCTGAAGGCTGTGGCTCACAGTGGCCTGAAAGGAGGGGCTTGATGTAAAAAGTTTCTGATGATGGTTTTTGCTCCAAAATGCACACATAAAAAGGTCCACCTTATTTTCTCTGAAAAGAATCCTTGTTTCCAGATGTGCTGTCTATGTAGATGATGGCATGTATTTTCCAGGCTGTGCTGGAGGGAGGATGGTTCAGGACTCAACCTCCTATCCAGTTCAGTTGTTTATGATCCCAGGTTCTTCCCTAATGACCATCATTCATTGAGAGTCTCCTGATGGATGCTTCAGGTATATAATTAAATGTCTCCTTGATCCTCATAGTAACTGTAGGAAGTGGTCCAGTTATATTTCCATCTAACAAGGGGCGAGGGACTTACAGACTTGCCTGTTTTACACAACTAATCAGTAAAGAAACATTTTAAAGTCTTGACCTTAGGGACCCTGGTGCTTGCACCTGCACCTGTCACCCTGCTTTTCCTTACTCTGGCCCAGTGTATTTATATTAATGCTTAAACTTTGCTAAATTTTGTTGTGCAGGATAGAGTACTTAACAGGTACATTCTGAAGTGATGAATTAGGAGTGTTCTGAGACAGCAGATTTTGAGAATTTTGTTTTGTTTTGTTTTGTTTTCCAAGTTAATACCTGTATCTGTTTCTGGCCAAATGCTGGGGCAAGAGTTTTCAAACCTGGGCTAGCATCAGAATATCCTGAAGGGTGTGTTGAACACAGATAGCTGGACCTCATTCCAGAATTTGATTTATCGTGTCTGGAGTGGATTTAAGAACTTGCCTCTGTAATAAGTTCCCTGTCCTAGGAACCACATGCCAAGAACAACTAGATCGTGTCTTTTTTTTTTTTTTAAAGATAATTTATTCAAAAGGCAGTTAGACAGATCTTCCATCCATTGATTTACTCCCCAAATGGCAGCAACAGCCAGGGCTGGGGCAGGCTGATGCCAGGAGCCAAGAGCTTCTTCTGGGTCTCCCATGTGGGTGGCATGGTCCCAAGGGCTTGGGCTGTCTTCCGCTGCTTTTGTTTTCCCAGGCCATTAACAGGGAGCTGGATCAGAAGTGGAGCAGATGGGTCTTGAACTGGTGCCCATGTGGAATGTTGGTGCTGTTTAACTGCTGTGGCACAGTGCTGACCCCTAAGTTGTGTCTTTCTTGAAAATTTCTCTGAAGTTTTGCCACATCTCTCAGCTAAAAGCGTTTTTTATTTCTTATTTTGGGAGCAGCATTTTGTGGTAGCACTCATGGTCATTATTATCATATTGACTTGTGCTGAGGGGGTTGAGTTTAAGAGGTAATTGTTGGGGCTGATGGCTTTGTGGTTTAGTGGGGTTAGGCTGCCACCAGTGATGCCGACATCCCATATGAATGCTGGTTTGAGTCCTGGCTGCTCTGCTTCTGAACCAGCTCCCTGGTAATGCTCCTGGGAAAGCAGAAAATGGCCCAAGTATTTGGGCCCCTTCTACCTATGTGGGAACCAGGTTCCAACTTTGACCATTTGGGCAGTGAACCTAGTGGAAGATTCTTCTCTCTCTCTCTCTCTCTCTCTCTCTGCTTTTCAACTAAATAAATATTAGAAAACAAATATTTACAAAGGTAATGGTAGGAGAAGGGCGGGAAGGGGAGGATGGTTCTTCCCTGCCTCCACTTCGTGGGTTCTGGGTACTGCTGGCTGGGACCAGGCTGCTTCCTGGAACTTAGCAGAGAACACAGGATATGTGTAGCAGTGCTAGAGTGCAGCTGGGGCTCATCTCTGAATGAATAGTTTGATATCACAGAGATTTCAAAGTAGACTGTCCTTGGATATATGACGTGAGGGCCTCTGGCATGCAAGCTTGATGGACTAGTGGAGGTCTCAAGTATGGAGAGCACCTCACTGCCTGGGGTCGTTTACGGAGGTGAGGGTTGGAGACTAGGGAATGGCGCATGTGATCATGACAGCGTCTGACCACTTGACAGTCTAGATGTAGCTGAGTTGGGCAGGTGCCTACCTTATATCCCCCATGTACACTTGGCTAAACCTGAGTCCTAACAAAGGGGTGTGTGGGAAGGAAGGAAAACTGATCTGCACTGACCACCAGCTGTATAGGTTCTCAGGGGATGGTGATCATTGCATTCAGGAATTTGCCCATCTGCATCGGGCAGAATCCAGGGAGTGAGAGGACTCATGTGGTGGTGGTGGTGGTGGGAGTAGGATTGCCCTCTAGTACACTGGGGACATCAGTTTTCCTCTCTGAGCTGTTGTTGTGACTGTGGTTTCAGCACCTGAGAGCCAAGTGTACTATTTTAGATGACCTTGGTGATGCACCTTGCATGTGAGCTACAATCAGCTCTTCCTGCCTGGCCCTTAGATGCAACAGCTGTTCTGTCCTCTGGGAAAATCTGATGAAACTTGTAGCAAACAGACAGTGTGTAAGAGGTGTCTGTTTACCTTTCCTAAAGGTTAGGCCACTGGGAACTGAGGTGTGACCCAGCAGTGACCCAACAAGGCAGAGGGTGCTGTTGCCCCTGGCTTGCCCTGGAAAGTGGTAGATGTACCATGGGAAAGAGTGTCTGCATGCCAGGCTACCTGAGCTGCCTGTGTGCAAGTCAGAGAGTAATGTGAGTTGAGTTACTTGTGATTCCGCAGGTACTGCTTGTGGTGAGAGAAAGTGGATTTTAACTTGGAGAGAAAGTTGAAATCACAGAGGTGATGTCAGAACTCCTGAAGGGTGACAGCCTTGCCCTGCCAGTGTTTGAGAGCAGCCTTGCACTTTGCCCTTGACTTTTTCCTCTGCATGAGAGCAGTATCTTCAGGCTGAGGCTGGACATCTTGGTTATTGTAGCCTCTGCCCATATGGCAAGGTTCCCCATGACCACCATGCCCGTTTCACGCCACACACAGGGACCATGTAACAGCTTCCCTCCCTCTGTGCCTATATGGCCACTCTTCAGACATATTTGTATATTCTTTTGTGAACAATAAAGAAATGAAATGGCCCTTTCTGTGCCTGTGCTGCTGAGAGGCTGAATGAATATCTGAGAATGAAGTCGCAAAGCACTTTTGACCTCTGCCCTGAGGCCTGGACTCCTGAGAGTCCCTGAGGCCAACTCCCTGCAGCTGCTCCATGGCACTGACCTGTTGGATATTCCAGAGCCAGAGTCCTTTCCCAAGCAAAAGTTACCCTGGCCTCACAAATAAGCCCTGTATAAGCTCTCAGACACCTGTGGGAGATCAAAAACTCCTGTATCACCCAAGGCTTCCTCAAAGAGAAGGGCTGTCTGGGGGCCAATGCTGTGGCACAGTTGGTTAATGCCCTGGCCTGCAGTGCCGGCATCCTGTATGGGTACCGGTTCTAGTCCCGGCTGCTCCTCTTCCGATCCAGCTCTCTCCTATGGCCTGGGAAGGCAGTAGAAGATGGCCCAAGTCCTTGGGCCCCTGCACCCACATGGGAGACCGGGAAGAAGCTCCTGGCTCCTGGCTTCGAGTCGGTACAGCTCCGGCCGTTGCAGCCATCTGGGGAGTGAACCAGCGGATGGAAGACCTCTCTCCCTGTCTCTACCTCTCTCTCTAACTTGGTCTTTCAAATAAATAAAATAAATAAATAAAAAAGAGAAGGGCAGTCTGGAGATCTCAGATATACCCTCCTCTAGTCCTTCACTGTCTTGCCTCTACTCTGTGTTCTTCTCTGTAAGAACTCCTGATGTCTCCAAGGAGGTGTCTTATGTGGTTTCTTCTCTGAGTCATTCCTGTGGTTTCTGTATCTGTATACCTTCAGTGAGCTTTTCTTTTTCTTTTTTTTTTTTTCTCTTTTTTGACAGGCAGAGTGGACAGTGAGAGAGAGAGAGAGAGAAAGATCTTCCTTTGCCGTTGGTTCACCCTCCAGTGGCCGCTGCGGCCGGCATACCGCGCTGATCCGATGGCAGGAGCCAGGTATTTATCCTGGTCTCCCATGGGGTGCAGGGCCCAAGGACTTGGGCCATCCTCCACTGCCTTCCCGGGCCACAGCAGAGAGCTGGCCTGGAAGAGGGGCAACCGGGACAGAATCCGGCGCCCCGACCGGGACTAGAACCCGGTGTTCCGGCGCCGCAAGGTGGAGGATTAGCCTAGTGAGCCGCGGCGCCGGCCTTCAGTGAGCTTTTCATCACAGTTACCTAGTGATGGGAATGGGAGCAGTCTAGATCCAAAATTGTCTACATAATTTGCAGGACCACCTAATGCAGTGTGAAACAGAAAAATGCAGGGCTGCTTACTCAAAAAGCAGGAGTTGAGGGGTGCAGGGGAGTACCGACAGAGGTACTGAAATCTACCTGGATGGGAGTAGGTGCAAGGCATACTCCTACCAAAAGGCTTACCAGACATGCTGTGGTGTGTCATCCTGAGAATGGGGTTGGCTACTGCTTCAGGACACAGGTAAGTACATCTTACCCCAGTCCTCTTTGCTTTTGCACTGAGGCCTCTACCAGAAGGTGGCAACAGATACACACTTAACTCTGGCAGGGCCAGGTCCTGGGATTCAGGTGACTGGGAGCTGGGTCTGTTTGTTGGAGAGGAGATACATACACCTACTATCTGAGCCCTGAGCATGTGACTGTTGTTGCGTTGAACTTAACTTTAAAAACACGAGTTTTAGTTTGAACTTTCTTTGACACAGGATTTGAGTATAAGTAGCTTATATACAAGATGAAATGAACTCTGGGAGTGTTGCGGGGGAGTGAGATTGCAGGAAAAGTGCATTACCAAGTAAGCCGTCACTTGAGTGGCTAAGATTAATCTCACTCAGGAACCCAGAGGAACAGTGCAGGACACCCCCCCAGTGCCCCCAACCTGAGTGTGGGGAGCTGAAGTATGTAGGCCAGGAATCTGCAAACTCTTACCACCCAGGGTCAGATACTAAATGCTCCACTGTCACAGGCCACAAGTAATCTATGTCACGTATTCTTTGTTTTCTGATTCAGTATAGCCCTTTAAAAATGTAAAAACTATTCTTAGCTCACAGACTACAAAAACAGGCCTTGGACTGGATTGGTTTATAGGCTAAAGTCTGCCAACTCCTAATTTATATAGCAGCAGCAGCCCCTAGTTGAGGGCTGCTTCCAGTTCACATCAACTCTCAGCACTTGTGGCCTCCTGGAGCAAGAGAGAACTCTGTGGGACAATGAGGTGCAAGTGTTGGCTGTTGCCCAGAAATAAGAAGAGGAGAATGTAGGGAGCCAGCAGCTCTGGGACCATCTTGGGTACCCAGATGCAGGGAGCAGGCTATACATGCATGGCAACAGAAAACTGTGTGGCCAACAGGGGGACGGGGAGGGTACCAGTCAGGACAGAGCAAAAGAGGAGTGCTCTGATACTAACAGACCCTAGGAGCCATGCAGAGAAATTTGGTCTTGAGTTCAGTCCTGATTAAGAGGCAAGGGTGTGGTTTTGGGGATAGAATCAAGGAGTCCTGCTATGCTAATACATTCTTGCAGGTGCGAATTAATGGTTGCTTGATCCAGATTGAAGCTGTGGAGGTGTTGAGACACTGTTGATTTTTTAAATGTATTTTGAAGGTGGAACCCTTGGGATTTTCTGAGGGCCAGATGTGGAATGAGAGAGAGGAGTCATGATCTAAGTACTTGGCCCAAGTGGCTGGACTGGTGGAAAAGGGTGCTTTGGATACCTGCTTCATTCCCTCTGCCACTGTAAGATCAGGGCATGCTGAGTTATAATCTGATTATAGAAATAAACTGTGGGCAGGCGCTGCGGCTCACTTGGCTAATCCTCCTCCTGCGGTGCTGGCACCCCATGTTCTAGTCCCGGTCAGGGTGCCAGATTCTGTCCTGGTTGCTCCTCTTCCAGTCCAGCTCTCTGCTGTGGCCCAGGAAGGCAGTGGAAGATGGCCCAAGTGCTTGGAGTGCATGGGAGACCAGGAGGAAGCACCTGGCTCCTGGCTTCGGATTGGCACAGCACACTAGCCGTAGCGACCATTTGGGGCGTGAACCAACGGAAGGAAGACCTTTCTCTCTGTCTCTCTCACTGTCTAACTCTGCCTGTCCAAAAAAATAAAAAACAAAAAAAGAAATACTTTGTGGAAGCAACTTGGAGGTGGTGGTAGGGGTACACAGACAGCTTAAAATGTTTTTAGTCTTTTTTCTCATCTTGGGAAAATGAGTGTTTTTTACTTCTGAAAATTGCTTGATAGCTTCCTCCTCTGGAATTTTGTAGCTGTGAGTGGTGATTAGGTCCTTCCCGTTGGCATCTTTGCAAAATTGTTTTTTGGAGGTGGGGCACTTTTCTTTTGCTTCTGTTAAAAGGAATATATGGTGATTAACATTCTCAAGCAGAAGAGCATTGTGGCTGAGGCGAGCGTTCGTGCCTTTGTGCAGTCCTGTTAGCAGAGCGCCCTCAGTGGTGGTGATGCCATGTCTGCTGCTCTCAGCCGGTGCTGCCTCCCTCTGTGTCCTAACTCTGCTCTCCGTTCTGCTCGTCCCAGCTGCCCGCTGCTGAAGCTGCCCTTGCCGGGGACAGGACCTGTGGAGTTCTCCACCCCTGTGAAGGACTACTCGCCTCCACCCGCAGACTCCGACCACAGACGCACAGAGCCCGCCGAGCAGCCGGAGTGGGTAGGTGCTGGCCAGCTGCTGAGGGCAGTACAGGCCCAGCCAAGGCCTTCTGTGAGTGAGGCTGAGGCTGTCCATATACCAGTTATGACTTCATGTACTTGAATACAGAAGCACCAAAAATATTTAGTTACATGTTTAATGAAGAACGTTTACTGAAAGGAGACGCCAAGTGACACTAAAGTGGGACTGTCCTAGAACACCTGGGATCTGCAGTTGTCCCTTGCTATGACCAACTGGGCCTGAGTTCATACATGGGTTGCTCACACACCATGTGAGGAGCTGGGCGACAGGCCATCTTCTCCTTACTCCTAGCTGAGCATCCCTGAAGTGTTCTCTCACCGGAGCTGTTAGGTCCTATTTTATCCTTACAACTCAGCTTAAAAAGTAGAGGTTTCGGATCTTTCTCGCAAGTAAGGAGCCTGAGGCCCAGCATGAAGTGCCTCAGATGTTAGTTGGCAGGGGGCCAACCCTGGGTTGGAGCTCTCATTCTAACCCCAGGCCTCTACTTCTCCTGGACCATGCTGTTCTCAGCTGACCATCTCTGGGGTGAGCACTGATAGAAATGAGGAGCAAACGGTCTCTCCAGCTGAGGGACTCAGGAGCAGGACCTAATTTGCCCTAAGCCTGCACTCACTGTCTGGAACTCAGACAAACTTGATTAGCTTGTCTCTGTACCTTCTACCGGCCAGGTCATAGATGAAGTGTGCTTTTCTCGTGTAGAGTGCCCCGGCCCCGTGGACTGGTGCTGGACTGGAAGTGTCTCTTATTGGGGATAAAACCAAAGCTCAGGGAGCAGAGCTTTTCTCCTACTTTCCCATTCCTTTTTTGGATAATGTAACTTGTTCTGAGCTTTACTGTGGTGTTGCTGGAGTGGAAACATATCTTGGAAAATAGGATGTGCTACAGCTACCCTGTTGGTGGGAGGTACACAGCCCTGACTCAGTGTGGCACTGCCTGGCTGCAATTCTGTGGCTTCATGTCCCAGCTTGACCATTGGCTCACTATAGGAGCTTCCAGGTTCAAACCTTTACCGTCATTAACCTCTTAATGCAGTTGTACCACATAATGGTTCCCAGGTCCTAACAAGGAAGGCTATGGATGCTTCCTGAGCAGTAGAGTTGAGTCAGCCTGATGGTGCAGAATACATGTTTAATGACAGCCTGTAAGGGGATTTGTTTTTTTTGTTTGTTTGTTTGTTTTTTGTCAACTCTTTGAATTCTGCCCTTCATTGGCCTAGGATGGTGACAGTAAGTGGATGTGCAGGAATAACTGAGGGCTCAGGAATCAGGATTGTCCGTTTTCTGACTTTCTGTTTGGAGCCTCCATCTCCTTGAGGAGACCCAAGCTTCAGTGCTTCACCTGTATCATTGCAGTTCAGTGATCAGGTGTCACGCCCACTGACTGTCCAGTGCTAATGGAGTGGCAGTGATTGACAGAGGCTCAGGCCAGTGATAATGGAGTGGCACTGATTGATTTTGTTGTTGTTTTTTAAAGGACTGCATACATAAAGCACCAGTCATAGGGTAGGCTTTCTTCTTCTCCTTTTTTTTTTTTTAAGATTTATTTTTTGGCCAGCGCCACAGCTCATTAGACTAATCTTCTGCCTGCGTTGCTGGCACCCCAGGTTCTAGTCCCGGTTGGGGCGCTGGATTCTGTCCCGGTTGCTCCTCTTCCAGTCCAGCTCTCTGCTGTGGCCTGGGAGTGCAGTGGAGGACGGCCTAGGTCCTTGGGCCCTGCACCCACATGGGAGATCAGGAGGAAGTGCCTGGCTCCTGGCTTTGGCTTGGCGCAGCGCGCTGGCCGTAGCAGCCACTTGGCGGGTGAACCAACGGAAAAAGGAAGACCTTTCTCTCTGTCTCTCTCTCACTGTCTGACTCTGCCTATCAAAAAAAAAAAAAAATTTATTTATTTATTTGAAAGGCAGAGCTAGAGAGAGAGAAAGATAGAGTTCTTCCATCTGCTGATTCACTCCCCAGATGGCCTCAATGGCCACAGCTGCCAAAGCCAGGAGCCAGGAGCTTCTTCCCAGTCTCCCATGTGGGGGTAGGGGCCAAAGGCTTGGACCATCTTCTGCTGCTTTCCCAGGCCATAGCAGGGAGCTGGATCAGAAGTGGAGCAGCTGGGACTCAAACTGGCACCTATATGGGATGCCGGCACTGCAGACCAGGGCTTTAACCCAGTGTGCCACAGTGCTGGCCCCGGCAATGATTGTTTTAATTAAGAGGGGCAGAGGGGCTGGCTTTGTGGTGTAATGGGTTAAGCTGCTGCCTTAGCACCAAGTCCTGACTGTACCACTTCTGATCCAGCTCCCTGCTAATGGCCTGGGAAAGCAGCAGAGGATGGCCCAGTGCTTGGGCCCCTGAACCCATGTGGGAGACCCTGAAGAAGCTCTTGGCTCCTGGTTTCAGCCTGGCACAGCCCTGGCTGGTGGAGCCATTTGGGGAGTGAACCAGCAGATGGAAGATGTCTGTCTGTCTGTGTCACTGCTTATTTAGCTGTGGTGTCTCATGAGGCTTCCCTTGATTTTGTGACTGCTTCTCAGACATGCCTTGTTTTTGATGTTTCACTCATGGTAAGACTGGAGCGGTGGATTTTAGGAGAAAGGTCTCAGAGGTGAAGTGTCCTCCTCTTAACATCTCAAGGGTATGTGTGATCCGCCTGACTTATTGCTGTTGATGTTAACCCTGATCACCCCAACAGAGTGTCAGGCTTCTCCCTGCTCCATACTGTACTCTGTGGAAGGAAGTCAGCAGGCACAGTCCACCCTCCTGGATGTGTGCCCTGCTTCTCCTTCACTGCCATCCTTTTGGAGTCCTGTTTCATTAACGTTTACACACGAAGTGTTTTGCGCATTGTTGTAGATGTTGAAGAAAGTTTTCTTGTTGAATAAAGGAACAGAATGGCTTATTTAGGAGGCAGTGAGTCTACAGTTTTTCTTGGAGCATGGTAGTGGTAATGTGGGTAGGACCAGGTTGAATCTATCCTGTGGAGTGTAGACTTTAATTTTGTAGGCAGTGGGAGGTTGACACTATGATGAATGTGGTGGTGAAAGTGTTAATTTGATTGAACTTGGAGAAATTGGAGACTGAGAGGACTGTACCTGGAATGCCAAGTCCGGATTTCATAGTTCCAAGAGGTAATGAGAGAGATGCAGCTAGCGTGTTTTCAGCCACACTTCACTCGATGGTTCACATGTGTTGTTTCCATCGGTACTCCTGGTGATCTGGTGAGGTCTGAGATTTTATTCCCATTTCCTTCAGTCAGTGAATTTCTGAGGCTTGGAGCTGCACATCCAGGGGATGGTGGAGCTAGATTTTTGAACCCTGGTGGGTTTGCTGAGTCCCATCTTCCCACCATACCAGCTGCCGGTCAGGGCTGGAGGACAAGAATTAGGAGTCCCCCTCTGCAGAGGACCGGAATGACAAAAGCTCTCCCTGTTCTGAAGGGAGCCTGTGGGGGTGCCAGTATAAAGGTGCGGTGACCTGGGGCTCTAGGTTAGTCTAAATAGGAAGGACATAATATGTGTAGAAAGCCTGGGATTTGCAGCCCTGGTTGGGCTCCCCTAGACCACCTTATGATGGAACTGGAACCTTAGACCAATCCCCACCTGCCAGGTCCACAGAGGTGGCCAGGCTTCTTCCGTGCTAGACTTGAAGGCCATCATCGCAAGGTTTATCATGGCTGCTTAAGTCTGGACATAGGGTTTACAAGAAACCCTGGACAGAGGCCTTGTGCCATCAGTGTTGGCCAGAGACCCCAGGGCCTTAGCTTCTGTCCCACATTGCTCACCTGGACCTTTGCTGCTATGTCCTGCTCTCTATGGGATTCATGCTGTTTGGAACTGCCTCAGCAGGTTGGCTGTAGAAGAACATATGGGCTAGGGAATTAGGTAGCCTGGGGTTTTAATCCTGGTTCTGTTGCCTGTCAGCTGTGTGAGATTGGCTACAGCATTTTCTCTCTCCAAGCCTGGGTTTTCCTATCTGTGTCCTTTAGCTCAAGGTCTCACAGGACCACAGTCAGTTAGCAGCAGAGGCTACAGTCAGCTTACAGCTCAGCTGAGGGAGTGTCTGCCTCCAGGTTACTTGGACAGCTGGCCATTAGCAGACCCCTCAGGCTGTGGGCCTGAGGACCTCAGTTCCTCACGGGGTGCTGGTTGAAAGGCCTCTCAATTCTTTGCCTTCCCCAAGCAGCTCACGGTGTGGTGGCTGCAAAAGAAGAGGCAGGAGAGAGTCCTGGTCTTTTTTTTTTTTTCCTTTTTAAAGATTTATTTATTTATTTGCAAGTCAGAGTTACACAGAGAGAGGAGAGGCAGAGAGAGCGTGAGAGAGAGGTCTTCCATCCGATGGTTCATTCCCCAGTTTGCTGCAATGGAATTGGCTGCAATGGCCAGAGCCACGCCAATCCGAAGCCAGGAGCCAGGAGCTTCCTTCGGGTCTCACACGTGGGTGCAGGGGCCCGAGGACTTGGTCCATCTTCCACTGCTTTCCCAGGCCATAGCAGAGAGCTGGATTGGAAGTGGAGCAGCCAGGTCTTGAACCAGTGCCTATATGGGATGCCAGCACTTCAGGCTAGGGCGTTAACTCAGGGTCCTGGAAGGACGGTGGTCAGAGGAGGTGGTATATGCAGAGTCACGGCCTGGGGCTGGAGTCTCCACAGTGCCATGGCAGTGCTGTGTCCATCAGATGTCTGAGATGCCCCTCCTGAGAGAGGCTTCTGCCCCGCTGAGGTCTGAGTGGTGTGTTGAGTGACTGAGTTGCTGCTCAGGTTGGGGCCTGTGGCTGCCAGCCCCATCCAGGTGCCTCTGTACCTCCTGGCAGCTTCTGGTGGGCCTGCTGTGGGGTATGCAGTAAACTGGATGAGGCCTGCTGTCCCCAGAGCGTCATGAACTTAAGCTACATGACGGCACAGGTGGTTGCTTCTGGTGGTTTCTTTGTGCCCAGGGGCCCAGGAGATATCCACCTGCTGAGCTTGGTTGACGTCTTGGCTCTTGCCCCGCCCTAATTTGGAGTTTGGAATTGTGTGCTCAGTGACCATCCCTTCATCTACACATGGCCCCTCGGAGTCTCTGACTGCAGTGTAGACCTGTGGACAGCCCCTCATCTCTCAGCCAGGCCTGGCTTCCCTGGCCCTTAGTCTTCAGTAGATGCTGTAACTCTTTCTGGAGTGTCTTTTTTTTTTTTTTTTGACAGAGTTAGAGAGAGAGACAGAAAGGTCTTTCTTCCGCTGGTTCATCCCCCAAATGGCTGCTATGGCCGCAGCTACACTGATCCGAAGCCAGAAGCCAGGTGCTTCTTCCTGGTCCCCCGTGTGCGTGCAGGGGCCCAAGCACTTGGGCCATCCTCCACTGCCTTCCCGTGCCACAGCAGAGAGCTGGACTGGAAGAGGGGCAACCGGGACTAGAACCTGGCACCCATATGGGATGCCGGTGCCACAGGCGGAGGATGAACCAAGTGAGCCACGGCGCCGGCCCTTGGAGTGTCTTTTTGTGTCTTTCTGGAGCACTGCTTTCATCCGGTCACCCCTGCACGTCAGATAGGGTTTTTTTCTCTGTTGACTGTATAAAACTCCAGACAGTTCAGCCAGCCTGCATCTTAACCTGCTTCATTGTCCCTGTGATCTGCATTCTTACCCACTAGGACCCCCGTCCAGGCTGTCTGCTCACAGTGTCCCTTATGCCTCAGACATCTTCCTGTCTCCCACCAACCCTCCCCTGTCCCATGGCTCCATTCAGCCCCTCCCCTGGCTCAGCTGCCTGCTACGACTGACCCAGCACACATTTCAGGCACGTTCCACCACACTGAGCACTGGGAGCTGCACAGGTGTACCCTTTTTTCACTCTTGGGACTTGAAGGGTAGACAGCAGGTTCCAGTGAGAAAAGTATGCCTCATATGGGGGGAGTCCTGGATTTGAGTCATGAAAGGCACAGCACCTGTGCCTCTGCCTCCCATAGGACTGGCTCGGGACTCATGGGCCTGGCTGTTGGGTGCTGATGTTTCTAGTAACCCAAAGTCTCTGCAAACACTGTCTGCCTGTGTGAATGTGGCATGCAGGGACACCCTGATGCTGCAGGTGAGTGGCGGCATGCCCTCTCACAGCAAGGAGGTTGAAATCCAGAGATGTCAGCGGTGTTCTAAGGCTATACTTTTGAACAGCTGGGACTTAAACAAGGGTCTTTTAATATATTATTTATTTATTTATTTATTTTTGACAGGCAGAGTGGACAGTGAGAGAGACAGAGAGAAAGGTCTTCCTTTTGCCGTTGGTTCACCCTCCAATGGCCGCCACGGCCGGCCCGCTGCGGCCGGCACACTGCGCTGATCCGAAGCCAGGAGCCAGGTGCTTCCTCCTGGTCTCCCATGGGGTGCAGGGCCCAAGCACCTGGGCCATCCTCCACTGCACTCCCGGGCCACAGCAGAAAGCTGGCCCGGAAGAGGGGCAACCGGGACAGAATCCGGCGCCCCGACCAGGACTAGAACCCGGTGTGCCGGCGCCGCAAGGCAGAGGATTAGCCTAGTGAGCTGCGGCACCGGCAGACAAGGGTCTTTTGATCTTCAGAAACAACTGCCCTACTGCAGTTGGCAAAACATAGAGCAGTGAGATAGGCTGCATCCTTGGGGGAGCTTCAGGTCTGTCACCTGGGCAACAGAAGTTCCATGAAGGGCAAAAAGTAAACGTTTAGGTTTTGCAAGCAGATGGCATCTGTCGCAAACACGTGTGAAAGCAGCCATTGATGGTAGTGATGGAATGGCAATGGGGTGCTCCTGTAAGGCTTGATCAGAACAGGCCTGTGAGCCATGGTTAGCTGACACCTGGTGCCACAGCCCTTTGCCCATAGGAGGTGTCAGTGCTTCCTTGATGAATGTGTTCCTGTGGTGCTCCCTCGTGCACTGAGCTGACTTTTCTGCACCCTGCCCTGTTTCTTCTGCAGTATGTAGGTGCCCCAGTGGCTTACATTCAGCAGATATTTGTGAAATCCTCAGTATCTCCCTGGCACAAGAACCTCCTGGCAGTAGATGTGTTCCGCTCCCCTCTGTCTCGGGCATTCCAGCTGGTGGAAGAGATCCGGAACCATGTGCTGAGAGACAGGTACCCATTCCCAGCAGCCTGGCCTCCCTGAATCCCATTCAGAACTGAAGGGAGGCTTACAGTCCTTGGTGTAAGTTCAGTGAGCTGGATCTGCAGAAAAAAACAAGAAGAATGGAGGCCGAGTCAGCCTTGTATTTCTTGGTGTCCTGTGAACCCACTGGGGTTCCGTTCCCTCTGCAACTATGCCAGCAGCACAGAGGGAGCTCTGAGCTTCAGCTTCACTTCTCAGGCAGAGCAAGTGTCCATCGGGCTGACTTGTGACGCATGGGGCTTGTCCGTGTGGTGTGAGATGGGCGTTTAGAGGTGGCTGTGCTGACGAGATGCAAGCCCCGCCTGGGGATGCCTTCAGAAGCCCCAGCCTAGGCCATGCTCAGGCTCATCAGTGGGTGTCTGAGTGTGCTGGCTTCGCAGCATGTATCACTCTGGGTTTTAGTGAGCTGACACCTTTGACAAGCATGCTGTTGAACTAAACAAAACCCCACTTGCCCACTGAATTCGCTAGGTTGTTGTAGTGAGTGGGGCAGTGCATGTCCCCACAGTCCCCACACTTTGTCTCTCTTTGGAGGTGGTGGGCTTTGGGGTTCCAGGTGTACTTTGAAGTCCAGACACACATGCTTTGGCTGTTAACCTCCTGGTGATACTTGCCTGTAATGCCCTCATTGTCAGGCTCTTTGGTGATACCAGGAAGCAGATAGAGGACACTTAGGAACCTGATGACTGAGATGACCCATAAGTGCATTGGGCCTGCTTTGAGATGGCAGACACAGCAGGTGCCTTGTCCTGTCTCTTGCACAGCTCTGGGCCCAGGAGCCTGGAAGAGGTGTGCCTACAGGTGACTGACTTGCTGCCAGGCCTCAGGAAGCTCCGAAACCTACTCCCTGAGCATGGATGCCTGCTGCTCTCCCCTGGCAACTTCTGGCAGAACGATCGGGAGCGCTTCCATGCTGATCCTGACATCATCAGGACCATTCACCAGCATGAGCCCAAAACGCTGCAGACTTCAGCCACGCTCAAAGGTACCCCATCACAGGTTCCCTGGGACCCATGGGGGTGGTTGTCGGTCACCATCTCTCCCTTGATGGGTACTCTGGCTGATGAGGGGTTATTGTTACGCGGGTGGCAGTGGGAAGGAATCCTTTGGTCATTTCTTTTGTCAGCACATGCTGATTTCTGTCCACAGACTTGCTGTTTGGTGTTCCTGGGAAGTACAGCGGGGTGAGCCTCTACACCAGGAAGAGGATGGTCTCATACACCATTACCCTGGTCTTCCAGCGCTACCATGCCAAGTGAGATGAGCAGTGCTCTGGGCTTCTGACTGGGCTGAGTGTTCAGAATGCTCCCTGAGAACCTGGGAATGTTTAGGTCTCCTGTTGAAATGTTTCTGTCCCTGGCTTAGCTGAAGGGGTGCTGTCTGCTACACTTGAATGGGGATGGCCTAACAGATGGTTAAGGATAAGGGGTGGGGGCCAGTGTTGTGGCATAGTGGGTTAAGCCACGGTGTACAATACTAGCATCCCACATGGGAGTACCCATTTGAGTCCTGGCTACTCTGCTTCCAATACAGCTCCCTCCCAGTATACCTGCAAAGGTGGTAGAAGATGGCTGAAGTACTTGGGCCCCTGCTATCCACGTAGGAGACCCAGATGGAGTTGTGGGCTCCAGGCTTCAGCCTGGCTCAGCTCTGGCTCTTGTGGGCATTTGGGGAGTAAACCAGCAGGTGGAAGATATGTTTCCCTCCCTCCCTTCGTTTCTCCTTCTCTTTTTGTTGCTCTGCCTTTCAAATAAATTTTTTAAGAAAGAAAAAGATGAAAGCAGGACCAGCAATTTTAGTGTCCCTTTGGTCTCGTGAGCCTAGGACAGGTGTCCCCAGATGGCACATCAGGTGCCTCCAGTTCGCTCTCCGGGGCCTTTGGCGATCAGCTTGGGATTACAGTTGGGTGAGGGGGAGAAAGGAGAGCTTCTAAGACGACTTTGGACCCGTGGACACTAGCGAAGCTTAGAGCCATGGAGAAGTCCCCTGCCAGCACAGTCAGGGATGCCCAGATGGGCCCCCTTCTGGGGATCTCCTTTGTCCCTGGGCCAAGAGGGATACTCCATCCACCCCCACCCCACTTGATAACCAGGTTCTTGGGTAGTCTGCGTGCCCGCCTCATGCTACTGCACCCCAGCCCCAACTGCAGCCTTCGAGCAGAGAGCCTGGTCCACGTGCACTTCAAGGAGGAGATTGGTGTCGCCGAGCTCATCCCCCTCGTGACGACCTACATCATCTTGTTTGCCTACATCTACTTCTCCACACGTAGGTCCATGGCAGGGAGGCTGGGGGCTTTCTCAAGCCAAATGGGCATTTCCACACCACCCCCTTCCCTGCCTCTGGTGGTGACCTGGCACAGAGATGTGCCGGGTGGTTACCAAAGCCAGGGCTTCATCTTCCATCAGTGTCAGGGGCTTAGGTGGATCCAGTGTTCCTCTCACTTCCCAGAAAAAGATCCTGCCTGGATTAGGGTTCCTGGAGGGTGCACTTGTCCAGGAGACTGGGAAATATTGTACCAGGAGCTTTCCCATCCTCGGCCAACAGGACACAGTACCCCCGGGTGCTGTCAGGAGGGGCCCATATGGGCCGGGGGCTGGGGAAGCTGCTGCCCTGATATGTCTTCTCTGCCCTGCCCTCCAGGCAAGATCGACATGGTCAAGTCCAAATGGGGACTAGCCTTGGCCGCCGTGGTCACAGTGCTCAGCTCGCTGCTCATGTCCGTGGGGCTTTGCACACTCTTCGGCCTGACGCCTACCCTCAATGGCGGGTAGGTCCCCAGCAGCTCCACTGGGCCGTAAGGTGGGCCCTCAGGCCAGAGAGCCTTGCACAGCTGAGTGCTTGGCCTTTCCTGGACTGGATGCTTGCTTTCAACTCAAGTCTTCACATTGTTGTTTGTGACATTAAGAGGTACATTTTTTGTACATGTGTTTGTGTACACATATGCCTCTTTGTACATATAATGCATATAAGGGATCATTTTGCTTGTGTATGTGTGTGTGCATATGTGAGGGTCTACCAGTGGGGTGTGTATCTTTGTGTATGTGTGTGCTTCACATATGTGAGTGTGTGTATACATGTATACACATATGTATGTGAGTGCAATCCACAAGCATGTGTTGCATGTGTGTGTATGGATGTGCCTGGGTGTGTTGTACATTTGTACACTGCTTCTTAAAGGGTTTGAGGTAGAGAAGGGTACACTGCTTTCCTTTAACCTTTGAAACTTTTAAATGTCCAATAAAATAGGTTGAGTCTAGCGTTGTGGAGCAGCAGGTTAGGTCACTGCTTGCATCCCTATCAGAGCACCAGTTCCAGTCCCAGCTGCTTTGCTTTCCATCCAGCTCCCTGCTAATGTGTCTGGGAAGGCAGCAGAGGATGGCCCAAGTCCTTGGGGGCCCTGCCACCTATGTGGGAGACCCAGTGGGAGTTCCAGGCTCCTGCCTTCTGCCTGCCCTAGCCCTGGCTGTTGTGGCCTTTTGGGGAGTGAACCAGTAGACGGAAGATCTCTCTGTCACTCTGCCTTTCAGATAAATCCTTAAGAAATGAAATAGGTCATGTTCAAATGAGCTTTCTGAAAGGTACAAGCACAGTGTCATTTGTCACCTCTGTTCCTGATGTTTCCTTCCCCTGCCTCTCCTCTCTAAATCCCATCCGGAAGCTCTGACTTTGGTCTCCTCGGCTCCCCCATCCTCCCCCATTGCTAACGGATTGATCTCGGCTCACCAGGCTAGTTGTGGGAAAGGCAACTTTTGCTTACAGTTCTTGTTCCCTTGCCTGAACCTGGTGGTGTGAAACACTGCCTATCCCCCTCTCCTCTGTCTCTCAGAGTCCACCCTCACTTTGGCCCCATGGGGAGATCCTGGCAAAGTAGAACCCATGTCCTTGGGTGTCAGCCTGGTGCAGGCTCTGAGGTTGAGAGACCAAGGGCTCAGGCAGCATGTAGGGTTTGCTTTAGGAAGGTTGGTTTCACCACCACAGCATCTCAACACAGGCGCACAGGGCGCTATGCTGGTTCCAGCCTGCTTCCATTTAGCTATTATGGCTTGGAATTACTACGTGGGGCTGTGGCCGTGGTCATTTCAGTCAGCCAGCAGTGTCTGGCTCAGGAAGGGCTGGGAGAGTTGGGTAGTGGAATCCTTCCTCAGGGCCCCTTCCCTGTGCTGGGATGGGTGGGTGCGTGGAGAGGGCTGATTGTTGGCACCTCGGCAAGGCTTTGGAGCCTGCCTAAAGCTGAGCGCTGTGTAGACAGAGGCCCTGGTGGGAGTTGCTTGACCGTCTGTACCTGGGAACTCCACAACATCCCGAGGACTCAGGCTGGGGAGAGCCAGCTGTGTGTTGGGGGCCCACCACAGCCCCGTCCCTCCCTTCTCCTCCTCTGTCCTAGTGAGATTTTTCCCTACCTTGTGGTGGTTATCGGGTTAGAGAATGTGCTGGTGCTCACCAAGTCCGTGGTCTCGACCCCAGTGGACCTCGAGGTGAAGCTGCGGATCGCCCAAGGTACGACAACAGTGGATCGGGGGCGCTGAGGTGGAGAGGGCCTCTCCCTTGAGGTCCTGGGCTGCCTGAGGAAGCTGGGAGCCCCTTAGGCTTACCTTGCTCTGGCCTCCACTGTCCGTGCAGTGCTCACGAGGCCCTGGTAGCATGAAGCTGTGAGGCTGGCCCGTGCTCGGTCGTGGTCCGTGCATTAACAAGGAAGCAGCGCAGACTGCTGTGGGGCACGTGTTTGCTGGTGCCTTCCAGTCAAGCCATTGCCTCGTGACTGCTCTTCCTGCTTTATCCCTCTGCACCCTCTTCTCTCCTCTTCTCATGACTGGAGCTCTCCCCTGTACCCTCCAAGCCTTGGAAGCCCCACTTCCTTCTAAGCAGCTGTGCAGTGGTGCCAGCACCTTGGGGTCTGGACATGGGCAGGGTCCTGAGGGGTGGGGCGTGTTCTGGTGGGTTGCTTGCTTCAAAAGGCTGGGCCGCTGCCCACTCCTCTGCCCTTCAGAGGAGCATAGGGTTGTGTGTAGCCTCCTTGCAGAGGGGGGTCATGAGCTGCCCCTGTGCCCTGGTGTTGCCTCCTGCAGGCCTAAGCAGTGAGAGCTGGTCCATCATGAAGAACATGGCGACAGAGCTGTGCATCATCCTCATTGGCTACTTCACCCTAGTGCCTGCCATCCAGGTAAGGCCCCAAGGCCTGCTGCTCAGAGGAGCGTGAACACACTGATGGGCTCCGAAGCTGTGCAGCCAAGGGCAGGTGCGGTGCGCTTCTCCTTCAGTACAGACGCTTCTGCCCAGGAGACGGGACCTCTGCCTGCATATTGGTTGTATTGCATGCAGGGCTCAGAAGCACTCAGTAAAGCCTGGCTGGGTTGTGGACTTGAGCACTCAGCCAGGTAGGCTCTGCCTTTGACCCCCACCTTTGACCCTTTCCTGCCTGCTTTCCCATTCAGCCGGTGGCAGGAGAGGCTCTGGGGCTTGGAGAAGCCAGTGACTGCAGTTTCAAGCTGCCCAGGCAGCAGCGCTGAGGCCCCTGAACCAGTTCCTTCGTGTCTGCCTCCCACGGCCCCGGTCTGTCCACAGCTGCAGCCTGCACAGGCACAGCCCTGGCCTGACGCACAGGAGGGCAGCGCCCCACACTGGGGAGGGAGAGGGAGCGATGGGCCTGTGCTGAGCATGATTGCAGGCGGTGAAGAGGGGACTTTCCCCAGGGCTGCTGGGAACTGGGGAGGAGCAGGGGGAAAAGCGCACCAGGCTTTCCTCCTGGTAAAACAGTGTTGCCTGCACACCGTGGTGCGGGCGTGGAGTGTTAGCTGATGCCACCATTGTGCCTGTGTGTGCTACACACGGTCATTGTAGCTTCAGTTTGAGCCAAAACTCGTAATGTGCCAGAGGTCTCAAAGGCAGGGGAGGAAAGTGGAAATCTCAGGAAATCCCATCTTGGGACCGAGGCTGGAGGACAGAGTTAATCCCTCCTGCTCCCAGGCCCTGCCTTCCAGTGCTGGGGCTGGAGAGGAGCTTTCTGATCAGTCCTTGGCTTGGCTAGGTTGGTGGCACAGGATGGGCCAAGGGTTCAGTAGGTGAGGACCTTGGGGATCAGGCTGTTGAGACTTAGAGGTTCCCGAGGAAGACCAAGAGGGTGGTGGAGAGCACCCACACGTCAGCCTTTTCTGGGGAAAGGTGTGGGGGTCTCTGCTGCCCTCTGGTGGGCATGAAGTGAGCTGCTGGCACCGTCCCTCCGTCGCCAGCGTCTCCCTATGTGTCCTGCCTGCCCCTGCCCTCCTCCCACACCCCGCGTGCTCTCGTTCCAGGAGTTCTGTCTCTTTGCCGTCGTGGGCCTAGTGTCTGACTTCTTCCTGCAGATGCTTTTCTTCACCACTGTCTTGTCCATCGACATTCGCAGGATGGAGGTAGGAGTGGGCTGAGCCTGCCCTGCCCTGCCCTCCTCCCCAGCCCCGAAGACCTTGGGCAGGGGCAGCCCTCCCATGCATGCAGCATGGACAGCAGACTTGGACCCTGACCACTGCGCCCCCAACAGCTTGCAGACCTGAACAAGCGGCTGCCCCCTGAGGCCTGCCTACCCCCAGCCAAACCAGTGGGGCGTCCAGTGCGCTATGAGAGGCCACTGGCTGCACGGCCGTCCACAGCCCACACCATCACGTTGCAAACGTCTTCCTTCCGAAACCTGCGGCTCCCCAAGAGGCTGCGTGTCATCTACTTCCTGGCCCGCACCCGCCTCGCACAGCGCCTCATCATGGTACCTGCCAGCCCTGCCCTGCCTTGCCCTGCTCCCTCTGAGGGCCAGCGCTCAAGCCCTGGAGCTGCTGTGCTCTGCCTTGGGTGCCCATGGCCCTGAAAGGCTGGCTCTGGGAGACTGCCCATCCAGCCCATCGTGCCCTCTCTGCCCAGGTGCCAGTGGTTGCTGAGATGAGTCTGTCTGAGGGTCACCAGGTGGAGGCAGTGACGTCTCCCCAGAGCTGCTGGACAGGGTGCTCTGGGTCGGGGTTCATGGGCTGCTGCGGTGTGCAGGCCTCAGGGTGCTGGGCAGCAGCTCTTCTTCCTAGGAGTTGAGGGAGAGGGATTGTGGCTGAGCCCTCTGGGCACTCAGGCCTGGAGGGTCTCTGGAGCAGGTCAGGCAGCTGGCTCCCCCTCCGTGCAGACCTCAGGGACTGCAGCTGTGGAGGAGGTGAGGGGTGAGGGGTGAGGAAGACCTGAGTCACACCTAAGGTCCTCCAGGGTGCGTCCCGGTCAGGAAACCCAACCTCTAACCATGGAAGGGAAATCAGCCACTGCTCCAGTGGCAAATGTTGGCAAGAGGTTGTGGGAGTACTTGGGGAGGCAGAGACAGCTTGGGGCCTTTGACCTCCGTTTACATCCAGGCCCAAAGTCCCGGTGCTGCCCTCTTCAAGCTGCTGAGATTTGGGGCTGCCCATTCCTCCCTGCACCCCCCCCCCGGGGGGGGTCCCACTGAGCACACAACGCCCCCCTGCAGGCTGGTACTGTTGTCTGGATTGGCATCCTGGTGTACACAGACCCCGCAGGGCTGCGCACCTACCTCGCTGCCCAGGTGACGGAACAGAGCCCACTGGGTGAGGGTGCCCTGGCACCGGTGCCAGTGCCTAGTGGCGTGCTGCCCGCCAGACATCCGGACCCTGCCTTCTCCATCTTCCCACCTGATGCCCCTAAGCTGCCCGAAAACCAGACATTGCCAGGTGAGCGGCCTGAGCCTGGGGGTCCCACAGAGGGTGTGCCTGACAGCCCTGTCCCAGAGGTGACCTGGGGGCCCGAGGACGAGGAGCTCTGGAGGAAGCTGTCCTTCCGCCACTGGCCCACGCTCTTCAGCTACTACAATATCACCCTGGCCAAGAGGTGAGTTGGGCCAGGCCAGCTTTGCCACCACCTCTGCTCCCACCGCCCAGAGCTTCCCCCTCCCCTCGGGTGGGAGAGCTGTTTGGTTTGAATTCTGCATTTCAGATAATTAAAAATATTTACAAGTTTGTGAGGTAGGAATAGACCAAGCAGCCAGGCCTAGGTGTTGGGCTGGGGGGAGACCTCTCTGTCCCACCCTGAAGGCTGGGAGGCCTCCCTGGGGAGGGTGGTCTTTGCACCTGCAGAGAGGGAGGGGACTGGGCCTGACAGGGTGTCCCCACTGAGATGGCGCCTTCCCGGTCCCAGGTACATCAGCCTGCTGCCCGTCATCCCGGTCACGCTCCACCTGAACCCCAGGGAGGCCCTGGAGGGACGGCACCCTCAGGACAGCCGCAGTGCCTGGCCTCGGCCTGGGCCGGTGCCAGCTGGGCTCTGGGAGGCCGGGGCCAGGGGCCCAGGCGAGACACGGACACATGGCGACATCACGCTGTACAAGTAAGGCCGGGCCGGGGCCATGGGTGGGTCGGGGCCCCGGGGCTGCCGCTCATGGGCCCTGCTTGCCTGCAGGGTGGCGGCGCTGGGCCTGGCAGCGGGCATCGTGCTCGTGCTGCTGCTGCTCTGCCTCTACCGCGTGCTCTGCCCGCGCAACTACGGGCAGCCCGGTGGCGGGCCCGGGCGGCGGCGGCGGGGAGAGCTGCCCTGTGATGACTACGGCTACGCGCCGCCGGAGACGGAGATCGTTCCGCTGGTGCTGCGCGGCCACCTCATGGTGAGCACAGGGTTGGGGGGAAGGCGGGTGGTGGGGCTGGGGCCCAGGCTCCACCTCTACCAACTCGTGGCTCCGCAGGACATCGAGTGCCTAGCCAGCGACGGCATGCTGCTGGTGAGCTGCTGCCTGGCCGGCCGCGTGTGCGTGTGGGATGCACAGACCGGGGACTGCCTCACGCGCATCCCGCGCCCTGGGTAGGTGTGGCTGCCCTGCTCCCTGCCGCACCCCCTGGGCTCTGAGACCCCCGTTCCAGCCGTTGATCCTCACACCTCATCCGCCCTCCCTGCCCACCCCTGCAGGCAGCGCCGGGACAGTGGTGTTGGCAGTGTGTTTGAGGCCCAGGAGAACTGGGAACGGCTGTCAGATGGTGGGAAGGCTGGCCCAGAGGAGCCTGGGGACAGCCCGCCGCTGCGACACCGTCCCCGGGGCCCTCCGTCATCTTCCCTCTTCGGGGACCAGCCAGACCTCACCTGCTTAATTGACACCAACTTCTCAGCACGGCCGCCGTCCCCAGAGCCCACTCAGCCAGAACCCCGGCACCGGGCAGGCTGCAGCCGTGCTCGGGACTCCCTGGGCTACGACTTCAGCCGCCTGGTGCAGCGGGTATACCAGGAGGAGGAGCTGGCAGCTGTCCACACGCCGGCCCTGCGGCCCCCCTCGCCTGGGCCTGTGCTGCCCCCAGGTCCTGAGGACGAGGGGGCCTGTCTCGAGAAGGGCTCCCCTTCTTTGGCCTGGGCCCCCAGCGCGGACGGTTCCATCTGGAGTTTGGAGCTGCAGGGCAGCCTCATCGTGGTGGGGCGGAGCAGCGGCCGCCTGGAGGTGGGCAGAGGGCGTGTTCCCGCAGGGGACTGTGGGCCTTCCTGGCTGGCAGGTGCTCACAGCCTCTGTGCTTGCAGGTGTGGGACGCCATCGAGGGTGTGCTGTGCTGCAGCAGCGAGGAGGTCTCCTCCGGCATCACAGCTCTGATCTTCCTGGACAAAAGGTAAGAGCACTGGGTTCCCTGTCTCTACCCCAGGTAGCCCCGCCTGGCCTGGCGAGGCCAGTCTCAGGCTGCAGGCTTCTGACGACTTCCCTCCTGTGTGCTCACTCCCTCTGCTGTGAACGGTGTGGGCCACCTGCAGGGGGAGAGTGACAACAGTGAGTTTGGGGTTGAGGTGCCTGCAGTAGGCCTCTTCATGACTGTAACCATGACAGCAGAAACACCACCTTCTTGTCTCCCATCTTTTTTTTTTTTTTTTTGACAGGCAGAGTGGACAGTGAGAGAGACAGAGAGAAAGGTCTTCCTTTGCCGTTGGTTCACCCTCCAAAGGCTGGCGCGCTGCGGCCGGCGCACTGCGCGGATCTGACGGCAGGAGCCAGGTGCTTCTCCTGGTCTCCCATGGGGTGCAGGGCCCAAGCACTTGGGCCATCCTCCACTGCACTCCCTGGCCACAGCAGAGAGCTGGCCTGGAAGAGGGGCAACCGGGACAGAATCCGGCACCCTGACTGGGACTAGAACCCGGTGTTCCGGCGCCGCAAGGCGGAGGATTAGCCTAGTGAGCCATGGCACCGGCCTCCATCTATTTTTTTTTTTTAAGATTTTATTTATTTGAGAGGTAGTCACAGACAGAGGGACAGAGAGAGGTCTTCCATCTGCTGGTTCACTCTGCAAATGGCTGCAATGACTGGAGCTGCGCCGATCCGAAGCCAGGAGCCAGGAGCTTCTTCCAGGTCTCCCATGTGGGTGAAGGGCCCAGACAGTTGGGTCATCCTCTGCTGCTTTCCCAGGCCGTAGCAGAGAGCTGGGTCGGAAGAGGAGCAGCCGGGATGCGGACTGGTGCCCAAAGAGGATGCAGGCACTGCAGGCGGAGGCTTAGCCTGCTGCACAGCAGTGCCAGCCCCTTCTCGCTCTGCAGTTGTCAATGCTGACCCTTCTGGGTATCTCGGCTGCATTTTCAGTGGGAGGAGTGCATTTTCAGAGAGTTTTCGTTTGTTTGTTTATTTGTTTTAGATGACTTTGTGTGGCTGCTGCCTCTGTTCTTTCCCTCTTCCTGTTGTGCTTGCCCCTCCACAGCACCTCTCAGTGGTGGCTGTTCCCCAGGACTCTATCCGCGTTCCCTGTGGGGCTCGAGTCCCCAGCTTGTCAGGTATCACCTGGCAAATGTCTTCGCCTGACCTGTGCTTCCTTTTGTTATCACTGGCACTACCTTCTGCCTGATGTGTGTGTGTGTGTGTGTGTGTCTGCCCTTAACTGTTCTGCCAGTTCCCCTGCCTTCATCACTCATGGCCCGGGCTCCTTGCAGAGCTTGGCCAACATGCTGCCCTCCAGCCTGGTCGAGCTCATTGGGCTCTTTGGCGCTCGCTGTGAAGCCTCCCTTGCTGTGTGACTTTTTGTTGACTTTAGGGAAAGTCCAGACATCTCAGGCTGCCTCAGGGTTTGAGTGCACAAGAACTCGAGAGAGGGGCTGGTGCTGTGGTGCAGCAGGTTAAAAGCCTTGTCCTGAGGCACTGGCACCCCATTTGGGTGCCGGTTCTAGTCCCGGCTGCTCCTCTTCCAGTCCAGCTCTCTGCTGTGGCCTGGGAAAGCAGTGAAGGATGGCCCAAGTGCTTAGGCCCCTGCACCCACGTGGAAGACTTGGAGGAAGCACCTGGCTTCAGATCGGCCCTGCTCAAACTGTTGTGGCCAGCTGGGGAGTGAACCAGCGGATGGAAGACCTCTCTGTCTCTACCTCTCTCTGTGTAGTTCTTTCAAATAAATAAAAATAAATCTTAAAAAAAGAGCAGAAGAAATTCTTTGTGGAAAAGGAAATGGAGTAGGCCAAGCTTAGGTCAGAGCTGCTTTTCTGGGGGTGGAGACAGCCCAATGCCACCTGGCATTTCCCTTCTCAGTAGCCACCCTGTAAGCCTCAGGCTCTGGAGGGTTCCTTTGTTCACCTTTTTTTTTTTTTTTTTTTTGCTTGTTTTTTGTTTTTTTGTTTTTTGTTTTTTGTTTTTTTTTTTTTTTGACAGGCAGAGTGGACAGTGAGAGAGAGAGACAGAGAGAGAAAGGTCTTCCTTTGCCGTTGGTTCACCCTCCAATGGCCGCCGCTGCAGCCGGCGCACCGCGCTGATCCTGGCAGGAGCCAGGAGCCAGGTGCTTTTCCTGGTCTCCCATGGGGTGCAGGGCCCAAGCACCTGGGCCATCCTCCACTGCACTCCCTGGCCATAGCAGAGAGCTGGCCTGGAAGAGGGGCAACCGGGACAGAATCCGGCGCCCCAACCGGGACTAGAACCCGGTGTGCCGGCGCCGCAAGGTGGAGGATTAGCCTATTGAGCCACGGCGCCGGCTTTTTTTTGCTTGTTTTTAAGATTTTATTTATTTATTTGAAAGTCAGAGTTAGAGAGGTCTTCCATCTGCTCATTCACTCCCCAGTTGGCCGCCAACGGCCAGAGCTGAACCAGTCTGAAGCCAGGAGCCTCCTCCGGGTCTCCCACATGGGTGCAGGGGCCCAAGGACATGGGCCATCCTCTGCTGCTTTCCCGGGCCATCGCAGAGAGCTGGCTCAGAAGTGGAGCAGCCGGGGTGTGAACCAGCATCCACATGGATGCTGGCACTGCAGGCAGTGTGGGCCCCTGTTCACCTGTTTTAATTTACAGCCTTCTGTGCTGCTCATCAGACACCACCTGGTGCACATTAGCTCAGTTAATTCTCTCAGCCTCCCTGTGAGGTGGGCGCTGGTACTCCCATCTTACAGCTAAAGGGTTAATCAGGACTGCAGTCTGAGCTGCTGCCCCCTCTGCCTCTCATTCCCACGTCCACAGCTGCTGCTCTTTTCCAGGATTGTGGCTGCTCGGCTCAATGGTTCCCTTGACTTCTTCTCCCTGGAGACCCACACCGCCCTCAGCCCCCTGCAGTTCAGAGGTCAGAAGCACTGGGGCTGGGAGGTGGTGGGAGCTGCCTGCTAGGTGCCCTCCATGAGAGCCCTCATTTGGCCTGTTGTTCTCAGGGACCCCTGGGCGGGGCAGTTCCCCTTCATCTCCCATGTACAGCAGCAGTGACACAGTGGCCTGTCACCTGACCCACACAGTGCCCTGTGCACACCAGAAACCCATCACAGCCCTGAAAGCTGCCGCTGGGCGCTTGGTGACTGGGAGCCAGGACCACACGCTGAGAGTGAGTACTGACCTGGCCTCTGGGTGCTGAGCTCTGTGGGTCAGTCAAGGAAAGACTTCGTGGATGAGGGAGGAAGGCATTTCCTGGCCCAAGTGTGATTTGGAAAACCCCAGAACGGAGAGCCTGATGCTCATCCCTATCCCAGGTGTTCCGTCTGGAGGACTCGTGCTGCCTCTTCACCCTGCAGGGCCACTCTGGGGCCATCACAACTGTATATATTGACCAGGTAAGCCTTGTGGGAAGGGTACCAAGGTTTCCTGACTCCTGGGAGATGGCCCCCAAAGGCCTTCCAGGAGGCAGAGTGATGACCACCAGTTACAGGGACAACCTTGTTGACAAAGGTGCTCCACATGTGACCCGGTGCCCTGGGCTTCTTCCCCCAGACCATGGTGCTGGCCAGTGGTGGACAAGATGGGGCCATCTGTCTGTGGGATGTGCTGACAGGCAGCCGGGTCAGCCACATGTTTGCTCACCGTGGGGACGTGACTTCCCTCACCTGTACCGCATCCTGCGTCATCAGCAGTGGCCTGGATGACCTCATCAGCATCTGGGACCGCAGCACAGGCATCAAGCTCTACTCCATTCAGCAGGTGGGCATCTGGGGCCTGGGCTCTCGGACTCGGGTTGAGAGGTAGACCCTGAGCCTGTCCTTTCCTTGCTTCCAGGACCTGGGCTGTGGTGCAAGTTTGGGTGTCATCTCAGACAACCTGCTGGTGACTGGTGGCCAGGGATGTGTTTCTTTTTGGGACCTAAACTACGGGGACCTGTTACAGACAGTCTACCTGGGGAAGAACAGTGAGGCCCAGCCTGCCCGCCAGATCCTGGTGCTGGACAATGCTGCCATTGTCTGCAACTTTGGCAGTGAGCTCAGCCTAGTCTATGTGCCCTCTGTGCTGGAGAAGCTGGATTGAGCCCTCCGTGCCCAGGCACAGGGGGGAGAAGCCTTGTGGGCCAATGCACTGGACTGAGACTTGGGGGAGGAGTTGGGTGTCCTCTGGCAGCTGCCTCTTGACTGTAATAAACATTTTTAAAAAATAACATCTGTTAGAGGTCTTGTGAACCACTCCTCTCTCCTGGAGGAATTCCTGAGCCTAGATCCCCTGTAGAGTTGCTCAAAGAGGAAAATGGGGGAGGGGTTTCCACATTTTCAACAGAGTTGAAGCTGGGGCTCCCTCCGCAAGGCAGCAGGGAACAGACTATGAGACACTGGCCACAGAACAGGGTGGTTTATTTCAGTAGCAAAGAACTGAAAAATGTCAGGTCCCACAAAGGAGCAGAACCGACCCCCGGCCCGCAGTGCACAGGCTGGGCCAGGGAGGGATGAAGGCAGCAGGAATGGGAACCAGCGGCTGTGCTCCCCGCAGAGGCCTGGCTGGGCATGAGCAGGTGGGCAAGGAAGATGTAGTGTGGACCAGACAGGCAAAGCCTCAGCAGGTCTTGTTGAGTGTCCAGAGTGGATCGAGAAGGCTGAGGGGGTCATCAGAGGGCCGGGCAGCCCGCAGACCCTGCCCATTATGGGCCTGGAGAAAGTTCTGCTTGCTCATCCGCTGTTTTCCCCGCAAGGAGCCGTCCAGGGAGAAGGCCTCTGGGGTTAAGGAGGCCAGCAGCTCCAGGGAGGAGGACGGGGGCCCCAAGTTGGGGGCTTCAGGCACCGGCTGTTCCTTCTCAGGCTGGGGGGTTTCAGGCAAGGGTGAAGAGAGAGGTGGTGGAGAGGAGGAAGGGATCGGGGGGGGCTCTGGGAGGCTGGCTGGCGGCAGGCCTGGGGGCTCTGCAGGGCCTGGCAAGCTGGCAGCCGAGGAATCCAAGCCCCCAGAAGGCCGGATACTGAGCTTGGCGATGGTGGCCTGGATGGAGCTGATGGGCACATCGCCGCCGAGAACCAGGTCCTGGGAGTCCTGAGGAAGGTGATTCTGCGAAGACGCGGTCAGTGAGGAGAGGGATGCGCAAGCTGTGGCTGCCCGCAGCCTCCGGGGACCCTCACTCACCTTCTGGCTGGTGCTCGTGCTGGCCACAGGTTTACAGGGAGGGGGCACGCCGTGGCGCTGCAGCACCTGCTCCACGTGTCTCACTACTGCCTCGTGGCAGAACCTGAGGTGCAGCTGCAGGGGGGCACTGGGCTTGGTCAGCTGGCGGGGGACTTGGGCCCGAGGCCGCCACCACCCCCCCAGCTCACCTTCTCCTGCAGCATGTGCTTCCTCTGCTGCCGCATGCGCCGCACCAGCTGAGGCAGCTCCGGGATCCCGTTCCCAGCCTCCACCTCCTGCACCGCAGCGTAGAGCAGTGCAAAGGCCCCTGTGCGGCCCACACCAGAGCTGAGGCAAGAAGGGGGGCGGTGTGTGAGGCCAGGCCAGGGGCCCACGGAGGAGGAGCCCATGGGCTACTGCCTGCTCCCTACCTGCAGTGCACAATGATGGGTGTGTGCAGTGGTCGCTGGTGCAGATAATGTGCGTGGACCTCCTGGATGAAGCGTAGCAAGTTGCTGGGGCTGTCAGGCAGGCCTCTGCGGGGTTGGGCATCGTCCGTGAGCCAGGTCTAACCTGAGGCGCTCCCTCTACCCACTCCCAGAGATCTAAGGCAACAGACTCACAATTCAGGCCAAGTCGGGAAGTGGAGATGTACGAGAGAGCGCTTGAGGCTTTGGTCACGGAACTGCAGGCTCAGGACCCGCTCCACGTGGGTTTCAGTGGTACGCACGCTGCTCAGTGCCAGGCTCAGGGCGCCGTGCACCATGGGCTGGCCCCTCTCAGTGGGGAAGTAGCGTGCTACCTTTTGCTGAGGAGCAGACAAGACAGGAGCCACAGGTGATCTTCAGGACCACCCCCCACTCCCCCAGGGAGCACCCAGCCAACTCGGACTTACCTTCTCCATCTCTGCTTCAGACACCAGCATGACAATGACTGATACTTTCTGCTCATGCACCATGAGCCAGAAGTCAGCCGCTGTGCCAGGCAGTGGGGCCTGAGTAGCCACTAAGGGTGGGCAGTATGGGGAGAGCCCCTCCACACAGCTGGCATTGATGTAGTCGTCCTTGCCTGAGCGCAGCACCACGCGGTTGCTGTCATAGGGCATGACGTCCTGGTGCCGGTTCTTGAGTGAGTAGCAGCGGGCAATGGCGATGGAGCGGCCTCGGGCATCCTGCTCCTGGGCATCTTGGAGCTCCCGCCAGGTGGCATCCAGAGCAGCCGTGTCCCCCAGTTGACCCCGAAAGGCCTCCAGCTCCTGCTGCAACCGCCGCAGCTTCTCAGGATGCTCGTAGGGGTCCCGCTCGATAAGTCGCAGGGCCTGTGGCCGACGGCCTTCAGCTGCATCCACCTTGGTAGGCTGCAGCAGGGGCTGCCCACCCCCCGGAGGCTGAGGACCACCGTGCTGGCTCTCTGGGCTGGAGGAGAGCAGGTCTGCGGCAGCAGTGCCTCGGCGCAGGCAAGGGGGTGGCTCTGCTGCTGGGGGCCGAGAAGGGCCTGGGCCAGGCCCTGGTGAAGGAGCAGGTGAAGGCACCAGGTGGGGGCTGGGGCTGGGCTGGCCAGCAGGAGGTGGGCCTCGAATCGAAAGAGGGGCGGCCTGGGGGCCCAGTGGCCTGGGGGAAGGAGCAGGAACATAGGCCAGGTTGGGATGGGGAGGTTGAGGGGGCCCAGGGCTGGGGAAAGGCAGAGCCCCTGAGTGGGGTGCCAGAGGCTCTTGAGAGGGGCCTGGGTAGAGCTGGGGGTGCAAGGAGGGTGGTGGTTGCCCCAGGACACCAGACTGGGGGGCAAAAGGGTAGGAGGGTTGTGGAGGCAGGAGTCCTGGGGCCTGGGATGGGAAGAGGGGTGCATGCTGGAGCGGAAGGGGCTGCTGGGCCGGCTGAGGGCCAAATGCCACTCGAGAAGCAGGAGGCTGCGGCCCAATCCTGGGGGCTGGAAATCCTGCGGGGATCCCAGAGGAGAAGGGGTGCTGGGCTGGGGGTAATGTCAGGGGTTGCTGGGCCCCCACAGGGTAAGTATAGGGCGGGGGCATTGGGAAGCAGGGCTGGGGAGGAGGAGCAGGAGTAGGGTTGGGCCGGGGTGCAGCATGGCTGGAGATGGGTGCTTGGACGCTATCTACTGTGGTAGTAGCTGGCCGAACCACCATGGCCAATTCAGGGCCTGAGAATTGGGGTGGTGGTGCTGAGGGGAGACCCGCAATTGGTGGGGGTGGCCCTGCCCCTGCATAGGGACCACTCACCACGCCATGCTGGGGAGAGGACCGGGGCACAAGGCCCAGCTCTGGTGTGAAGGCAGGGGCTGGGTAAAGGGCAGGCCCTGGTGTCATGGGCATTGCAGGAGGCCCTGTGGTCCTGGGCTGTAGCAGCTGCGTGGGGCTGGGGTAAGCGCCAGGGGGTACGGGGCCTGAGATGTAGTGGGGTCCTGGGCCTGTGGCGCGAGGAAAAGGGCTGGGAGTAAAGTGGAACTGGGTGGCAGCTCCCAGGAAAGTATCAGGTGGCCGCGGGCCGGCCACCATGTCGGGGGGCAGGCTGCGCAGCTCCTCAGGCTGGTCTCCCATCTCCACTGCCTCACCCTCCTCCCTGCGGGGGAGCAGCGGCTTTGGGGCCGTGGGCCTCGGCGGCGGCTGCTTCTTCAGCTCCCTGTGGAACAGGCAAGGACAAAGCGGAGCTGGCTCCTGTGAGCCCAGCCTACCTGTGCTGGAGCCAAACAGCAATCTCAGGGCCACACCTACCTGTCTAGGAGTTGCTGGCGGGTGGCCTCGCGGGCCTGGCAGGTAGACCGCGCCCGTTCCAGCAGAGCCACCACCTTGCTCTCCAGGTCTGCATAGAAGTCCTTGCCCTCCTGAGACTTCTTCATCAAGTCCTCATAGGCTTCGTATGAGGCCACCAGAGTCTGTAGCGTCGAGTTCCACCTGGCAGGCAGAAGGGCTGGCTAAGACGAGTTACCAGAGTGGGACCTGGGGCCGGGCACAGGGCAGACACTGACTTTTGGTCCAGTTCGCTGAGCACTCGCCGCACGGCTGCGTACTGTACGTTGGCCTCTGTCAGTGCACGGAGGACGTTGTCCTGAGCAGCCAGGTTCTGCTCCAGGTACACCCTCAGCTGGTCGTACTTCTTCAGCTGCTCCTCAAATAACTTCTGAGGGAGGGGCGGACAGGGCATACAGACTCAGGGCCCCAGCGCTCGCTCCTGGGTGGGGAAGGCAGCCAGCCCTCCGCCCGCACGCCCAGCCACCTGCATCTCCGAGTGGTCTGTGGTAACCAGCGAGGCGGTGATGTCATCTTTCTGGATGAGCTCGCGCAGCTGCTGCTCCAGGGACACGCGCTGCTCCCGCATCTCCTGCACCTTGGCCAAGATGCGCTTCAGGGTCTGCAGCACAGCCTTGTCCTCTGTGGGCAGCAGTGGTCAGTGAGGCTAGAGAAACACCTGGCTCCGAGTCCCCCGCCATGTAGCAAGGCAGAGCTCACCTGGGGTGAGGGCCGGTGAGGGCAGGGCGGCCCGCACCAGGTCCAGCGGGCCACTGAGAAGGCGCAGGTTGCCGACGTGCAGGTTCATGGCGCGGTGCAGCTCGCTGTTGGTGAAGGAGGCCTTCTCGTGGACTTCCATGTACTTGGCGCATTCTCGCCTCACTTCTGCCAGCTCAGCCTTGGAGACAGCCAGGCTGGCCGCGGCCGGACCCACTGCCTCCTGAAGCTTCTGCTCCTGCAGCTCGTCCTCCTCCAGCAGGTCCCTGATGTCCTTCAAGGAGGCCTCCACATCCGTGAACACGCCCGACAGCACTGGGGATGCACGTGGGGGACGGCCTCTGAGGCAGGCAGACCAGGCAGCGGCTCTGGCCTGACCCCCATGACACATGGCACAGAGGCACGGGCTGGATGCCTGTCACGTGGCTCCTCAGGAACAGGAGCACAGGGAGGCCACCGTGGTTGAGGTCGCGCTCCCTGCTCTACCTGCCTGCGCTCTCACTCACCCTGCATGGACTGCACAAGGTTCTTCACAGTGTCGGGCCGGACACTGAGAGCCGCACACTTCTCCATGAGCTGGGGCGGGATGTGGCTGTATGCGTCAAGGTTGTCTACTGTCTCGGGATCCAGCTGCATCGAGTCCATGAACTGGCTGTGGAGGGCAACAGGGCCAGGTGTAGGCTGAGACCACCTTCCACCTACAGGAAGCCTGCTGGGGTGATGGCTGCAGTAGCCCCTGCCTCCATGTGGGAGCACTGGACTGAGCTCCCAGCCAGTGTGGGCATTTGGAGGCTGAATCCGTGGCTAGGAGCTCACTTGTCTCTCTGCCTCTCAGTAGTGAGGGTCAGCCCCTGCGCTCTGCACTCAAGCTAGATCTGAGCTCAGCCAAGAGCTAGTCACCACCGCCTACCCTCTGACCTCTCCCACCAGGCCTGGTCCCACAGAACATGCTCAGGCATGGCTAGAAACAAGGGGGGGGGGGCAGATGGGACATCCTCCTCTCCAGACAGGGCTCTCATTTGTATCTCTGGCCCACAAGACCCTGAGTGAGGAAGTAGAGGTGGGAAACCATTCCCATGCTCCCCCTGGCACCCCTGCCTCCCTTCCCCCCAGTCCCACACTCACTCCAGGACCTCATTCTTGTCCTCAATCTTGGCCATCATCTCCCGAAGCAGCTTGGCCTTCTCCTCACTGTAGAAGCAACAGAGCAGTTGCTGGCAGCCCACATGTTCTGACTCCCCACTGACCTCCTCCCAAGGACAAGACCAGCCCCTCCTACCCACCTGTACAGAGATGAAGCCTCGTGGGCAGCCATGGGCACTAGTTTGGCAAAGATGTCAGGGCCTGTTACAGCTGGGTCTGTGGGGTTCACTGGCAAGGGCTTGACTAAGGGGGCTCCTGGAGGGAAGGCAGAATGTGGCCATCAGGCCCACATGGGATCTCAAGGCAGCCTCTGTCTCACGGCCCCACTCCCCAGCCTGCCCTGACCTTTCACAGGCTGAAGGGTGTCCAGCGCTGGGACAGCCTCATGGTAGATAAAGTCGTTGTCCTTCTTCGCGGAATTGTACCTGGGGTTGGGGGCAGGAATTGTAGCAGGGTCGGTGGGAATCAAGGAACAACCTCCCACCTGGCCACTGCTCTAGCACTGATGGCTTCATCAACGATACAAGCAAAGGGCTGAGGCCCTACCTCAGGAGAGGACCCACAGCCACCCCCAGCCCCATGAACTCACTTTCCCCCGATGACATCCATAGTGAAGCGAAGCGCATCTTGCACAGTGTCAGGCTGGCCCTGTGGGGTATAGGTAGGGTGGGACCTCAGCACTGATCAAGGCCAACACCAGGACACCCCCTCAGCCCTACCAGGCTTGCTCTCGGGGTAGTCAGGCCTTCCTCAGCTTTACCTTGGCCAACTTGATGGCTTCATTGAGCTTGTCCAGGGCACTCTGGAAGTACGCAACCTGAGGGAGGGAGGCAGGCAGTGGGCAAAGCCTGCTCTATGCTTCCCTCTGGGACCCCTACTCGTCTGCCCCCCCAACCTTACCCTGCCAGGCCATCGGGTGACCCACCAGAAGCTCCCATGAAAGCCTGGCCAACCTTCTGACTAGCCCCCCCTCTTAGGAGCCTGACACTACTTCAGAGATGCCTAGGGACGGGGCTGCACAGGTAGGACGTGTAAGACATGCCAGGCCCGTAGCAGGTGGTATCCAAGTATGGAAGGAGACACAAACCACCTCCCCTGCTCCGTGAGGGACAGGACCTTAACGGATCTCTCACGAGGCGGGCCCCAGTCCTTAGTCCCCACCTCGCCAAGGTTTACTTACCCGCTCCCCAAACTTCTGCTGCTCCTCAGCCTGCTTCCCCATGTGCAGCTGGGAGAGGGAGAGAGAGGTGAGGACCGCGCGCCTGAGCTGCGCCCACCTACCCTGCCCAGAGCCAGCAGTGCCACGCCCTCACATGAGCCACAGCCGCGAAGTAGTAGATCTTCATCTGCACGAGCTTCTTCCAGTCCTTCTGGATGCGGCCCAGCAGGGAGGCCGTGTCGGGGTTCTCCAGCGCCCGGCAGGCCTCCTTGTAGTAGTCCACCACCTGGGGGCACACAGGGCTCGTCGGTGGGCAGCAGCAGCAAAGCAAAGGCCCGCCCCCAGCCCGGGCCTACCTGCGCACTGATGCGGGCCACCAGGAAGCTCTTCCTGTTGTCTAGCATGGACTTCTCCAGCAGGCACTCCTGGGCCTGGCCCTGGGCAGCGGCAGGGACAGGTCATGCCCTGTCAGCCACAGCCTCTCCCTTCCTTCCCCAGGGGTGGGGCAAGCAAGCTCCTCTTCACTGCCTTCGCTCTCCCAGCCTCCCCCATTCTGCCCCTGATGAACCCAAACTAGGAAGTCCAAAGCCAAGGCCTGTGTGTCCCTCACTGCCATCTGCACGTGGCTGATCCAGGTCCAGACCCAACAGCCCCACCCACAGCCATCTCAACCCCTGGGTTCAAGTCAGCTCCAACCAGGGCACCCTCGCACCAGCATGAGGTTGACGTTGAGCGTGAGGATCTGGCGGCTCATGTCGACGCTGTAAGCCTGAGGGAAGTGCTCTCGCAGGTAGGCGAAGGCGCCTGCTGCACACTGGAAGTGGGTACAGGAGACCTTCATGCCCTGGGAGGGTAGAGACAGAGGACAGCCTGTGTCCCTACCCACTGGCACGCAGGAGGCTGAGGACCACCGCAGCCTTCCCCAGCACTCTGCAAGGCGCCCCACCCACCCTCTTGTCCTTACCTCTTCGGACACTCTCTTATCCATGGCCCCCAGCATAGAGTGCAACGCCCCTGGGAAACACAGGACATGGTGTGAGGGGAGCTTGGGGCTGCTCCCCCAGGCTGCCCACACCTGTGTGGAGTGTGAGAACAGGCACTGTTGTCATCCAGTCAAAAACAGTAGGTCTTGGAGCTGAGACCAAGTCAAAGGCACCAAAGCAAGACTGAGCAGGGACACTCCCAAGCCCAGCCAAGCCCTTCAGCTCCTCACTGTGTGTGATGGCGGAAGGGGTAGGGACCCCTGTCCAGAGTCTAGGGGTCCCATCTTGAAGCTTCAGAGCTGTCCCCACGGGACTTTGGGGCTCCCCATGCTTCTGAGTAAGGCTAAGCCTAACCAGCAAACCAGCCTTGTTCTCCTATCTGAAGCAGCCCAAAGGCATAGGCAGGGTGAGGGTAGGGGGAACTATCAAGTCCAAGAATAAAGGCCATCTCACAGTAGGGGCACAGCCCCTCCCCAGCACATGGCTCCCAATGGGCCCAGAAAACAGCAGAGGAGATGGCAGGGCTGGGGCAGTCAATGAAGGAGGTCAAAATCCAGGTAACAAATACATCTTTAAAAAAGGGTAAGGGGGCTGGGATTGTGACATAGAAGGTAAAAGCCACTGCCTGCAGATGCCGGTTCGAGACCTGGCTGCTCCACTTCCGACCCAGCTCTCTGCTACAGCCTGGGAAAGCAGTGGAAGATGGCAGTGGGAGACCTGGAAGAGGCGCCTGGTCCCTGGCTTTGGATTGGCGCTCTGGCCATTGCTGCCATTTGGGGAATGAACCAATGGATGGAAGACCTCTCTCTGACTTTCTCTCCCTCTTTGTGATTCTGCCTTTCAACTAACTAAATAAATATTAAAAAAAGAAAGAATCCAGGTGTCTTCCCTTCATTAGCCCACTGCCAATGTGGTCATCGGAACAGCTGGGACCGTGAGTAGAGGCCAAGAGGAAGGGATCAGGCCACTCACCAAGGTTGTAGAGAATACAGGCCTGCTCGTACTTGATGTCCTCGTGGGCCACAGACTTGCCGGAGAAGATCTCAGTCCTGCAGACATGCCCTCCAGTCATCTAGAGTAGGAGCTGGCCAGAGCTGTGAGGCCAGGCAAGGGGACAGCCACCCCAGTGTGCTGGAGGGGGGCCTGGGGAGACCATACTTGGCAACTTCCCGTCTCGTTCAACAAGAGGAAGAAGGAGCAGCCCCACCACCCAGGGACCCTCCAGGCTCACCACCTCCAAGCCCTGCCTGCTGATTCTCACCAGGTGACGGGGACAGCGGCCTCCTGGCCCGAGCCCATGGGAACTCGACTGTGCAGGTAATGGAGCTGGCCCAGGTACTTGCGGAGGACACTGCAGCCCTCAAAGTCTCGTGGGACACGGACAGCATTCTGGGGGATAGGATGGGAGAGACAGAGCTGCCATCATTCACCATACAGGATGGGGGCTGACTCTCCCGCAAATGCAAGGAAACGCATCAGAGCTGGCAGACAGCACTCTGCGAAGGATCCTGATAGAGGCTCTGGCTACCCCCGGTCATTCAACAAACCACCCCCTGGCCAGGGCGGCCAGACTCAATCACTCTCACATTTATGGAAGGCAGTCTACAGTAATTTTAATTTCACTGTACTTAACTTCTGACGCACAGTTCTGTATCTTCAGATTTATAGGAAGAGACTTGAAGAAAACAAACGCTCTCAAGACACTCACCACAGTGTTACTGCCAGGGACAAAGACTGGATGCCACCAGCACTTCCAGTTAAGAGGATTAAGTAAATGATGGCAGGGTGAGCCACACATGAGATTATTCTGCAGCCATGAAACTAAAGACAAGGGTCAGGGCTGGCACTGTGGTGCAGCGGGTTAACGCCCTCGCCTGAAGTGCTGGCATCCCATATGGGCGCCGGTTCAAGACCCAGCTGCTCCACTTCTGATCCAGCTCTCTGCTATGGCCTGGGAAAGCAGTACAAGATGGCCCAAGTCCTTGGGCCCCTGTACCTGCGTGGGAGACCCAGAGGAAGCTCCTGGCTCCTGGCTTCAGATCAACACAGCTCCAGCCGTTGTGGCCATTTGGGGAGTGAACCATCGGATGGAAGACCTCTCTCTCCCCACCTCTCCTCTCTCTGTATAACTCTTTCAAATAATAAAAATAAATCTTAAAAAAAAAAAAAGACAAGGGTCTCTACCGATACAGTGACATATCCGTACGCTCATGACACACTGTTAGATACACAACAGTACAGACCACAAGTGGTAGGATCTCATTCATGTGAAATCAAATAGGTAAACAGACCAAAATAAAAAAGATCCAGAAAATTATAAGCCAAAATATTAAATGACATTCTATACACACATACATGTATCCACAGTTAATTTATATTATTTATGTATTCTTTACATTGAACATTTTCAATTTTTTTTTTTTTTTTTTTTTTTTTGACAGAGTGGACAGTGAGAGAGAGAGATAGAGAGAAAGGTCTTCCTTTTGCCGTTGGTTCACCCCCCAGTGGCCGCTGTGGCCCGCGCATTGTGCTGATCCGATGGCAGGAGCCAGGTACTTATCCTGGTCTCCCATGGGGTGCAGGGCCCAAGCACTTGAGCCATCCTCCACTGCACTCCCTGGCCACAGCAGAGAGCTGGCTTGGAAGAGGGGCAACTGGGACAGAATCTGGCGCCCCGACCGGGACTAGAACCCGGTGTGCCGGCGCCGAAGACGAAGCATTAGCCTATTGAGCCATGGCGCCGGCCTCATTTTCAATTTTTACAATAAACAACAAAGTAATTTCCACCTTAGGAAAAAACAAACCCTCTGCTCAAACAGAAAACAAGCAATGCACCCTCCAAAAGCAGCAGGTGCAACATGAGCAGTGGGGCCAGAAGCACAGTGCACACTCGCAGCCCTGCTCGCCAGGATCTGCTGCTGTGGGCCCACTGGCGAGGCTGGCTGACACTGGCTGAAGAAATCCTCCAGCACAGCCCTCTGCCAGCAGGGGCGTCCTCACATCACACAGGGGACGCACTCACCCTGTGGAACACTGCAGCAGAGCCCAGTCTACTCCCACGCAGCACCACTCCTGGGCAGAGACCATCCCCCCCCCCCCAACCTGCCCTAAATAATGCTCAAGGGAAGCCTGCAGGATGAAATGAAAGGGCATTAGACTAACTCAAAGCTGAGTGAAGAAATAAGGATCTCAGCAAAGGTACATACGTGGGCACTTATAAGGAAAAAATGTGAATTATAAACAGTAGTTTAAAAATAATTTCTTTACAGGTAGGCATTGTGGCAGGGTAAGCTGCCACTTGGGACACCAGGGATTGAGTCCGTGTCTCCTTCCAATCCAGCTTCCTGTCAATGAGCCTGGAGGCAGTGGATGATGGCCCAAGTACTTGGGTCCCTGTCACCCACATGGGAGCTTAGATGGGGTTCCTCACACCTGGCTTTGGTCTGGCCAAGCAGCAGCTGTTGCAGACACTTAAGGAGTGAACCAGTGGATGGATGATCGCAATCTTTTTCTCTCTCCCTCACTCACTCCCTTTTTCTGTCACTCTGCCTTTCATACACAATAAATAAATCTTTAAAACAAAACAAGCAAAAAAAAAAAATCCTAAATACATATGGAATCTCAAGGGACCCTAAACAGTCAAAACAATCTTCAGAAGAACTAAGGTGGAGAACTCACATTTCCTGGCTTCAAAACTTGCTACCGAACTACAGCAATCAATCCTCACCTCCAGTATCTAGAACACACCTGCACTTGAAGATAGGGCCTTTACAGAGGCAATGAGGATCACATCAGATCACATGGGTGGCCCTAATCCAACATGGTTTCTATTATAAGAAGAGGAGATTAGCACACAGGCAAACACAGAAGATCAGAAGAGACATAAAGACAGAGGTATCCACAAGCCAAGGACAGGGCTCAGCAGAGGCCAATTCTGCAGATACCCTGAGCTCAGACTTCTAAATTTGAGTACTATGAGAAAAGTAAAATAATGTATTTATTTATTTGAAAAGCTGAGAAAGAGAAAGCCAGAGAGAGAGATCATGATCACTCTTCCATCCAAAATGGACCAGCCAGGGCTGGTCCATGCTGTAGCGAGGACTTAGGAAATCCAGCTGAGTCTCCCACCTGGGTGGCAGAAACTCAAGTACATGAACCATCCCTCACATCAGCGGGGAGCCAGATCAGAAGCAGAGTAGCTGGGACTTGAACTGGTGCTGCGATACGAGGCAGCTTAACTTGCTGCACCACAACTCCTGCCCTAAATTTCTGTTCTCTAAGACATCCAGGAGGCAGGGCTGTGGCACACAGGTTTGAGCCACCACTTGCAAGGCCCACATTCCATATCAGTGCTGGTTTGAGTCCTAGCTGCTCTTCTTCCAATCCAGCTTCCTGCTAATGTGCCTAGGAAGACAGAGGAAGATGACCAAAGTTCTTAGGCCTCTGTCATCCACGTGGAAGACCTGGATCGAGTTCCTGGCTCTTAGCTTCTGCCGAGACTCAGCTGCTGAGGCCATTTGGGGAGTGAACCAGGAAATGGAAGATAGGTGTCTCTGTCACTCTGTTTCTCAACTCTTTTTTTTTTTTTTTTTTTTTTTTTTTTTTTTTTTTTTGACAGAGTGGACAGTGAGAGAGAGAGACAGAGAGAAAGGTCTTCCTTTTGCCGTTGGTTCACCCTCCAATGGCCGCCGCGCTGGAGCCAGCGCATCGCGCTGATCCGAAGGCAGGAGCCAGGTGCTTATCCTGGTCTCCCATGGGGTGCAGGGCCCAAGCACCTGGGCCATCCTCCACTGCACTCCCTGGCCATAGCAGAGAGCTGGCCTGGAAGAGGCAACCGGGACAGAATCTGGCACCCTGACTGGGACTAGAACCCGGTGTGCCGGCGCCACGAGGCGGAGGATTAGCCTACTGAGCCGTGGCGCCGGCCTCTCAACTCTTTTAAAAAAAAAATCAAGACTGTGGTGCTTTGTTACAGCAGCCCTCGTAAAGCAATACATATAGTCAAATGATTTTCAACACAGATGCCAAGATCATTCAATGGGCAAGAGAGTCTTTTCTACATACAATACTGGGAAAACTGGATACCCAGGGACAAAGAATGAAATTGGACCCTTGCCCTACACCACATACAAAAATAAACTACAAAATGGATCAAAGGCTTAAACCTAACAGCTAAAACTCTAAGAAGACAATACAGGAGAGTATCTTATGACATGGATCTGGCACTGATTTCCTTTTATACAAAAACATAGGCAGTGGAGCTGGGCATCTAGCCTAGCAGTGAAGACACATCAGGATGCCCATGTCCCATATCAGAATACTTGGGTTCAATGCTTGGCTCTGGCTTCCAACTCCCGCTTCCTGCCAATGCAGATCCTGGAAGGCAGCAGTCGATGGCTCAAGTAATTGGCAAAGCTGGATTACATTCCCAGGTCTTGGCTCTGGCCCAGCCCAGACCTGACTATTGCAGGCCTTTGGGGAGCGAACAAGCAAATGAGAACCCCTCTGTCTGCCTCTCAAATTTAAAAACAAAAAACAAAAACAAAACAAAACCACAGGGCAGCAAAATAAAAAACAGACAGATTGAGCTACATCAAAATCTAAAATTTCTGGAGTAAGCATTTTGACACAGCAGGTTAAGCTGCTGCTTGAGATGCCTGCAACCCATACCGGAGCACCAGTTCGAGTCTGGGCTCCTCCGCTACCAAACCCAGCTTCCTGCTAATACATTTGGGAAAACAGCAAATGATGGCCTAAGTATTTGGGTTACTTCTTTCACCTATGTGGGACACTTGGATGGAATTCCTGGCTCCTGGCTTTGGCCTGGCCCAGTCCCAATTGTTGTAGGAACTAGGGAACAAACCAGTAGATAGAAGATTGATCTCTCTCTTTCTCTCCCTCCTTCCCTCCTGTAACTCTGCCTTTCAAATAAACAAACAAATCTTTTATTAAAAAAAAAAAATTTTTTGAGCATCCAACACAACAGAGCAAAAGGCAACCTAAGGAGTAGGAAAAACAATTACAAATCTTATCTGATAAGAGGTTAAGTTTCAGACTATAGGAAGAACTCTTCTAACAAGAGAAAAACAAAAATAAGCAGTGGTTAGCACAGCAGTTAAGACACTGCTTGGAATGCCTGCCTCCCTGCCTGGTCTCAAGTGCTAGCTCAGGCCTGTTCCCCACTTCCTGCTGAGGCACACCCTAGCAGACAGCACGCCCTGGCTCTGCCACCCACATGCGAGACCTGGATTAAGTTCCAGGTCTGAGCTGCAGGCCTTTGGGGTGTGAACCAGCAAATGAGAACCCACATGGGAACCTGAATTGAGTTCTGGCTTCAGCCTGGCCCAGATCCAGCAGCTTTAAGCATTTGAGGAGTAAACCAGCAGATGAGAGGGCTCTGTCTTTCAAATAAACAAAAACAAAACAACAACAACAAAAACAGAAAAAAACAAGAAACAATTTAAAAATGGATCATCCAAACAATTTTCCAAAGATATACAAATCACCAATAAGCACATGAAAAGGTGCTCAGCATGCTAATTAGAGAAATGCAATTCAAGATTACTATGAGCTTCTACCTTGGTTAAGCCCATTAGAATGGCTACTGTTAAATAACAAAGTAATGTGTTAGGAGAGTGCAGATAAATTATGCCCTATTGATAGAAAATGTTACAACTGCTGTAGAAAACACTATAACCGTTCCTCAACTACAAATATCAAATACCTTTTGTTAGAACAATTCCACTTCCGGGCGAACGACCAAAAGAAGTGAATGCAGGGTCATGCACAACAGCATTATTCAGAACAGTTAAAACAAGAGAGGAACCCAAGTTCTCATAAACAGATGAATGCAAAAGCCATGCAATGGGATGCTATTCAGCCTTGAAAAGAAATGAAATTCTGACACACACTACAACATGGATGAGCCTGGAGACATTACGCTGAGTCGAGTAAGACAGTGACAGAGAAATAAATGCTCAGGGATGGATGCTTAGCCTGCAGTCAAGATGCAGCACCTGGGGCCGGCGCTGTGGCGTAGTGGGTAAAACCGCTGCCTGCAGTGCCAGCATCCCATATGGGCACCAATTCAAGACCCAGCTGCTCCACTTCCGATCCAGCTCTCTGCTATGGCCTGGGAAAGCAGTACAAGATGGCCCAAGTGCTCAGGCCCCTGCACCTGCGTGGGAGACTCGGAGGAAGATCCCGGCTCCTGGCTTTGCATCCGCGCAGCTTCCGCCGTTGCGGCCATTTGGGGAGTGAAGGAGCGTATGGAAGACCTCTCTCTCTCTGCCTCTCCTTCTCTGTGTAACTCATACTTTCAAATAAATAAATAAATCTTAAAAAAAAAAAAAAAAGATATAGGGGGCTGGTGCCATGGCTCACTTGGTTAATCCTCCACTTGCAGTGCCGGCATCCCATATGAGTGCCGGGATCTGGTCCTGGTTGCCCCTCTTCCAGTCCAGCTCTCTGCTGTGGCCTGGGAGGACAGTGGAGGATGGCCCAAGTGCTTGGACACCTGCACCCACACGGGAGACCAGGAGGAAGCTCCTAGCTCCTTGCTTTGGATCGGTGTAGCGCCAGCCATAGCGGCCATTTGGGAAGGGAACCACCGGAAGGATGACCTTTCTCTCTGTCTCTCTTTGTCTGTAACTCTGCCTGTCAAAAAAAAAAAAAAAAAAAAAAAGATGCAGTACCTGGGTTGGATTCTGGTTCTGATGCCTGATTCCAGCTTCCTGTCAATGAAGACCTTGGGAGGCAATGGAAATTGGGTTCCTGCCTTCCATGTGGGAGACCTGGACTGTATGCCCAGCTCCCAGCTTCAGCCCCTACCTAGTTCTAGCCACTGAGGGCATTTGGGGAACGAACTAAGAAGTAACAGCTTGCTCTGTCACTGTCTCTCTACCTCTAAAATAATGACGTTTTAAAAAAAATTTAAAGATTTATTTTATTTATTTGAAAGGCATAGTTAAAGAGGAGCAGGGGGGAGACAGAAAAGATATTCCATCTGCTGGTTCACTCCCCAGATGGCCACAATGGCTAGGGCTAGGTCAGGCTGAAGCCAGGAGCTTAATCCAGGTCTCCCATGTGCCTGGGCCATCTTCCACTGTTTTCTCACCCACATTAGCACAAAGCTGGATTGGAAGTTGAGCAGCCAGGACTTGAACCAATGCCCATATGGGACGCCAACGCTGCAGACAGTGGCTTAACCCACTGTGCCACAGTACCGGCCCCTACGTTAAAAAAGTTTTAGAAGAGAAATACTTACATGCAGTACCTAGAATAGTTAAAGTCACAGAGACAAAAGTAGAATGGTGGTTTCCAGGAGTTGGAAGTAGAAGAGAATGGGAAGTTACTATTTACGGGGTACAGTTTCAGTTTCACAAGATAAAAGGCATCATGAAGAGTAGATACACAACAAGGTAAATGGACTTCACATTACTGAACTATGTACATTACAATAATTTTTTTTTTTTTTAAACAGGCAGAGTTAGAGACAGAGAGAAAGGTCTTCCTTTTTTCCATTGGTTCACCCGCCAAAATGGCCACTATGGCCGGCGCGCTGCGCCAATCCGAAGCCAGAAGCCAGATGCTTCCTCCTGGTCTCCCATGTGGGTGCAGGGCCCAAGCACTTGGGCCATCCTCCACAACCTTCCTGGGCCACAGCAGAGAGCAAGACTGGAAGAGGGGCAACCAGGACAGAACCAGCGCCCCAACCGGGACTAGAACATGGGGTGCCGGCGTGACAGGCGGAGGATTAGCCGCAGCGCCAGCCAAAATAATTAATTTAAAAAAAAATTTTTTTTGACAGGCAGAGTGGATAGTGAGAGAGAGAGAGAGACAGAGAGAAAGGTCTTCCTTTTGCCGTTGGTTCACCCTCTAATGGCCGCCACGGCTGGCGCGCTACGGCCGGTGCACCGCACTGATCCGAAGGCAGGAGCCAGGTGCTTATCCTGGTCTCCCATGGGGTGCAGGGCCCAAGCACTTGGGCCATCCTCCACTGCACTCCCGGGCCACAGCAGAGACCTGGACTGGAAGAGGGGCAACCGGGACAGAATCCGGCGCCCTGACCGGCACTAGAACCTGGTGTGCCGGTGCCACAAGGTGGAGGATTAGCCTACTGAGCCGCGGTGCTGGCCCAAAATAATTAATTTTTTTAAAAAATGATTTATCTGTTTGCAAACAAGAGTGGCAGGGCAAGAGAGACAGATCTTCCATCCCAAATGGCCACAACAGCTATGGCTGGGTCAGGCTGAAGCAACCAGCCAGGAACTCCATCTGGGTCTCCCACATGGGTGGTAGGAACTCAAGTACTTGAGCCATCACCTGCTGCTTCCCAGGCACATTAGCAGGGAGCTGGGTCAGCAGCCAGCAGTCCAACAACGGGATGCTGGCATCCCAAGCAGTGGCTTAACCTGCTGCGCTGCAATACGCACCCAAGATGTTTAATTTTATGCTATGTATATTTCAAAACAGTTAAAATATTTTCAAAAATGAAAGCTTTTAAAAGTCTGGAAGTTCTTTTTAAAAAAGCTTCTAGTAAGTTACACAGAAGGGGCTGGCACTGTGGCGCAGCGGGTTAAAGCTCTGGCCTGAAGCGCCAGCATCCCATATGGACGCCGGTTCTAGTCCCGGCTGCTCCTCTTCCGATCCAGCTCTCTGCTGTGGCCTGGGAAAGCAGTAGAATGACCAAAGTCCTTGGGCCCCTGCACCCATGTGGGAGACCTGGAAGAAGCTCTTGGCTTCTGGCTTTGGGTAAGCGCAGCTCCAGCTGTCTGGGGAGCGAACCAGTGGATAGAAGACCTCTCTCTCTGTCTCTACCTCCCTCTGTAAGTCTTTCAAATAAATAAAATAAATCTTAAAAAAAAAAAAGTTACACAGAAACGTCATACACCTGTGTCTTTTTCCTGATCAGTGATGCCCTACCCACAGCAGCATGTGTCCCCTGTGTTTTTATTACACGTCAGACTCTGCTTTATCACAGGCTACACACCAACACCGGAGACTGTGTCGGAACATAACTAACTAATCTGTTCATTTTGGATCCGTTTTCATTTAGGCTATCAATAAAAGCATTATGTGAGCTATTCAGAAGTGAGTACTGGCAAAGGCTGATTACCTCAAATTCACAACTGGATGGATTTGTTAAAATTATTCAGCCTGAGGATCTGCAATGGACTCATGCTGCTCCCTTAATGGTTTCCACTGTCCAAACTTTCAAGTTTTCAAAAATGAAATAAGCAAAGCCGGCGCCGTGGCTCAATAGGCTAATCCTCCACCTTGCGGCGCCGGCACACCGGGTTCTAGTCCCGGTTGGGGCGCCGGATTCTGTCCCGGTTGCCCCTCTTCCAGGCCAGCTCTCTGCTATGGCCAGGGAGTGCAGTGGAGGATGGCCCAGGTGCTTGGGCCCTGCACCCCATGGGAGACCAGGAAAAGCACCTGGCTCCTGGCTCCTGCCAGGATCAGCGCGGTGCGCCGGCTGCAGCGGCGGCCATTGGAGGGTGAACCAGCGGCAAAGGAAGACCTTTCTCTCTCTGTCTCTCTCTCTCACTGTCCACTCTGCCTGTCAAAAAAAAAAAAAAAAAAAAAAAAAGAAATAAGCAAGTTGGCACTCGGCCCCAAGAACACTGTCTCCAACTCTCACAGCAGCACGGGCAGCAGGAGAATGCTGTCTTGCTTGAGAGCTGGGCCTGTATAGAATCTTGCACACCTGTTACTCCACTAACTGGATTTTTTTTTTTTTTTTTTTTGACAGGCAGAGTGGACAGTGAGAGAGAGAGACAGAGAGAAAGGTCTTCCTTTTGCCGTTGGTTCACCCTCCAATGGCCGCCGTGGCCAGCGCGCTGCGGCCGGCGCACCGCGCTGATCCGATGGCAGGAGCCAGGAGCCAGGTGCTTTTCCTGGTCTCCCATGGGGTGCAGGGCCCAAGCACCTGGGCCATCCTCCACTGCACTCCCTGGCCACAGCAGAGAGCTGGCCTGGAAGAGGGGCAACCGGGACAGAATCCGGTGCCCCAACCAGGACTAGAACTCGGTGTGCCGGCGCTGCTAGGCGGAGGATTAGCCTAGTGAGCTGCGGCGCTGGCCCACTAACTGGATCTTTATGATGAGCCTCTGCATGGAGGATTGGCCAGGACCATGCCGCCTCAGGAGACTGAGATGGCCACTCAACAAGCCAAGTGGAAACTGAAGGATAAGAGCCTCACTCACAACACTGCCAGATGCAAGCACGATTCCAGTCATACTCCCCAGGGCCCTCGTAAAGCCACTCACTCACTGGGTGTCTTTTTTGCAGGCTTCAGCCTCCAGCCCTCTCACTGCCACTGGAAACACAGTCTAATGCCCGTGTACCACACCAGCTCAAGGAATCCAGTTCATTCTAATTCCACTGATTGCCCTACAGTCCCTGGAAGAGTACCTGAGGGATAATAAAAGAGTTCAGTAAGTGTGTTATGAGAATGAAAGATGCGTCCCTGGAACCCCATTGTACAAAAAAAGGTGAACAGTCTTTTTTTTTAAGATTTATTTATTTGAAAGACAGTTACAGAGGGAGGTAGAGACAGAGACAGAGAGAGAGAGATCTTCCATCCACTGGTTCACTCCCTAAATGGCAACAACCACTGGAGCTGAGCAGATCTGAAGCCAAGAGGCAGGAGTTTCCTCCAGGTCTCCCACGTGGGTGCAGGGGCCCAAGCACTTGGGCCATCTTCTGCTGCTTTCCCTGGTGTAGCAGGGGGCTGGATGGAAGTGGAACATCCAGGCTAATGTCCATATGGGATGCCAGTGTTGCAGGCTGGGGCTTTACCCTGCTGTGCCACAGTGCCTGCCCCTGAAGAGCTTGTCTTAATCCTCTGTCAGGACTGGCGCTGTGGCACAGTGGGTTAATGCCCCAGCCTGCAGTGCCGGCATCCCATATGGGTGCCAATTTGAGTCTCGGTTGCTCTACTTCTGATCTAGCTCTCAGCTATGGCCTGGGAAAGTAGTAGAATATGGCCCAAGTCCTTGGGCCCCTATACTCGTGTGGGAGACCTAAAAGAAGCTCCAGGGATCAGCTCAGCTCACCTCCGGCCTCTGTGTCCATTTGCGGAGTGAACCAGTGGATGGAAAACCTCTCTCTCCCTCTGGCTCTACCTCTCTCTCTAACTCTTTTAAATCAATAAACAAATCTTTAAAAAAGAATCCTCTTTGTCTTGAGACAGACTGAAATTATTTGACATTATGTAATCTTTATCTACTTTATTCCTTTTTTAAAAAATTTATTTGAAAGGCCAACACACACAAACAAAAGACAGAGGGAGCTCCCATCTGCTAGTTCAATACCCAAATGGCCACAATGATCCTTATTTATGGCCAAAGTTGGAGGCCAAAAACAGGATCCAGGTCTCCCACATGGGTGGCAGGGATCTAACTATTTTATCACCTGCTACTTCCCAGGGTGTGCATCAGCAGGAATATGGAATTGGGATCAGAACCGGGACTTCAACACAGGTACTCTGAGATACAGGGATCCCAAATGACTGCCCCTAATTTAGAAAGAAAGGAAGAAAGGAAGAAAGGAAGAAAGGAAGAAAGGAAGAAAGGAAGAAAGGAAGGAAGGAAGGAAGGAAGGAAGGAAGGAAGGAAGGAAGGAAGGAAGGGAAAGACAGACAGAAAGAAAGAGGGGTTGGTACTGTGACATAGTGAGCTAGATCTCTGCCTGTGGCACCAGCAGCCCACCGGTTCGAGCCCTGGCTGCCCCTGTTCTGACGCAGATCTCTGTTACAGTCTGGGAAAGCAGTGGAGGATGGCCCAAGTGCTTGGGCCCCTGCATCCGTGTTGGAGACCCGGAGGAAGCTCCTGCTTTTGGACTGGCCCAGCTCCAGCTGTTGAGACCGTTTGGAGAGTGAACCAACAGATCGAAACTTTGCTCTCTGCCTCTCAAATAAATAAATAAATCTTTATGAAATATAGATGGGGCAGCACTGTGGCATAGCAGGTAAAGCCACTACCTGCAGTGCCGTCATCCCATCTGGGCACTGGTTCAAGACCAAGTTGTTCCACTTCCAATCCAGCTCTCTGCTATGGTCTGGAAAAGCAGTAGAAGATGGCCCAAGTCCTTGGGCCCCTGCACCCTCGTGGGAGACCCGGAGGAAGCTCCTGGCTCCTGGCTTCTGATTGGCCCAGCTCAAACTGTTGTGGCCAATTGGGGAGTGAACGAGCGGATGGAAAATCTCTCTGCCTTTCCTTTTCTCTCTGTGTAACTCTTTCAAATAAATAAATAAATCTTCAAAAAAAATTTTTTTTTTGACAGGCAGAGTGGATAGTGAGAGAGAAAGACAGAGAGAAAGGTCTTCCTTTTGCCGTTGGTTCACCCTCCAATGGCCGCCGTGGCCGGCGCGCTGCGGCCGGCGCACCGCGCTGATTCGAAGGCAGGAGCCAGGTGCTTCTCCTGGTCTCCCATGGGGTGCAGGGCCCAAGCACTTGGGCCATCCTCCACTGCACTCCCGGGCCACAGCAGAGAGCTGGCCTGTTAGAGGGGCAACCGGGACAGAATCCGGCACCCTGAGCGGGACTAGAACCTGGTTGCCGGCGCCGCAAGGCGTAGGATTAGCCTAGTGAGCCGCGGCGCCGGCTGGTTCTTTTTTTTTTTTTTTTTTTTTTTAACTTTATTTATTTATTTGAAAGGCAGAGTTAGAGAGGGAGAGGCAGAGGCAAGAAGAGAGATCAATCTTCCATGGGCTGGGCCACACTGAAGCCAGGAACCAGGAACTTCATTCAGGTCTCCAAGCACTTGGGCTATCTTCTGCTGTTTTTCCAGGTGCATTAGCAAGGAGCTAGATGGAAGTGAAGCAGGTGGGACTCGAATCAGCACCCACATGGAATGCCAGCACTGCAGGCGGCAGCTTTACCCACTATACCACAGCGCTGGCCCCAGTTTCGTTCTTTATTTCCATTTTCTTTCTTTCTGTCTGTCTTTCTCTCTCTTTCTTTTCCTCCCTCCCTCCCTCCTTCCTTCCTTCCTTCCTTCCTTCCTTCCTTCCTTCCTTCCTTCCTTCCTTCCCTTCCCTTCCCTTCCCTTCCCTCCCTTCTTCCTTCCTTCCTTCCTTCCTTCCTTCCTTCCTTCCTTCCTTCCTTCCTTCCTTCCTTCCTTCCTTCCTTCCTTCCTTCCTTTCCTCCTTTCCTTCCTTCCGTCCTTCTTTCTCTTTCTCTCTCTTTCTTTCTACAGCTTCTATCAGTTAATTTGAATGCAAAGTAAGTGAGTGTGCAGATCTCCTCCTCCCCTCTACGAGATAAGAAGTCCCTGGAGGGCTGTGGTGCCCCCCTGCCACCCATCTCCCAAACACAGAAGAGACCAGCTCAAATCAGCACAGGAGCCAGCCCTGTGCTCAATGCTGACACCTCAGATGCCAAAAACAAGGCACAAATGGACATTCTCGTGATTACACTGTTCTCAAAGAACCTAGCAACTGCACGAAAACTATTAGAAAGCAGACGGCAACATTATACATACACGACATGACTGTGCACTCAGAAAACCCATCTAAAATACCATCAAAACGTATTAAAAATGAGCAAAATAAGTCACACAAGTGCTTTTCTCTACACAGACATTAACAGGTGGTAAATATAATGGAAGAGTGGAGACAGACATGCATTACTGGCAACAACAAACTTATTAAGATATGTGCAAAACCTATAGGAAGCAAACCACAGATCTTCACTGCGAAACCTGAAAAAAAAAATCTGAAGAAATGATATATCTTCCTGTTCCTGTTCAGAAAAGCAACCTCACAAAGATGTTGATTTTACCTGATCAATCTCTCAATTTTATATTCTCACAAAATCCAACACCTTTGTGGCAACTGACAAGATTCTAAGTTCATCTGAGGAATATTTACCTGAAAATAGCCAAAACTTGAGAAAGAGGGTGGCACCGTGGCTCACTAGGCTAATCCTCCACCTGCGGCGCCAGCACCCTGGGTTCTAGTCCCGATTTGGGAGCCAGATTCTGTCCCGGTTGCCCCTCTTCCAGTCCAGCTCTCTGCTGTGGCCCAGGAGGGCAGTGGAAGATGGCCCAGGTCCTTGGGCCCTATACCCACATGGGAGACCAGGAAGAAGCACCTGGCTCCTGGCTTCAGATTGGCACAGTGCACCAGCCACAAACCGCCGGCTGTAGCAGCCATTTGTGGGGTGAACCAACGTAAAAGGAAGACCTTTCTCTCTATCTCTCTCTCTCTAACTCTGCCTGTCAAAAACAAAAACAAAACTTGAAAAAGAAATATCTTAACAGGAGTTAATACTGCAAAGAACAAAACGTTCAACAGTGGGGCTGGCATTGTGGCACAGTGGGTAAAGCTGCTGTCTAAATCGCCAGAACTGTATATGGGTACTGTTTCGGGTCCTAGTTTCTCCATTTCCAGTCCAGCTCCCTACTAATGGCCTAGGAAAGCAGTGGAAGATGGCCTAAGTACTTTGGCCCCTGCCACCCAGAAGCTCCTGACTTCTGGCTTCAGACTGGCCCAGCTCCAACCGTTGCAGCCATTTGGGGAGTCAACCAGCAGATGGAAGATCTCTCTTTGTCTCCCTCTCTCTCTATAAACTCCAACTTTCAAATAAATAAATCTTTTTTACAAAAACGTACAACAGATGTAACACAAGTGTCTCACAGATGGCTATCTTCCAAGACCCCCAATGGATGCCTGAAATCACAGCATACTGAATCCCATATATGCTTTGCCATGGTTTTCCTTATATATCATACCCATGATAAAGTTCAATTTATAAATTGGGCACTATAAAAATGAATAATAAGGAATGGTGCTGTGGCACAGTAGGTTAATCCTCCACCTGCAGCACTGGCATCCCATGTGGGAGCTGATTCTGGTCCCAGCTGCTCCACTTCCGATCCAGCTCCCTGCTATTGCAACTGGGAAAGCAGTGGAATACGGCCCAAGTGCTTGGGCCCTTGCACCTGTGTGGGAGGTCAAGAAGAAGCCCCTGGATCCTGGCTTCGGATCAGCCCTACTCCAACCAGTGCATGGAAGACCTTTCTCTCTGTCTCTCCCTCTCATTGTCTGTAACTCTACTTCTCAGATATATAAAATCTTTAAAAAATAATAGAAAATTGTTAACAATACACTGTAATTAACTTATACGAATGCTTTCTCTCTCCCCCCAAATAATTCACTGCATTTTCTCATTTTCATGCAAATGAAACATTTTACTTCTTTTCTCCGGTACACCCAAATTGCCAGCATCATTACTCTTCTACTTTGAGACTCTCATTAAGTTAAAGAACCATTATTTAAACACAAGCACTACAATTCCAGTACTGCCACATTCAACTTGATAACCCCAATGACCCTAAATGACAAACAGGAAGGCAGGATATACCATGTGGACAAACTGGACGAAAGGATAATTCACATCCTTTCATTACACGATTCAGAACTGCAAGTAATTTAAAACTTAGGAGTTTTTTCTGGAATTTTCCATTTAATATTTTTAGCTGCCTGTGGATAACTGAAACCTCAGAACATAAAATGCAGGTAAGGGTATGAGGGGAGGCCAACTGTATTTAAAATCTCCTGAGCTTGACAAATGAAGATAGACAGATGGCAGGAGAGAACAGGAAATCCACAAGCAGGTTCAAAGTATATAAAAGAAATTTAGCACGTGTTTCAAATCAGCTAGAAAGTATGGGAAAAAAATTATCCCTTCCTTCAGACATATCTAAATAAATGCCATATAAATTAGAAATTCAAGGGAAAACCAAAACCTAGAAGTCCTACAGGAAGGACATCAGTGACTGTTTACATCTTAATGGTGATGAAGGCTTTCTCAGTGCATATCAAAGGCAGATATTAGAAAGGAGATGAGAGGGACCTGAGTTATAAACATTTCAACAGTGACAGGTAAAATTTGAAAAGTCTGCATTATATGCCCAATACCAGGGGCCAGCGCTGTGGTGTAGTAGGTTATTCCTCCATCTATGGCACCAGCATCCCATAAGGGCATTGGTTCTAGTCCTGGCTGCCTCTTTTCCGATCCAGCTCTCTGCTGTGGCCTGGGAAAGCAGTAGAAGATGGCCCAAGTACTTGGGCCCCTGCACCTAGGTGGGAAACCCAAAGGAAGCTCCTGGCTCCTGGCTTCAGATCGGCTCAGCCCTGGCCATCGCGGCCACGTAGGGAGTGAACCAGCAGATGGAAGATCTTTCTCTTTGTCTCTCCCTCTCACTTTCTGTGGCTCTAGCTCTCAAATCAATAAAAAAATAAAATAAAATAGGCCGGCGCTGCGGCTCACTAGGCTAATCCTCCGCCTAGCAGCACCGGCACACCGGGTTGTAGTCCCGGTCGGGGCGCCGGATTCTGTCCCGGTTGCCCCTCTTCCAGGCCAGCTCTCTGCTGTGGCCAGGGAGTGCAGTGGAGGATGGCCCAGGTGCTTGGGCCCTGCACCCCATGGGAGACCAGGAAAAGCACCTGGCTCCTGGCTCCTGCCATCGGATCAGCGCGGTGCGCCGGCCGCAGCGCGCCGGCCACGGCGGCCATTGGAGGGTGAACCAACGGCAAAAGGAAGACCTTTCTCTCTGTCTCTCTCTCTCACTGTCCACTCTGCCTGTCAAAAAATAAAAATAAATAAATAAATAAAATAAAATAAAACAGCAACAAAAATATTTACTTCATGCAAGATAAGAAAGCAGTATCATTAATGTCTGACAAATCAGTAAGATAAAAGTTACAATACTCTAATAAAAAATGGATAGACAAGTACTAAAAGACATGTAACAAGCCCACTAAGAAATATGTTACCCAAATAACTGAAAATAAAGTTAAATACCCTTTTCACTTATCAGTCATGATTGAAAAGGAACAGCAGGAGCAGGTATACACTCTCCTGGGTTGTAAGCTGGAACCAGAGCACCCATTCACCCATTAACTCTGACAGAAATCACTCTAGAAATCCTGCATATGCACAGACAGGGGTTATGACAGCATATTTAACAACAGTGGAAAACTGAAATAATGCAGTTCTCCAGTCACAATGAGATACAATGGTGACAGGCCATTAACAATACTTTTATTTTATGTTCACAGATACAGAAATATATTCACAGATAAACACAGGACATTACTAAAGTAGAATGCAAACCGGTATAGATGCCACATGGTCCTGCAGTAGTATTATACACCTGTCTATTCAGTCATCTCTTGGGACCCGCAGGGGATAGATTCCAGGACCCCTTTGGATACCAAAATCCAAGGATGTGCAAGTCCCTTATATAAAATGATATAGGATTTGCACATTAGCTAAGTGCATCCTCCTGTGGAAGTCACATCACCTCTAGATTACTCAGAATACCTAACACAATTACATCCAATGCAAACAGTCATACTGTAGTATTCACAGATCCAGCTCTCCCACGTCTAAACACATTTCTGACAAATGTTGGCTGAACATGTGGATGTGTCATCTGTGCATGTGAAGGGCCAACTACACATACAAAAAATTGTGAAAAGGGGGCCAGCATTATGGTGCAGCAGGTTAAGCCACTGCTTGTGACACTGGCATCCCATATCAGCACTGGTTCAAGTCCCAGCTGCTGAACTTCTGAGCCAGTTCTAATGTGCCTGGGAAGGCAGTGAAAAATGGCTCATGTACTTGGGTCCCTACCACCCACGTGGGAGACCTGGATGCAGTTCCAGGCTCCTGGCTCACCTAGGCCCAGCAACAGCTGTTGCTGCCAACTGGGGAATGAACCAGTGTATAGAAGATCTCGATCCCATCCTCTCTCTTTACGATTCTGCCTTTCAAGTAAATAACTTTTTAAAATTGTGAAAAGCATTTTTAAGTTTGTGGTTTTTTTTTTTCTGCTTTTCAGTAAATTTTTTCTACCGTAAATTTTTGCTTTTGCAGAGATAAAAAAAGGCTAAATTCAAGTAAGACCACAGTTCTAAAGTGCAGTATTTTTTTAAATCTCTGTATCAAACCAATTCCATTCACAACTACATGAAGACACGATTCCCCTACCTGTCTGAGCAACTCCAGCTTCTTCAGTTCCTCATTGTAGGCTTCTGGGTTCTCTCCGTAATTCTTCAGGACAAACTAGAGAGGAAGGGAGGAAAAAAAATAAAGAGAGTGATTAAGGACCGGCACCATCCTTCCCCAAGCCCTGGGCAATCATCAACCAGGGATCAGGATCAAGTCCACACCTACAACCACAAGCCTGTCTCCTTGACTACTAGGGAACTCACCCTCAGTAATGGGCAGCACTGAAATGCTGACCACAAGACCCGCTTCCTTTTAGCAAAATGAAAAGCAAGACTGGGCAAGCCTGAGTGGCAGCTGACAGGCCCTTGTAACACTGCATCCTCTCTAAAAAGTCCAGGATTCTGCTATCTCAGGGTGCTAAGGAACTCAGCTGGCTGAAATGGGATTCTAAGGAAGATGCCAAATGGGGTCCCAAAGGATCCCGCTGTGTTTTGGGGTCACAAGCATAATCCTAAACTGAGAGCAAATGTAGGTAAGAGCCACCAAACATGAGTAAGCGTACGAAGGCATCCTCCTGAAAGGGTACCAAAGAAACACATGATCAGGACAAGCGCTGTGGCATAGTGGGTAAAACTGCTGCCTGCAGTGCTGGCATCCTGTATGGGTGCTGGTTCAAGGTCCAGCTGCTCCACTTCCAATCCAGCTCTCTGCTATGGCCTGGGAAAGCAGTACTAGATGGCTCAAGTCCTTAGGCCCCTGCACCCACGTGGGAGACCTGGAAGAAGCTCCTGGCTCCTGGCTTTAGATTGGCGCTGCTCTGGCCATTGCAGCTATCTGGGGAGTGAACCAGCAGATAGAAGACCTCTCTCCCTCCGCCTCTCCTTCTCTATGTAACACTTTTTTTTTTTGACAGGCAGAGTTAGTGAGAGAGAGAGAGAGAGAGAGAGAGAGCGAGGTCTTCCTTTTGCCATTGGTTCACCCCCAAAGTGGCCGCTATAGCCAGCGCTTTGCGGCCAGCGCACTGCGCCGATCCGAAGCCAGGAGCCAGGTGCTTCCTCCTGGTCTCCCATGTGGGTACAGGGCCCAAGGACCTGGGCCATCTTCCACTGCCCTCCCGGGCCAGAGCAGAGAGCTGGACTGGAAGAGGAGCAACCGGGACAGAATCCGGCTCCCAAATCGGGACTAGAACCCGGGGTGCTGGTGCCGCAAGCAGAGGATTAGCCTAGTGGCCGCGGTGCCGGCCCTATGTAACTCTTTCAAATAAATAAATAAATCTTAAAAAAAAAAAGAAAGAAAAGAAAAGAAACACATAATCTACAGAACCCTATCAGTAGTGTGCCAGGCCCTCAGGTGTGTGACAGGAATGACTCCTACAGGAGGAGGAGGTCCCTGGGCATATCAGAGCAGGGGCTGGCACAGCTGCCCACGGCACCACTCACCACTACAATAGCTGACTTGTCTTGGCCATGAAGATTCCAACCAGCCTGGAGGCCTCATGTTCAACAACTACCTACTGCAGTCGCTACTGCTTTGTATGCTGGTTAAACTGTCTGGGAAGCCAGACCCACTCACCCCACAAAACAGTAAAGGCACTGATGCCCAACTCAAAATGTTCTTTAAAGGCACTAACCATGGTTTGTGAGGTGGTGAAAGAAGAGCGCTGGTAAAGGCTGACAGCAGATTCAGCCTAGCAGCACACTCACTCCCACCTCATCTGAGGCCCACCCAGGTGTGCTAGCAGCCCTCTGAGGTCCCATGACACCTGGCTAAGTAATCAGCCACGAGGGCATCTGGAAGCCTACATGACACCTTCCATCTGCTCTGGTGGGCAGTGGGAGAGAAGCAAACACAGAGAGGGTGCTGCTGAGCAAGCTACTGACGGGATCTTCCAGCTGCCTTCTCACACCTCAAACTCCAACGCCCTCTCCTGATGATATTACCTCCTCAAAGTCCTGGGTCCATGAGCTTTCTCTATTCCACTACCACCTCTGGCCTGGACCACCTACCCTTTCAAATCTATCCCTTACCTAGCAGCCAGGACTGTCTAACACAACTCTGATGCCACCTCTAGTCTTTGTTTGTTCTTAAAAAGATTTATTTATTTGAAAGGCAGAATTACAGAGAGTCAGAGGCATAGAGAGATAGAGAGGTCTTCTATCCACTGGTTCATTCCCCAGATGGCTGCAAGGGCCAGAGCTGCACCAAAACGAAGCCAGAAGCTTCTTCCGTGTCTCCCACACAGGTGCAGGGGCCCAAGAGTTGGGCCATGTTCCACTGCTTTCCCAGGCCAAAGCAGGGAGCTGGATCAGAAGTGGAGCAGCCAGGTCACAAACTGGCGCCCAAATGGGATGCTGGCACTGCAGGCAGCAGCTTTACCCACTATGCCACACTGCCAGCCCCATACTTCTAGCTTTCAATTCTTCTGAAACACACATACACCCCAAGTAAAAAAATTAGGCAAACCATGCTTATCTCAGCATAGCAAGAAGATGCAAAACCAAAGTGCTAGAGTAGCTTCCCAAAGCCTTAGGACCAAACCTAACCTCAGCACAGAGTTCACACCTCTCACAGCCTGCTCCTAATAGCCTTCAAGGACTGTCCTCAGGTACCTCCCAGGACCACCCAGCCAAAAGTACTTTGGAATTACTGCCTTTGGAAACCAGGCCTATCTCTTTGCGGTCCCCTCTTCTCCTCTAACTCAGCTGAAATTTCACTTCCCTGATGTTAGCTTCTGCTCTCCCAAGCACTGGACATGCCTCCATCAGACAGCATGCACTCAGCAGCCTGCTCATGAGCTCCCAGCAGCATCAAGGAACGGGAGGGATCTGATTAGATGTGCTCTATACTCAGCACACGGTGCCTCTCCAGGGAATGCCAGGTAGGCAACACTGAGACACTTGGGAAAAAAAATTCAAAATGCGGCATTTTATCTGAAAAGTGACACAGTTTGTGAAAAATGTCATTTAAAAGGGGGGAGGGAGACCACAACAGAGATCCTGTTTACGTAACTACTGCGGAAGCCTGGCTGAACCCACAGGTAACATCTCAATGACAAGTCTTGTCTACAGTGGTTTCTTTTCCAGGAATTCCAGGCCCACACACAAAATTTTGCTTTGGAACTCTCCTTAGGAATGCAGATTTCATTGGATATCTCAAACCACGAGTAAGCTCCTTGAGGTCAACAGAGGCCTACCGGCTGCTCCACTTCCAACCCAGCTCTCTGCTATGGCCTGGGAAAGCAGTAGACGATGGCACAAGTGCTTGGGCCCCTGGACCCACGTGGAAGACCTGGAAGAAGCTCCTGGCACCTGGCTTTGGATCAACCCACCCATCTGTTGCAGCCATTTGGGGAGTGAACCAGCAGATGGAAGACCTTTCTTTCTGTCTCTCCCAGTGCCTCTGCCTTTCAAATAAATAAGAAAACTTAAAAAAAAAAAAAAAAAAAAAAAAAGGGAGGGGGGTAGGTGGGCAGAAACTATTCTAAATTAAAAATGCCTGCAAGGGGTATGGGCGTTTTGCACAGTGAGCTAAGCCGCAACTTATGAAACTTTTATCCCACATGAGAGTACCAGCTCAAGTTCTAGCTATTCAGCTTCCTGCTAATGCATCTTGGGAGGCAGTAGATGACAGCTCAAAGTGCTTGATCCCCGTTATCCATGTGGGAGACCCGGATGGAGTTTTAGGCTCCTGACTTCTGCCTGGCCCAGTACCAGTTGTTGCAGGCATTTGCAGAGTAAACTAGCAGGTGGAAGATATCTCCCCCCACCGCCATCACTCTGCCTTTCAAATAAATAATCAAATCTTAAAAAAAAACACAACACATAGTGAACAGACAAAACAACAAAATGCAAGGCCGGCGCCGCGGCTCACTAGGCTAATCCTCCGCCTAGTGGCGCCGGCACACCAGGTTCTAGTCCCGGTCCAGGCACCAGATTCTGTCCCGGTTGCCCCTCTTCCAGGCCAGCTCTCTGCTGTGGCCAGGGAGTGCAGTGGAGGATGGCCCAAGTGCTTGGGCCCTGCACCCCATGGGAGACCAGGAGAAGTACCTGGCTCCTGCCATCGGATCAGCGCGGTACGCTGGCCGCAGCGCACCGGCCGCGGCGGCCATTGGAGAGTGAACCAACAGTAAAAGGAGACCTTCCTCTCTGTCTCTCTCTCTCACTGTCCACTCTGCCTGTCAAAAAATAAATAAATAAATATTAAAAAAAAATGCAATATAAGAACTCTGATTGGATCTGAGTTACTTAAGAGTTATTTATTTCCGGGCCGACGCTGTGGCGTAGCGGATAAAGTCGCTGCCTGCAGTGCCAGCATCCCATATGACTGCCGGTTTGAGTCCAGCTCTCTGCTATGGCCTGGAATAGCAGTGGAAGATGGCTCAAGTCCTTGGGCTCTTGCACCCGTGTGAGAGACCCAGAAGAAGCTCCTGGCTCCTGGCTTCAGATCGGCGCAGCTCCAGCCATTGCAGCCATCTGGGGAGTGAACCAGTGGAAGGAAGACCTTTCTCTGCCTCTGCCTCTCCTTCTCTCTCTGTGTAACTCTTTCTAGTAAATAATAAATAAATATTTTTTAAAAAGTTACTTATTTCTTTATTTGAAAAGCACTGCAACAGACAGAGGGATAAAAAGAGAGACAGAGATCTTCCATCCACTGATTTGTTCTCCCTAAATGGTCTCAACAGCCAGGGCCAGGCCAGGCCAAAGCTAGGAGCCAGCAATTACATCTTGGTCTCCCACGTGGGTGGCAGGGGACCAAGTAGCTGGACTATCTTCTGCTGCCTTCCCAGGTGCATTAATAACGAGCTGGAATGGAAACACAACAGCCAGGACTCTAAACTGGCACTCCAATAAGGGATGCCAGCATCAAAAACATTAGCCTGATCCACTGCTGGCCTTGGACAATTTTTAAAAAAATATTTACTTGAAAGGCAGTTATGCAGAGGCAGAGAGAGAAAGAGGGAGAGCGAGTCTTCAATCCACTGGTTCACTTCCCAGATGGCCACAATGCCAGAGCTGTGTCGATCTGAAGCTAGGAGCTTCTTCCTGGTGCAGGGGCCCAAGGATTTGGGCCATCCTCCACTACTTTCCCAGGCCATAGCAGAGAGCTGGATAGAAGTGGAGCAACTGAGACTCGAACCTGTGCCCATGTGGGATGTCAGCATTGCAGGCGGTAGCTTTACCCCACTACGCCACAGTGCCGGCTCCACAACTTTTTTTTTTTTTTTTTTTTTTTTAAGTCATCTGGGTCAGGCACATGGGTGCTGGTTGAGTCCCGTCTGCTCTGCTTCCAATCCAGCTCTCTGCTAATGCACCTGGGAAAGCAGAAGATGGCCCAAGTGACTGGGACCCTGCATCTATACAGGAGACCTGGAAGAAGCTTCCTGGCTCCTGGCTTCGGCCTGGCCCAGTCCCAGCCACTGCAGCCATTTAGGATGAGAGAGATATAAGATCTCTCTTTACTTCTCTCTGGAACTCCTTCTTTCAAATAAATAAAATAAATCTTCAAAAATAATATTATTATAAAATGTCTTAAAAGATGTTTGGGGGATAAGTGAAATCTAGTATTTTTTTTTTTTTTTGGATAGTGAAATTTAAACATAAATGATATCAGAGAATTATTGTAGATTTTCTTAGATGTGATAATACAGTTATGTAGAAAAGTATCCTTACTCTTAGGAACTACATGCTAAAATGTGTCCAGGGTAGGTGTCACTACATCCAAAACTTATTTCCAAAAGACTCATGGGTTCAAGAGAGGAGGGGGAAGGAGAGGCAGAGCAAGCAATCATATAGTAAAATATAAATATCAGACCTAGTGAGAATTTGAATAAGCATTGCATTACTCTTTTAAACCTTCAGTATATCTGAAATTTAGAAAATAAATGCTTTAAGGGTTGCTGAAGAGCTAACTGGTCAATGAAAAACACTTCTATTCCATTTGTCGGTTGTTTCTAGGCATTTAAGGGTCCTTTGAGAGTACAATAAAAGCTATGAAAGAAATCATCCTGAGGCCAGCATTCTGGTGTAGTGGAAAGCCACAGGCTGTGACACCAGCATCCCATGTAGTTACAGATTCATGTCTTGGCTGCTCTACTTCCAATCTATCTCTGTGCTAATGGCCTGGGAAGGCAGTAAAGATGGCTCAAGTGCTTGGGTCCCTGCACCCATGTGGGTGACAGATGAAGCTCCTGGCTTCAGCCTGGCCCAGTGCTGGCCGTTGCAGCCATCTAGGGAGTGAACAGCATATAGAAGACCTCTCTCTCCTCTCATTCTGTAACTCTGACTTTCAAACAAATAAATAAATCTGTGAAAAGAAGAGGGGCCAGTGCTGTGACACAGCAGATAAAGCCGCCATATGGGCGCCAGTCCAGGTCCTGGCTGCTCCACTTCTGATCCAGCTCTTTGCTATGGCCTGGGAAAGCAGTGGAAGATGGCCCAAGTCCTTGGGTCCCTGCACCTGGAAGAAGCTCCTGGCTTCGGATCAATGCAGCTCTGGCTGTTGTGGCCATCTGGGGAGTGAACCAGTGGATGGAAGACCTCTCTCTCTCTCTCTGCCTCTGCGTAATTCTGTTTTCAAATAAATAAATAAATCTTTAAAAAGAAATCAGCCTAAAAAAATTTTTTTTCTGACAGGCAGAGTGGACAGTGAGAGAGACAGAAAGATCTTCCTTTTTCTGCTGGTTCACCCCACAATGGCCGCTGCGGCCGGCGCACCGCGCTGATCCAAAGCCAGGAGCCAGGTGCTTCTCCTGGTCTCCCATGGGGTGCAGGGCCCAAGCACTTGGGCCATCTTCCACTGCACTCCCAGGCCACAGCAGAGAGCTGGCCTGGAAGAGGGACAACCGGGACAGAATCCAGTGCCCCAGCCGGGTCTAGAACCCGGTGTGCCAGCGCCGCAGGCGGAGGATTAGCCTATTGAGCCGTGGCGCCGGCCCCTAAAAAACATTTTTAAAAAGTGAATACATTTTAAAAAATTATTCTAGAAATATTCAACTATGGACAAACACAAAAGTTTCTGAATAATTTTAGGAGGTTCACACTTTGAAGCCCATCTTCCAGCTTCCTGATTAAACAGTCCTCTGTTCCACCCAACTACTCCTCACTTACCCTCTTCCTTCTCCCAAAAACAAACCCTAAATATGAACCATGACCTAAACTATAAGATAAACATTTAACTATCTAAATAGGAGGATGTTTTTTGGTTAATCCTTTCAGTAAAAGGTTTTAGTTGACCCACCCTTAGGTTGGAGGAAATGACCAAAAGAACAGTTTAAAGGCCCCTTGGGACAGAGGGCAAAGGCATAGCAAGGACATCTGAGGGCCCCAGAAAGGAGGTTTCACATGAGATCACTAAGAACACCTGCCCAGCTGTTCACACAGCTTCTTCCTGGTCTCCCATGGGGTGCAGGGCCCAAGCACTTGGGCCATCCTCCACTGCTCTCCCAGGCCACAGCAGAGAGCTGGAATGGAAAAGGAGCAACTGGGACAAGAACTGGCGCCCATATGGGATGCTGGCGCCGCAGGTGGAGGATTAACCCAGTGTGTCACGGTGCCGGCCCCACCAAGCTACTTTTTTAGCCCAGAAAAAAATCCTCTGTAATTGCTGACCTTCCCCCAGCCAAAAAAGAGGAACACTACCTGAAAGTCTGAAAGCAAGGAACAAAGATCTTGTTCCAGTCTCTTTAAGGTGTGGCCAGGGGGCCGGACTGTGCCCTAGCGGGTAAAACCACCGCCTGCAGTGTCGGCATCCCATATGAGTGCTGGTTCGAGTCCTGGCTGCTCCATTTCTGATCCAGCTCTCTGCTATGGCCTGGGGAAGCAGCAGAAGATGGCCCAAGTCTTTGGGCCCCTGCACCCACATGGGAGACCTGGAAGAAGCTCCTGGCTCCGGATTGACTCAGCTCCGGTCGGTGAGGCCATTTTGGGAGTAAACTAGTAGACGGAAGACTTTCTCCCCCTCCCCCCCCCCCCCGCCCCCAGAACTGTGCCTTTCAAATAAAATGTTTTTCTTTTTTTTTTTAAAAAAAAGGTCTGCCTAGGAGTTTGAGGCTCTGATGAAAGTTGAGTAGACAGCCCAGCAACAGACCAAAAGTAGCCAGCGGGTCTGGCACGGTAGCATGGTTAAGCCAGTGTCCAACATGGGGACAAGTTTGAGTCCCAGTTGCTCTACTTCTGATCCACCTCCCTGCTAATTTGCCTGGTAAAGCAGTGGAGCACGGCCCAAGTACTGGGGCCCCTGGGTCCAGGTGGAAGACCTGGAAAAAGCTCCTGGCTTAAATTTAGCCCAACCCTGACAGTTGCAGTCATTTGGGGCGTGAAGCAGCAGACGGAAGATCTCTCTGTCTCTCCTCTCTCTCTCTAACTCTGCCTTTCAAATAAATAAAAATAAATGTTAAAACAAACAAAAAAACTGTAAACGCTTATCCTGGGTCCTGCCGTTATTTACAGATTAGAGAAACAGAAAACCAGGCCGGCGCCTCAGCTCACTAGGCTAATCCTCTGCCTGCGGTGCCGGTACCCTGGGTTCTAGTCCCGGTTGGGACACCAACTCCGTCGTGGTTGCTCCTCTTCCAGTCCAGCTCTCTGCTGTGGCCCAGGAGTGTAGTGGAGGATGGCCCAAATGCTTGGGCCCTGCACCCGCATGGGAGACCAGGAGGAAGTACCTGGCTCCTGGCTTTGGATCAGCACAGCGCGCCAGCCATAGCAGCCATTTGGGGGGTGAACCAATGGAAGGAAGACCTTTCTCTCTCTCTCTCTCTCTCACTGTCTAACTCTGCCTGTCAAAGAAAAAGAAAAGAAAAAAAGAAAGAAAACCAGAGGTAGTGCTAGGACCCTTGTACTAGGGATAGTCCCTCAGGTCACCTTGTCATAGTATTAGCATGTTCTTATCTATTAATTCACATTAATTAAAGCCATAAGCCAAGAAGGCAATAAAAGGAATCACATGTGTATTACCTTTGTTCACCACTGTGTTTCTTTTTCCTGTACTTCCACAGCTGACTCAGACACAGGGCATCCTTGGGTTGTTCCACAGAAATACACACACAATATTGTTGTACGTGTTGAGTCCCACATACAATATTGTTAATTAGTACAATACATGCTTAGCCACTGAATTTCCAGAGACTAACTGAATTAAGATAAAGGAGCATTGCCAAGGGAAATCTTTAGTCTGTTAGCCCATGTCAGAATTTTAAAAATCCACAGGTCAAGCTATCAAAGGGAGGCCTCTCTCTCCCATCTCTTCTGAATGGCCTGTCTGAACAATGCAATTGAGGAGGGCTCAAGTTACATCTCCCTGAGGGTGCCAGAATCAGACCAGGTCTTTCAACCAACACCCACTAAGCACTCCCCACACGCCAAGTATTTATTACTTCCCAAGGAAAGAAAAGAATCTGGTCTAAACCCTGAGTGAACTGAAGCTACGCCTTTGATGTGTGAGAGTAAGGTCAGAGAAGAATGAAACAGACGATTCAGGTCATCTGTACAACTCTGCTGTAAAACACATGTGGGCAAGCGGGCTTTGACACAACACCCGGGTGACTCCACACCTGTGATAAGAGACAAGACAGGGGACTGGTGCTGTGACACAGATTAAGTATCTATCTGTAGTGCTGGCATCCCCTATGGGCCCCAGTTCAAGTCCCAGCTGCTCTACTTCTAATCCAGCTCCCTGCTAATAGCCTGGGAAAGCAGTGGAAGACAACCCAAGTGCTTGGGCCCCTGCACCAACATGGGAGACCCAGAAGAAGCTCCTGGCTCCTGGCTTTAGATCAGCCCACCTCCAGCCGTTGCAGCCATTTGGGGACTGAACCAGCAGAAGGAAGGCTTCTCTCTCTGTCTCTCCATCTGTCTATAACCATGTCTTTCAAGTAAATAAATAAATCTTAAAAAAATAAATAAATAAGAGAAAAGACAGGTTACTGCCATTGGGAGCTGGCAATGTCCCTTGCCCTTCGCTGGGCAGCCGGGGCCTTTTAGGCCTCTAGTCCTCTGATTTATCTTTCTTTGTGCATACATGTATGTATAAACTCGTTTTTCCCAAGAGTTGGCTATTCCATGGGACTCTAAGCGGGGAAAAAAAATTCTATAAACCTGAAAAAGTGGGCTCCACCTGGATGTAAGAGAAGCCATCAGAGGCCACAACAAGGAGCATACACTGTAGTGCAGGCCAACCACCTGACAGGATGCCAAAACCTGTCTGAACTCAGAGGACTTTGGCACAACTTCCAGGCAGTCGAAGGGATGCTGATGAGATAGGGTTCAATATGGGTGACAAACAGGAGGCAGGACTCCCAAGGCCAACAACCAAATGAGAAAGGAAGAGCGGCTGAAAATTCCTGCAGGAGGGGCTGGGACAGTGAAATCAGAAGGAGCAGGCTGAGGCACGCTGGTCAGGGGCTCGGACAGCAGGCAGTTTCTCTGGAGGAGCCTGGTTCAGAGATCAATTCAGTCAGGGGTGGGGGTGGGGGTGGGGGGCGGGAGAGGAGAACACAACTGATGGGCTAGGTAGCTAACCAGCAGATGGTACACCTGCACTTAAGGACGGACGACTACGTGGATCACCGGAAGTCAAGTTTCATAAAGGCAGGGATTTGTCACCACTCTATTCCCAGGGCTGGGATAAGACAGACATTAAACTACAATTCGTTCAACAAACGAATCAGGGATGAAGGCAACATGGAAGCCCAAGTGCCTTTGGTTAGGGCCAGGTGTTACGACAGGAAAAATAAAGGACATCAAACCTGAAGCCCTGTGGCCAAACTGCTCACTGATGAGAGCCCAAGGCCAAGGGTGCCCCTTCATCAGCTTCCAGTGCATGAGCACTCTGACCCTGGGCACAGGTTAAGGTGCAGGGCCAGCAGCATTTCCCCACGAAAACCCTGGCTCCTACGTATACCAGCCTGAAGCTTGGACAGCAGTTCAACACCAGTGTGGTTCTCCTGGCTCCTATTTCACATTATTCCATCATGGAAGGCTGGTCTATCAGGAGTGAAAATCAATACTAACCACCATGAAAGGTTTTATCAAAAGTCCGGCCCTCACAAAGAAGCCTTTTATCTGTCTAGAAAACGCCCATTCATTCTTTCTAACTCACCTCTGGCAAGCCTTCCCTGAAGGCCCCTCAGCTTGTGCTCTAGTACATTGCAAATACTGCTATTCTTACATAATGTCATCATTCTAGTTTTTAAATCCCCTCTCCTGACAATGAAGTCCTTGAAGAAAAAAAAAAAAACTGTTTTCTATTTGACTATTACGAGGGTTCAACAAAGGGCTTGACAGGTTAGCAAAACCAATTTTTACTCTACTATCTGAAATTAAATTCTAACCCTCATTTCCAAGTAAATGGTAGTGAGGATTCCCATGGCTCAGAGCAAGGATTGAGAAGGGCAAAGGCACCAATGGTAGAGCAGGGGTTCCACAGCTGGGGAGGGGTGTCCAGGTCAGGCAAAGTTCCCAAGCCACTGGGGCTTCTGTAGCCTTCTCCAGTGCAGGAAAAGAATTGTTTTTTGAGTACCGACACCACCTAAGCTAAAAGGCTAATGAGTGGGGCCAGTGTAGCGGGTAAAGCCGCCACCTACAGTGCTAGCATCCCATATGGGCGCCGGTTCTAGTCCCAACTTGCTCCTCTTCCGATCCAGCTCTCTGCTATGACCTGGGAAAGCAGTGGAGGATGGCCCGAGTCCTTGGCCTGCACCTGCATGGGAGACCAGGAGGAAGCTAATTTTTTTTTTTTTTTTTTTGACAGGCAGAGTGGATAGTGAGAGAGAAGAGACAGAGACAAAGGTCTTCCTTTTCTGTTAGTTCACCCTCCAATGGCCACTGCGGCCAGGTGCTGCGGCTGGCGCGCTGCGGCCGGTGCACTGCGCTGATCCGAAGCCAGGAGCCAGGTGCTTCTCTTGGTCTCCATGCGGGTGCAGGGCCCAAGCACCTGGGCCATCCTCCACTGCACTCCTGGGCCACAGCAGAGAGCTGGCCTGGAAGAGGGGCAACCGGGACAGAATCCGGCGCCCCGACCGGGACTAGAATCTGGTGTGCTGGCGCCGCAGGCAGAGGATTAGCCTGTTGAGCCGCGGCGCCGGCCAATAAATAAATCTTAAAAAAAATTATCTCCTAGGAGTTTCTGGGCTAAGATTTGATCTAGATTTTCATATTCCCTTTCAACTGTCAATTACCAACTATGTATAGGGTACAATTTACAGTGGAATGGAGGGCTGAAACACAACACACCCACTGTCACTGGGGAAAAGGTGAAGAATTAAGAAAAGTTCAGAAAAGGAAAAGATTAATCCAGATAGAAGAATTAAGGAGCTTTTGTGGAAGAGCGAGCTCAACCTGGACTCTGGAGGATGGACAGCACCAATACACAGAAATTAAAGGGTCCCCCCCCCACCTCACAGGACAAACCCGGGGGCACTCATCTAGGCAGGACAAACTCTGTACCCGAAGGCACAGAAGAGAACCCACAGGGCATGAGAAGGGAACCGCACTACAGCTGTGAACAGAACCGCAGAGGCCTGCAGCCGAAGCCCGAAGTTGACCAAGCACACAGGGGAGGCTCAAAAACCGCTGGAATGCCGGCGCCGCGGCTCACTAGGCTAATCCTCCGCCTAGCGGCGCCGGCACACCGGGTTCTAGTCCCGGTCGGGGCGCCGGATTCTGTCCCGGTTGCCCCTCTTCCAGGCCAGCTCTCTGCTGTGGCCCGGGAAGGCAGTGGAGGATGGCCCAGGTGCTTGGGCCCTGCACCCCATGGGAGACCAGGAAAAGCACCTGGCTCCTGGCTCCTGCCATCGGATCAGCGCGGTGCACCGGCCGCAGCGCACCGGCCGCGGCGGCCATTGGAGGGTGAACCAACGGCAAAAGGAAGACCTTTCTCTCTGTCTCTCTCTCACTGTCCACTCTGCCTGTCAAAAAAAAAAAAAACAAAAAAAAACAAAAAAACGCTGGAAGAATTGGGCTAGGCCAAGAGAATTCTGAACAGGAAAATACTGACTTCATTCAGTCCAACAGGAACTCTGCTGCGTTTTAGAAAAAAGTACGTGTGTGGAAAAGCACATGGAGAAAAGTTAGCATCCGATAACTGGATAAATTTAAGTAAATTTAGATGGGCTAGTCTAGTTTCCTGGTTTACAGAGAAGGGAAAGAGACCCAAAGAGGTTAAACGAGGGACTCGAAGGAAGACAAACTGGACTAAGGAAGTGAACGCCTGAAGAGGGAGGACACGGCGCCTTGGGAAACGACTCCAAGCCCATTTTCCTTCCTCCGTCCCCCTGCTGAGGGGCGCACCATCTTCCAGGGTCTGCGGCTTACTCTGGCAGCTGCTGTGCCAAAACCACCAAGTCCCCCGCCTGCAAAGCCTCCCAGCTTGTCCTCCTCTTGTCTGCTCTGACCCTGGGCCCTCTGACCCTCAGGGCTACCAGGTGAGCCCGCCCAGAGCAGCAGACACCGGGGGCCATGGCCGGTCTCCGTCCACCGATTACAAGGCGTCTCTCGGAGAGCTACGCTGGCGTCATGAAAAGCAGAAAAGTCTCCTAAAATACGACCCGGAATGTGGCTCTATCTGGGCTACCGACTAGGACCCTAGTGAGGCGGCCATTCAGAATCTCGGCCAGCGTCAGGGATACCCTACCGCAGGGGGCCGGCCCTCCCTCTCAGATACACCCCCGAATCCCCCCGCCCCCCAAGCGTTCCTCCTCGTCCGGCTGAGTGCAGAGGGTGCACCGAGGGCCCCGCCGTGGAACCCACACGGTCGTGGCCGCCCACCGCACCCCCGCGGGGCGGTCCTGGCGTGGAGGAGGGGCGGAGTCGAACCGGGTCCCGAGCGTCACACGGAAGAAGTGAGGTCCCGCGGTGGGGACTGCGTGGCTGGGGGAGCAGGTTCCGACGAGGATGCGAGTGCCAGCCTGGGGTGAGCAGGAAAGGGGAGGCCGGGCTGCGGGCGGGCGAGGCTGAGGAAAACCTGCAGAGGCCGCTCCTGGCCTCATCCGTCCCTGCAACAGGGCCTGTGGAGGTGATGGACGCGCGGGGGGCGTCACGCGCTGGCGGACGACGGAGATACGTGGCGGATGGTGGGGGAAGCTGGGAGGCGCGCTCACCTTCTTCACCGCTGGCTGGAAGTGGAAGTCACCGGCCTCCTTCAGGTCCAGCCAGATCATGGGCATGCGGGGTACGGCCTCCATGGCGGCCACCGCCCGCTGGCCACCGGGCCGCTCCCCTGGCTGCTCCAGCTGCTGGCTCAGCCGCGCGCACAGCCCCGCCCCTCCACGCCGGAAGTCACTCGTCACGAGGGCCTGCGAGATGTCGCACGGCCTGCCGGGAGTTGCAGTCCTCACCCGTGCAGCCTTCCGCAAGGGCGCAATGTTTGTTGCACATGCGCAGTCTGCCTTCTCGGAGAACGCGCCTGCGGAGTCGAAAGGGTTTTTGGGAATAGTAGTCCTTCCCTGCTGAAGTGCGAAGCGCGGCGATGATTCGTTTCCTCCTACGGTGCTCCGGCAATTCTCCCTCTGGAGAAAAGCGTTAGGGAGTTCACCTGCGGGCCTGTAGCAGCTCAAGCATTGTGGAGGGCCGTGGAGGACTGGGGCAGATACTAGGGGAGGAGGGGGAGGGGTAGAACGTGGCAGGCGAGCCGCTGAGGAAAAATGAAGTGAAAACAATCCCAGGGAAAGTGTGGAGGAGACCCGGAGGCTAAGGGGGCGGGGCGGGGGGGTATGTGTGTGTGAGAGGGGCCTGAAGACCCGCACCTGCTGCGGAAGCTCCAGAAGCCCAGCATCGTGCACCTCAAAGTCCTGCCCAGACCCTGAAAACCTCCCAGGTGCTCCCAGCCCTCCCCCAGGGAAAGCTCCCAGGAGAATTCTCTCTCAGGACCAAAGGGGTTACCTGACCTGATAACCTGGGGCAATAAAACCTTCACAGGGAAGCCCCTCTGCACTGCCCAGCACCAGCAAATCGGGAGGAATTTGCTAATTTTCACCCAGCAGACGCTAGGACTCCCCATCCTTTGTCCTGGAGGAGAGGGGGAGGTGGGTAAACAGACTCCCTTAAAAACCTAGGGAGTCCAAACTGCGGCTCAGCCCTCTGCCTCTGCTGAGCCGCTGGCCTGGCCTGCGCAGGTGTGTTCTCTCCATTCAACCATGTAACCTCTCCCCCAGTCCAAGCCACTGGGCGCTCTCTGTCGCGTCCATTCTGACCAATGCCCTATCCCCAATAAAGCCTTATCACCCTGCTCTCTGTCTCATGCCACTGCTTCCACGGCCTTTTCTCCAGTGACACAGCGAAGGAAGAAGGAGGGGCTGGACACATGCTTGCACAGCCCAGCGTGGGAAGCAGGCCCAGCCTAGGAGAGAAAGGCGCGTCCATGGGTGAGGACGTCCGTGTAGAGGCCATCTGGCGGGGAAGCAGACCCGGAGCCACCAGATGGCTGGCATGGGTGACCAGGAGCAGGTGATTGTGGCTGGCAGCGGACACAGACTGAGTTTTGTAAGATGGAAAAGAGTTCTGAAGATGGCCAATGGCGGTAGTCTCTCAACAGTGTAAATGCTGATGAAACTGTACACATAAAATCAGTTAAAATTGTAACCTTTTGGGCCAGCATTGTGACGTAGAGGGTAAAACTGCCACCAGCAACGCCAGCATCCCATTTGGGCTGCTCTACTTCAGATCCAGCTCCCTGCTGCTGGCCTTTGAAAAGCAGCGGACGATGGCCCAAGTACCCCGGCCCCTGACACCCATGTGGGAGACTTCAAAGAAGCTCCTGGCTTCTGCCTAGCCCAGCCATGGCTGTTGCGGCCATCTGGGGAGTGAACCAGTAGATAGAAGATCTCTTTGTATCTCTCCTTCTCTCTCTGTAACACTGCCTTTCAAATACATACGTCTTTTAAAAAAAAATTGTAAACTTTATACTAGGTATTATTTACCACAGTAAAAGAAAAAGAAAATGCAAATGTTGCAGAACTTTTTCTTAAGGAAAAAGAAAAGTTGACCAGCATCTTAAAAGAGCTTGTTTGTGCCGACACCGCAAGGCACAAGGTGGAAGATTAGCCTATTGAGCCGCAGCGCCGGCACACCAGGTTCTAATCCCGGTCGGGGCACTGGATTCTGTCCCGGTTGCCCCTCTTCCAGTCCAGCTCTCTGCTGTGGCCTGGGAGTGCAGTGGAGGATGGCCCAAGTGCTTGGGCCCTGCACTCACATGGGAGACCAGGAGAAGCACCTGAATCCTGCCTTCGGATCAGCGCGGTGTGCTGGCCGCAGCGGCCATTGGAGGGTGAACCAACGGCAAAGGAAGACCTTTCTCTCTGTCTCTCTCTCACTCACTGTCCACTCTACCTGTCCAAAAAAAAAAAAAAAAAAGAGTTTGTTTGTGGAAGACCATCATGGGGTCACCTAATCAGAGGTGAAGGAATTGAAGACAAGGCCCATGACCTGCAAAACTCCCCTGCACAATTTATAGTGAATGAAATGCAAAAGCATAAAGCAGTGTGCCTTAGGGCTCTCAGAAGGAGGCAGCAGCTTGGCCACAACATGCAGCCCGGGCCCCAGATATGAGGCCAGCAAGGCGTCAGGATTAAGCAGTGTCAGTATGGGCTAGAATAGGAAGAGAGAGAGGCAGGGTTGGAGTGGAAAGACCTTGCAAGGCAGGAAGAACCTACAAAGGTGCGCGTTACACATGGGTGGAAGAGCAGCTGTGAGAGGGAACTCTAGCCAGGATTTATATGAGCCAGGCAGATGCGTCGCCATCGTGTATGTGAGCTGCACAGAGTGGCACCTGTGGCCCTGCTGTGTTTCCTTCCTTAGGCCTCGCTTTCCTCGGTACAGTGGGAACACTTTGGCCCCACATTGTGCTTCTGGTGTTGAAATACAACAACAGACATAATGTGCCCTGTGAGTTCCAGGGAGTATAAGTTTGCTGGATTCCCGTGACAAAATACCACAGACTGAGTGTCTTACACAACAGGCATTTATTTTGTCACAATTCTGGAAACTAGAAGTCCCTGATCAAGTGGACAGCAGAGTTGGTCTCTTCTGCTGCCTCTGTCCGTGGCTTGTCAGTGGTCATTTTCTCCACGTGGTGACCCTGTCTCCTACTCCACTGGCTTCTGAGGTGCTGAAGGCTAGGACTTCCACATGCATTTCAGGAGGCACAATCAGCCCATAACATAGGATCACAGTAATATGAAAGGCCTCAGGGACCAAGAGGCCCCTCCTGGGCTTCAGGTGCTGTGGTCCTGAGGCAGGGGTGGACCAATGGAGGTGAGATAGCAGAAATGTATCTGGGTGTCTTCCTAACACATTTCCCAGCAGAGTCAAGTGTGAGATTCCGTGGTACCAGGAAGAGTCAGCCCCATCACAAGGGGGCAGCAAACATCCATGCAACTGGATCAACTCACTCCTCCCGGCACCCTCCCCATCATACTCTGCAGAGCTGGTGGAGGGCCCTCCAAGATACACACACATCTGCCTCCACTTCACTCATGTGGAAACTAAGGCCTAGATTGTGACGATGGCCACTCAAAGTCTCGTAGCATGTGGACTTAAGAGTCTGGGCTGAGGCAGGCATTTGGCATAGGGGTTATGATGCCATTTGAGTCCCAGTTACACTTCTGGTCCAGCTTCCTGCCAGTGTACACCCTGAGAGGCAGCACGTGATAGCTCAAGTACTTGAGTCCCCGCTACTCGTGCAGGAGACCTGAATTGAGATTGTCAGCTCCCAGTTGTGACCTGGCCTCGTCCCAGCTGTTATGGGAATTTGGAGAGTAAAACAGTGAAAGAGAGCTCTCTGTCTCTCAAATAAATTGAATAAATAAATAAATACCACCAGCAATTGGATAAATCTACATTATATGCTTCCTGATACCTTAAGGTGAAGAGTTAAAAATTGTATATGTGTGGGTGTCAAAAGTTAAGCTTAAGCTTACAGGTTTAAACCTTCCTGGTGCAGCTGTGAAAATAAGACAGAGTAAAGTAGCACCTTGACAGTAGGGACTCCATTTTGGAGCACTTGAGACTGCATTCTGGGAAAGCACCCCCCCCCCACCGTGAGACTCTGGTCTGAAACTATGATCTCAAATAGTCGGACAATAGCAGTGCACTACACCACCCTTGGCAACGCACAAAAACCCCCTAGCATGATTGCTCAAGCTTAAAAGTAGAAAGGTTGCACCTGGGTTACCTGGGCTAATAATGAAGATGTGATTTGTCTATGTCTTAAAATCATAATTGCTGATTGTAAGATTTTAGCAACCGCTTAGCAACCGTGTATTCTCTCCCCCCTCCCGATTTTGCGGTTTTTGCCTTTATAAACCCTATGCTGTAGTTCCTCACTGCTCCTCTGTCCTTGTCAGAGGGCCCCAACATGTTGGATCAATAAATTTAACCCTTTGCTGGTTGCATGAGAGAATAAGTCTCTTGGAGTCGTTCCTCAGGCGGTGGGCTTTTTCAGACCCTAACAAAGGCTAAAGCACCAAAAATGGACAACCCTGATCTAATCATGAAGAGCCATCAGCTAAACCCAAACTGAAGAACATTCTATGAAATAACTGGTCTATAATTTCCAAAAACATCAGTTTTATAAAACACAAAGAACTATTGTTGCAGATTAAAAGATACTAAAGAGACATGATAACCAAATTTAACATATGATATGGTATTTCTTTGGCTCTAAATTAGGGACATTACTAGGACAATTTATAAAATCTGATTAATATCTGTAGATTTCATACTGGTAGTCTATCATCATTAATTTCCTGAATTTGATAATCATCCATTTCGCAATGCATACATATTTTAGGAAATACATGCTGAAGAATTTAAAACTGAAAAGGCATCATTCCGCTCCTTATTCAAAGGGCTGGAGGTAGGAAGGATAAGAGTGTATGTGTGTGTGTGTTTGTGTGTGCGCGTGGGTGCATGGGGAGGGTAGAGAGAGACACTCAGATATAAAAATGCTAACGTTTGGGGAATTTGGGTGAATGTTATGAAGGAATTCTTTGCATTATTCATGCAACTTCGCAGTGTCAGTCTGAAATTACGTCAAAGTAAAAAGAAATCAGAAATAAAGTGAACAGAGGCTGGTGTTGTGGGCACAGCAGGTTAGGCCACTACCTGCAACACCTGCATCCATGAGAGTGCTGCTTTGAGTCCTGTCTGCTGTGCTTCCTATCCAGCTCCCTGCTAATGCACCTGGAAAAGCAGTGGAGGACGGCCTAAGTGCAACACCTAGTGGGAGACCCAGATGGAGTTTAAGGGTCCTGGCTTGAGCTGGTTGTAGCCATTTGGGGAGTGAACCAGCAGGTGAATGATTTCTCTCTCTGTCTCTGTGTGTCATTCTGCTTTTCAAGAAAGTAAAATCTAAAAAAAAAAAAAAGTGAACAGACAAAACCAAATTGGGAGAAGATGTTTATGAGACACATAACCAAAAAAGAATCACCATCTAAAATATGTAAAGAATTCTCAGGAGTTCTCCAGAAAGACAAGAAGGGGCACTGTGGTGCAATGGGTTAAACCCCTGTCTGCAGAGCCGACATCCCATATGAGTGCCAGTTTGAATCCCGGGTGCTTCACTTCCGATCCAGCTCTCTGCTATGGCCTGGGAAAGCAGTAGAAGATGGGCCAAGTCCTTGGGCCCCTGCACCCATGTGGGAGATCTGGAAGAAGCTCCTGGCTCCTGGCCTCAGATCAGCCCAGCTCCAGTCATTGTGGCCATCTAGGGAGTAACCCAGCGGATGGAAGACCTCTCTCTCTCTCTCTCTGTCTGTCTCTGCCTCTGCCTCTCTGTAAATCTGCCTTTCAATTAGATAAATAAATAAGTCTTTAAACAAAAAAGAAAGAAAGAAAGAAAATGGTAAAAGAAAGCATCTACGACTTGGATGGGAACTCACAGGAACAGCTCAACCTGCATAAAAGTTGTCCCACCTCATCAGTAATCAGGAAATACAAACTCAGACTATACTGAGAGACCGCTCTGTAGCCATGGGGGGCTGGGTACACCTCCATCAGTAATAAGTGCACTAAGTCAGCAAGAGGCTCATGAGCTGGCAGCACTCCAGCAACTCGCTGTGTTGGGCACTTTGTCCCTGGGAAAGACTCCAACATAGGGCTTTAAATAGGTAGGAAAGGAAGAGGGTGGTAAGAGGCCTCTGAGGTCCATCTACAGACCCCACCCCGCCTTCAGCAAGAGGTGGCATGGCCACAGCGTTGCCACAACACGGCCACAATCCACAAAAGCCCAGCAGAAGACTTGAACTTGCTTTCCTTGCTCAGAACTGGTTTTAATTCTTGCAGCCCTCTTGTGCCAGTGCCTGGGGATGGAAAGGGAGCAATGGAGGGTTTATGCCTCTCCTGCCTAGAACAAACTTCCAAGTTCAGGCCGTTGATAGGGAGGGCTTCCCAGTCAGATGGGGCTGTTGGGATTGCCCACACATACCTTCCTAGGTTGCCCAGTGCTGGTGGTGAGCAATAGCACAACCAGTTGTGGCAGAACCTCAAGACATCCTGGCCTTTGCAGTGAGAAACCAAGTGAGGCCTTTCTGGCCAAGGTCTCCAAACCTGTGGGTCGTGGGGGAGTGCTGTCCACGGTGCTGGTTTTGGAACATCAGGTGTGTCCCCACAGGACCAATGTGGCCATAGCTGCTTTCTCCACCCTACTGCACTTGCGCAGACAACTTAAGCAAGGGTTCTGTGTCCACCTCCTGGCCACCCTATTACAGCAATGGGAAGCTGAGGCCCAGGATGGGCAAGGACTTACACCAGGACCACTGGGTACATATGAGTGTCCTTGCAAAAGTTCATGGAAAATTGAAATTAGGTCATCACTTTATTTTTGTGCAAACAATTTTGAAATATCTGTGTAATTTTTTTTCATAATGCATACCCTCCATGAACTTTCTGAAGACCTTTTGTATTTGTGGGCTCCCATGTGACATTTCAAAACAGGTATACATTGTGTAATGTTCAAATCAGGGTAAATACATCTATCTCCTCAAACTTTTATCACTTCTTAGTGGTGAAAACATTCAAAATTCCTCTTGTTTTTTTCAGAGATACAGTATTTTATTGCTGTCTGTGGTCACCCCACTGTGTATAACTTAGTGCCCAGTGAGCAACCTTCCCATCCCTGCCTCTTGGGAGAACTTTGTGCCTCAGCCATCTCAAGGGGCTTGTGGGAGCCATGGGCCACTCAGAAGGAGTCTAGGGCCTCAGCTTCCTGGAGTGCTGGCTCCATGCACAGTAGGTGGGAGTAAGTCACTGTGGAGTGCACCCACTCACCTGACTGGGATCTCCTGCCTCCTGCAGGTGGAGAACTTTGCCCTGAGGTGAGACGGGGTATGTCCACACCTGCCTCTTCCATCCTCCAGCTGCCACTGCAACCTCGGGCCCCAAGGTCAAACCACCTGCTAGGTGGATCTTGGAGAAACTTGCTAGAGGCTTGGAATCTTGTCCCCACTCTCTCTCTGCAGCTTGGCTTCCAGCAGCCAGAGGATGTGGCAAGTGACATTGTCCAGAACTGGAATCCCAGCATCTCCAGGTCTTTTTTTTTTTTTTTAAGATTTATTGATTTATATGAAAGACAGAGTTACAGAGGTCGAGACAGAGAGAGAAGTCTTCCATTCACTGGTTCACTCCTCAGATGGCCGCAATGGCCAAATCTGCACGGATCTGAAGCCAGGAGTAAGGAGCTTCTTCCGGGTCTCCCATGCAGGTGCAGGGGCCCAAGGACTCGGGCCATCTTCTACTGCTATCCCAGGCCATAGCAGAGACCTGGATCAGAAGTGGAGCAGCCAGGACTAGAACCAGCGCCCACATGGGATGCTGGCACTGCAGGCAGCGGCTTTACCTGCTACGCCACAGTGCCAGCCCCTCAGCCCAGTTCTTAACCTCCAGGGCCTTAGTTTCCTCATTGGTAAAATCTGATTAATGGTTGCCCCTTGTCCATCCTTGGCAGGGGTAAGAACTCCAGGGCATGGTAGGGCTCTTAGCTGCACCTCTGAGTGATTGGGCTTCCTCTGCCTTGCATGCTGGCCCAGGCGCCTTACCTGCATTAGCTCTATGTCTGCCTTACAGATGGGGAAACGGAGTCCCAGAGACACTAAGAAGCATTAGGGTGAGGAGAGGGAGGATAGAAATTGGATAATAGGTAACAAACACAGAGAGAAGGAATGAATTTAATGTGAGTGACTATAATTTACAATAATGTAGCGCATGTTTTATGAAGAACTGGACAAGAGGAACTTGAAGGCTCCAAACATAGAGAAATGATAAGATGGAAATGCTAACCACTGTGAACAGATCACTATATACTCTGTAAAACCAATAAATACAGTGAAATATCACACCACATGTATCACACATATGTACAAATATTGCATGTTAATCAAAAAACACATAAAACCCTCATGGAAAGTTAAAAAAATCATAAGAAAATAAACATTAAATTTAAACTGTTTAGTTTTATTTATTTGAGAGAGAGAGAGAGAGAGAGAGAGAGAGAGAACTTTCATTCGTTTGTTCACTCCCCAAATACCTACAAAAGCCAGGGCTGAGCCAGGCCAAAATGAGGAGCCTGAAACTCCCAGGAGGTGCATTAGCAGAAAGTTGGATAGGAAGCAGAGTAGCCAAGACTCAGCCAGGCACTACAATATGGGATGTTGGCATCCCAAGTGGCAGATTAACCTGCTGTTCCACAATGTCCAACCCTCAGGTTATTTGTGTTTTTTTTTTTTTTTTAAAGCAGTGGTGGGGTGACATCTCTTGTGACGCTGGCATACCTTACAGGTGCCAGTTTGAATCCCAGCTGCTCCACCTCTGACACAGCTCCCAGCTAGTGCACCTGAGAAAAAAGATGGCCCAAGTCCTTTGGCCCCTGCACCCATGTGGGAGACCTGGAAGAAGCTCCTGGCTCCTGGCTTTGTTCTGGCGTAGCCCTGTTCATTGCAGCCATTGGGGGAGTGAACCAGTGGATAGAAGACCAATCTCTCTCTCTCTCTCTCTCTCTCTCTCTCTCTCTCTGCTTCTCCCTCTCTTTCTCTGTAACTCTGCCTTCAAATAATAAATAAATAAACATTTTTAAAAATGAAAAAAGGCGTTGGGAGGGTGGCATAGGTGGGATTTGAACCTGAGCCTATCACCAGAGTTGGTGGTGGAGGGGATGGAAGACACTGGCTGACTTAGACTAAGTTGAAAGAACCATGCAGGTCCTCAGAAGGAAACTGGGGCCCAACTGCAAGGCAGAAAGGGCAGGGGAAACGGATCCTGGAGAGGCCAGGCATCAGACAGCCTTTCTGATCTTTCACAGCTTCCCTGTCAATCAGTCGCCTAGACATTGTTTCAGCTCCAAGCTGTCTCCACCATGCTGGACTCCAGCTGTCACCAGGGTAATTTTTGTTAACATGTTTGGTTCTTGCTCCATGTGCTGAGGCCACAGAACAATCTGGTTCTCCTATTCATGGCAGCCTTTCAGAGAGAGTGGGGAATCCTGGGCACCTTGTTGCTCTTCTCTTCCCAATTCCCCATCACTCTGCAACTCACTCATCACTCAGCTGTCTATGGTGGCCGACTGTCCTAAATCTTACAGGCCTCATTTTCCTCATCTGTCAATGCAACCTGAGCTTCTCAACTGGTGGGGAGCCATTTTTTTTTAAGATGTATTTATTTTACTTGAAAGTCACAGTTACACAGAGAGAAGGAGAGGCAAAGAGAGTGAGAGAGCGAGAGCAAGAGAGAGAGGGGTCTTCCATCTACCGGTTCACTCCTCAAATGACTGCAATGGCTAGAGCTGAGCCAATCTGAAGCCAGAAACCAGGAGCTTCTTCCAGGTCTCCCACGCAGGTGCAGGGGCCCAAGGACTTGGTCCATCTTCTACTGCTTTCCCAGGCCATAGCAGAGAGCTGGATCAGAAGTGGAGCAGCTGGGACTCGAACTGGTGCCAAAATAGGATGCTGGCACTGCAGGTGGTAGCTTTACCCACTATGCCACAGCGCTGGCCCCATGGGGAGCCATTTGTTTGGAGTTCATAAAGTCCAGGAACAAACACATTACAGAATCTAACACTTTCATTTCACTGGAGGCTTTTTTCTCCCCACCCCCAGGAAATGCAGAGCATTTCAATGTTAAAATAATTATGTACATGGGGCTGGCATTGTGGCAAAGTGGGTTAGGTTGATGCCTGGGTTTGAGTCCAAGCTGCTCCGCTTCCAACCCAGCTCCCTGCTAATGCATCTGGGAAAGCAGCAGAAGATGGCCCAAGTCCTTGGCTCCTGTCAATCATGTAGGAGACCTAGATGGAATTCCAGGTTCCTGGCTTCAGCCTGGCCCAGCCCCAGCTGTTGCAGCCTTTGGGAGAGTACACCAGCAGATGGAAGAGTGTTTTCTCTCTCTCTAACTCTGACTTTCAAATAAATAAATAGATAAATTTTTTTTTTTAATTTTTTTGACAGGCAGAGTGGACAGTGAGAGAGAGAGAGACAGAGAGAAAGGTCTTCCTTTTGCCGTTGGTTCACCCTCCAATGGCCGCCGCGGCCGGCGCGCTGCGGCCGGCGCACCGCGCTGATCCGATGGCAGGAGCCAGGAGCCAGGTGCTTTTCCTGGTCTCCCATGGGGTGCAGGGCCCAAGCACCTGGGCCATCCTCCACTGCACTCCCTGGCCACAGCAGAGGGCTGGCCTGGAAGAGGGGCAACCAGGACAGAATCCGGCGCCCCGACCGGGACTAGAACCCGGTGTGCCGGCGCCGCTAGGCGGAGGATTAGCCTATTGAGCCGCGGCGCCGGCCGATAATTTTTTTTGATAGGCAGAGTTAGACAGTGAGAGAGAGAGAGAGAGAGAGAGAAAGGTCTTCCTTCCGTTGATTCACCCCCCCACCACGGCCGGCGCGCTGTGCTGATCCGAAGCCAGGAGCCAGGTGCTCCCTCCTGGTCTCCCATGCGGGTGCAGGGCCCAAGCACTTGGGCCATCCTCCACTGCACTCCCGGGCCACAGCAGAGAGCTGGAGTGGAAGAGGAGCAGCTGGGACAGAATCCGGTGCCCCGACTGGGACTAGAATCTGGGGTACCAGCGCTACAGGCGGAGGATTAGCCTAGTGAGCTGCGGCGCCAGCCATGACAACCAATTTTTAAAAAATGTATGTAACAGGGGCCAGCACTGTGGCATAACATTTAAAGGTGCCACCTGTAGTGCAGGCATCCCATATGGGCACTAGTTCAATTCCTGGCTGCTCCACTTCCGATCCAGCTCCCTGTAATGGCTTGGGAGAGCAGCAGAAGATGGCCCAAACACTTGGGCCCCTGCACCCATGTGGGAGACCCAGAAGAAGCTCCTGGCTCCTGGCTTCGGATTGGGCCAGCTCTTTCCATTGCGGCCATTTGGGGAGTGAACCAGCGGATGGAAGACTTCTCTTTATCTTTCTGCCTCTGCCTCTCTGTGACTTCAAGTTTTAAATAAATAAATAAATCTTTTAAAAGGGGGGAGAAACGTATGTAACATTATGGATGTCAGTCTAAGCACAGCCTCAGGTTGGACTATCTCTTTATGAACTTGGCAGAGTAACTGTTACACACTGAATCCAGAGATTCTGGGCCAGCTAGAGATGCCACAGAGTCCTGGGCTATCAGAGTTGGAGGGGCCTCCTGTGGGGGCACTGAGGCCCAGAGTGAAGAGATTTGCCCAGCATCACACAGGTCTGCTTCCCCCAGCTCACAGCTCTCACCTCACTCCTAGGCCCTGGTCTGTTGCCCAAACCTGCTTGCTCCTCTTAGTCAATGGTATTTCAGAACATTGGCCAACACTTGGTCACTAGCAAAGGGAAGGGGTGGCCCCCTTTCAGGAAGGCCCAGCCCTGCATGTCGCCAGCAGCCCTTGGGCAAGGTGGCCCAAGTAGCATCTAAAAAGGATCTGGGAACGGCAGGGCCCACAGAAGAAGCAATGGCAGGGGTCTGGAAGGTACTAGTGGTGCTGGTGGGCTTGGCAGTGGTGGCTTGTGCCATCCCCCATCGCCGTCTGAGATATGAGGAGGTTGTGGCCCAGGCCTTGCAGTTCTACAATGAGGGGCAACAGGGCCAGCCCCTCTTCCGCCTGCTGGAAGCCACCCCACCACCTAGTCTGGTGAGTGTTTCTGGGGCCCAGGCCTGCGACGCGGCAGGTACCTCCTGCTTCACAGCTGAGAGGGTGACACAGCCTTGGGCAGGCACGAAGTACTTAGTTAACGTTAGCTGTTATTATTATTATTACCTTTCTCCCACCTGAAGTTAAGTCAAGAATGTAATCTTAGTCTGAAGACTGGCTGGCTGGCAAACTCGGGCCTTCACCTGTTGTGGGGTCTGGGGATCAGGCCTGCACTTGGTGCTGGGCTGGTGGGAATAGGCAGTTTTCTGTTGTTTCTTTAGAACTCCAAATCCAGGATCCCACTCAACTTCAGGATTAAAGAGACGGTGTGCATTTTCACTCTGGACAGACAGCCTGGAAACTGTGCCTTCAGAGAGGGCGGGGTGAGTCTTCCCTCCAGCCCCCAGCTCCTGGGAGCACAGGTCCCTTCCCTCTTGGTCTCAAGGGGAGGGCATTTGCCTCCTCCTACTGCATCCACTGCACCCACTGCACCTGAGGTCTCAATATGGAAGGTTTTTTTTTTTTTTTTTTTAGATTTATTTATTTGAAAGTCAGAGTTACACAAAAGGGGGGGGTGTGTGGAGAAGGGAGAGAGGGAGAGGAGAGGCAAGGGAGAGGGAGGGAGGGGGTCTTCCATCTGCTGGTTCACTCCCCAGACGGCTGCAACAGCCAGGCTGGGGCCAGGCTGAAGCCAAGAGCCAAGATTTCCATCCAGGTCTCCCTTGTGGGTAGCAGGGACCCAAGCACTTGGGCCATTATCCACTGCTTTTCTCAAGCCATTAGCAGGGACTGGATGGGAAGTAGAGCAGCTGGGACAGGAAACAAAGCCCGTGTGGGGTGCTGGTGTTGCAGGCTGTGGTTTTACCCACTAAGCCACCACACCCAGGCCCACTGTGAAAGCCTTTTTAAAGTCAGATTTCTCCTTATTGCTTCTCTATACCATAAATTACTACAAATCCTTATTATAAAATCAATACATGCTGAAAATGACTAAATATAAAAAGAAGAAAAAGTGACTATAACCCACCTAAAGATCATTGGTTTTTAAAAACTAAATCAGATAATAACATGTTCTTATTTTTGCTTCTCCACATTTAAAAAAAGTACTAGTTATTTTCTAATCTCCTGCAAATCCACTGCCCAGGGACAGATAAGTAACCGCGATGGCTGGTCCTCTGACTCCTGCACCACATGCACTTTTACACACATGCGATTTCCTTTGGGTAGCTAATTCGCAGATGCCTTTCCCCGTTTAGTAATTCACACGGGCGCCCTTTATTTTGACGGGTTCACCTGCTAGTCCGCTTTCCCAGAGATCGCCTTACCTCGGGCTCTGGCTTGACGACGGATTTGGGAAAATCCCAAAGTGGGTCTACCTGGCCCTCGGGGCTCAGACGTCCCCGGACAGCCGGGCCTCCACCATTCTCGTGGGCGATGGCCCGGACACTTCCAGCCCCGGTCCCCCTTTCCCGCAGGAGGAGCGAATCTGCAGGGGCGCGTTCGTCAGGCGCAGGAGGGTGCGCGCTCTGACCCTCCGCTGTGACAGGGACCAAAGGCGTCAGCCAGAGGTGAGTTTGCGTGCGCGCTGCAGAGCCTCCCTGCCCCGCCTGCAGCCCTATCCCGGCTCGCCCGTGCCCTTAGCGGCGGCTCTTTCCGGGCCACCGAGGCCGCCTCAGTTTCCTCCTCTCGAAAATGGGGCCGGGGGAGCCCTTCGCAGTACAAGTCGCTGGAAGGGGAGAGGCTTGGAGGTTTAGGGGAGGGGATAGATCTTGATGATGGGCAGCAAGGAGAGACCTCTCTGGGGAGCTCCTCAGGATCTGCCCCCGCCCTGGTCCTGGGAAATCTGGAAACGCCCCCTGCCCCTAATCTCACATTGGCAGAACAGAAGCCAGGAGGGAAATGAGTCCCAGCGTCTAGGCCCGCCTGAGCCCTCTGGGCTCCCAGGGCACCTCTGACTGTGCCTGGGCCTCCCCATCCCAGCCTTGAGGGAGGGCCGCAGGCAGGGAGGGGATGGTGGGGACTAGGTGACAGTACCCTGTCTGCAGTTTCCTAGAGTCACTCGTCCAGCAGGACCCACAGCCTGAGGCAGCCGCCTTGAAGGCTCAGAGCACCAGGCTGCCGCCTGTGGTCCGGGACCTGTATGAGAATGCCAAGTACAACATCATCAGCAACATCCTGAGAAACTTCTAGCGCTGGGCAACGGAGCAGGTGCACTGCATCCCCAGCGCGACCTTCCCTTACCCGCCCGCCCGCCACGCCCGCCACCTTCAGCACCCTCTCTCCTGCACAGTCCAGGTTCTTTTTGTGCAGAACCCTGGGTAACCTCTGCTCTCTGCCCTTCATATATCCAGACACTTCTCAGGCCAGGGATGGGGGTGTGGGGGGAGGTCAGACCGCCCTTGGGTGAGAACCACAGGAGAGTCTCAATAAAATGCTTCTGAAAGAAACGACGGAGTGAATGGCTCGATGAATGATGTGGTAGGTGGTGGACTGGCTCAACTTGGGGTGAGGAGACCACCGAGGCATTCGATGGAGGATTCGGAACGGGGGGATCTGCCTCCCGTGGGTCAGGGCAGGGACCATGGAGAGAAACCGGAGATGGGGACAGAGGCGTCCCACCCAAGGGCTGACCTGAGGGTTCAAGGCGGAGTCATGTACCCCAACACTGCCTTAAGTTTCTTCATGCCCCTGCCTTTATCACAAAGCCCCCGCCAGAACTTCTCCCTTGAACCCCAGACACACATCAGACTGCCTCCTCAACACCTCCCTGTGGAGCTGGTCTCACTACCTTTCCTCTAAGCCTCTTTTTTTTTTTTTTCCTTTTCTTCCTTTTTTTTTTTTTCTTTTTTTAAGATTTACTTATTTATTTGAAAGAGTTAGAGAGAGAGAGAGAGAGAGAGAGAGAGAGAGAGATTCCATCTGCTGGTTCACTCCCTGGATGGCTGAGCCAGGCTGAAGCCAGGTGCTTCATCTGGGTCTCCCACATGGGTGGAAGGGACCCCGTTGAACATCTTCCACTGCTTTTCCCAGGCCATTAGAAGGGAGCTGGCTAGGAATTGGAGCAGCCAGGACACTAATCAGTGCCCACATGGGATGCTGGCGTTGCAGGCCACGGTTTTATCCATAATGCCACAAGGCTGGCCCCTAAGCCTACCTTTCCTTCAGCCCCCCTAGTCAGCTGCTGACAACTTTGTCCACCCAAGTTACCCTCTTCCGGGTCTCACAAGTTACATCTGGTCCACCAGCAAACATTTGGTCTTGGTTTTCGATGTCTCCTCAACCCTGAGAACCGAACCAAACCTGGCGCACTGGTAGTTATTCAGCACGCACTTGTTGAATGGAGGAGTGCCCTCTTCGTCTCACTAGCATGCTCTTTCTTCAAGACTTGGACAGAACCGAATGAAAACTGTCTCGTGGCTAAGATGCCAGGTCGGATGCCGTGTCCCATATCAGAGTACCTAGGTTCAGTACCCGGCTGCAGCTCCTGGCTCCAGCGCTCTGTTAATGCAGGTCCTGACAGGCAGTGGAGATTGCTACCCATGTGAGAGACCCAGATTGAGTTTTTGTCTCCTAGCTTCAGCCTGGTCCAGTTCCAAGCCATTGCAAGCATTTGGGGAGTGACAAACATATGGGAGCTCTGTCTGTACTTCTCAAAAACAAAACAAAACAAACAATAAACTCTAATTTCTGAGGCTGTAATGTAGAGTCCTGTATGAGTCAGCTTTCCATTCCTTTAACTAAAACACCTGAGAGGAGCTACTCAGGAAGCAAGGTTTATTTTGACTTGCAGTTTTATGGGTTCACAGTCTAAGATCAAACAGTCTGGTTGGTCTGACATTTAATGATGGCAGATGGTGGGATGCGTGCATAGGATCACAATGGGATCCAGGAAGCAGAGAAGGTAGGCCAAATTTGGCTTATAAAACAAATCCTCTTGTAAGAGTCTCCCACTAGGCCTACCTCCTAGATGCCATAATTAGATCAAGCCTCCAGTCTTAAGCATCAGTGTGAACATTAACCTTAATCCATTAACCATTAACATAAGACATTGGGGTTTAAATGTCTGCATGAATTTGGGGAGTCAAATGCTATTCAAATTGTAACAGGTCTTTAATACATCCTGAATTCATTTTTTTAATATAATGCAAGATAGAGGTCTAGTTTCATTTCCTGGATGTGGACGTCTGATTTTCCCAGCATTGTTTATTGTAGAGACTTTTTTTTTTTTTAAAGATTTATTTATTTATTTGAAAGTCAGAGTTACACAGAGAGAGGAGAGGCAGAGAGAAGTCCTCCATCTGTTGGTTCACTCCCCAACTGGCTGCAATGGCCAGAGCTGCGCCAATCTGAAGCCAGGAGCCAGGAGCTTCTTCCGGTCTCCCACATGGTTGTAGTGGCCCAAAGACTTGAGCCATCTTCTACTGCTTTCCTGGGCCACAGCAGAGAGCTGGACTGGAATAGGGACAGCTGGGACTAGAACCAGCACCCATATGGGATGCAGCACCACAGGCGGAGGATTAACCTACTACGCCACTGAGCCAGCCCCCTGTAAGGTTTATATCAAGAAGTCTGCCATTAAGTGAACTGGGATACCCTTATAGGTTCTTTATTTTACCTTGAAGATTTGATAATTCTCTTTGGCTTTCACTTTGGAGAACTTGATTATATATGCCCTGGGGTAAACCTAATTGAGTTGACTATGACTGGTGACCTCTGATCTTCCTGTATCTGTTCAGTTGTATCTTTCTGTAGCTTTGGGAAATTTTTTGTCTCATCTTTTTTTAAAAAAATTTTTTTTGACAGGCAGAGTTAGATAGTGAGAGAGAGAGACAGAGAGAAAGGTCTTCCTTATGTTGGTTCACCCCACAAATGGCTGCTATGGCCAGTGCACTGCGCTGATTCGAAGCCAGGAGCCAGGTGCTTCCTCCTGGTCTCCCATGCAGGTGCAGGGCCCAAGCACTTGGGCCATCCTCCACTGCCTTCCTGGGCCACAGCAGAGAGCTGGCCTGGAAGAGCAGCAACCAGGACTGGAACCCAGCACCCATATGGGATGCCGGCACCGCAGGTGGAGGATTAACCAAGTGAGCCACGTTGCCGGCCCCTTGCCTCATCTTTGAATATGCTATTTCCCTGTTTGGCCTTCTCAAGTCCCTCTTAAACTCCAATAACTTGTGTATTTCCTCTTAAAATTCTGTCCCAAAGTTTCCATAAGCTTTCTTAATTCCTCTTGATTCTTTTTTTTAAAATATGGAACGCAAGTGTCATCCTTGCGCAGAGGCCATGCTAATCTTCTCTGTATTGTTCCAATCTTAGTATACTTTAAGATTTATTTCTTTATTTGCAAAGCAGAGTTGCAGACAGAAGGGAAAGACAGAGAGAGAGAGAGAGAGAGAGAGAGCGCTTCCATCTGCTGGTTCACTCTTCAAATGGCTGCAATAGCCAGGGCTGGACCAGGCTGAACCAAGGAGCCAGTAGCTTCTTTTTGGTCTCACATGTGGGTGCAAGGTCTCCCACATGGGAGGGCCATCTTCCACTGCTTTTCCAGGCCATGGCAGAGAGCTGGATAGGAAGTGGAACAGCTGGTACTCGAACCAGTGACAATACTGGATGCCAGCACTGCAGGCGGCGGCTTTACCCTCTACACCACAGTACCTGCCCCGATTGCTTCACTTTTGATCCAGCTCCCTCGTAATGTGCTGGGAAGCAGTAGAAGATGGCCAAGTGCTGGGCCTCTGCACCCATGTGGGAGACCTGGAAGAGGCTCCTGGCCCTTGGCTTCAGCCTGGCCCAGCCCTGGTCATTGTGCCCATCTGGGGAGTGAATCGACAGATGGATCTCTCTCTCTCTCTCTCTCTCTCTGTGTGTGTAACTGTTTCAAAAACAAATAATAAATCTTTAAAAATTTTTTGTTATCTATAAGTTGCTATCTAATTGATTTCTGACACTTTATTTTGTTCATTAGGTAAAGTCCTAGTTCCCTGAAAGTTGGCATACATTGTCATCTACACATTGAAGGATTAGGAATTTTTCCCCGTCTTCATTATTTGGATTTGTTTTTGCATGATTTCTAGAAATTCTAAGCAGTCTGCTTATTTTTATCTGAGCTGTAAGCACTTCTGCTATTTCAGTAATAGACAGTACCCTAAGTCCTAAGTTAAGGTCAGCCCCAAGACTGCTGCTGGTGTGCTGTCACTGTTTCAGCCCTGGAGGGTACCCCGATTCCAGTTCTGTCCCAGATTCACAGTTGATATGTTCAGAATGAACCGCGGAAGTGTCTAAAAGGGGAAGTCTGTCCCTGCAGGGCTCTTCCTGGGGCCAGGGAAAGCCAAGACATCTCATCAGCAGGGCTGGCCTGTGGCCAGGCAACACAGGATTCCTCCTTGTTCTGGGCCCTCAACATGGAAGCACCAGCCCAGGTTCTTATGCAAGGCCTTCCCTTTTCCGAAATGGAAAATTACTCTCTCTGTGTTATGCAGCTTAGGGTTGAGGTAGCAATGTGGTGGGCAGTCTTGTGGCCACCAATACTACAAAGCTAAATCGTAGCCCACAGCCCACCAAGACCAGCGCAGCACAAGAGTAGGACCGAGGCCCACACAGCTATGAGCTGTCTGCTGCTGAAGTGTGCTCACGGCCTGGGCCTCTGCCTCCTGACCACAAGTGATGCTTGCTGGGATTTAAATCTGACTGACGAGGGCAGCGGGTCTCCACCTGGCCCTGCAGAAGGCCTAAAGGCTCCATCTACTGGCACTGGCCTTGGGACAGGGATCATGAGGAACGACCCAGTATTGGGTTTTACCCACCAAACACTGAGTTCTAAGACATAGTCCTGTGTTCAGTTTTGTGCCCTACTTCCCGACAGCTGGGGTCTTGGTCCTTAGTATTGGCCAGAGGTTTAGAAGAGCTGATAAAAGTCAGTCCCTTCACCACCCATGCTGACACCAAACTGCATTGCACTTGAGTTCAGCAGCACAGAGCCCTGTGCAGTTTTCAACCAGGCCCTGGGCAGGTTGATGGTGAAATAGGTCAAAAATGAGTCTATTCCCCCAGGGAATGGGCTCGATGTGATGCCAAAAAAACCAAGAGGCTCTGTGTGTGAAAGGCAGAGTTACACACAGAGAGGCAGAGGCAGAGAGAGAGGTCTTCCATCCCTGGTTCACTCCCCAGATGGCTGCAATGGCTGGAGCTGTGCCAATCCGAAGCCAGGAGCCAGGAGCTTCTTCCTGGTATCCCACATGGGTGCAGGAGCCCAAGGATTTGGGCCATTTTCTACTTCTTTCCCAGGCCATAGCAGAGAGTTGGATTGGAAGTGGAGCAGCCAGGACTCAAACCGGTGCCCATGTGGGATGCCAGCACTGCAGGCAGTGCCCTCACCCGCTACACCTTGTTCATTGTTTGCCAGATGCTGGGGGATGAGAGGTTCTTTTGCTTGGCTAAGGAGGATCCAAAGGTTCCGTCTGTAGATACTGGCATGTGGACAGAGGTCATGGGGTCCTGACACTGGGTTTTAGACTGGCAGGTCTCATACTGGATTTCGAGTCTAAGTTCTGGACTTAATTCAGTTCCCCTCTCCCAGCTGGGAGGCACAGAGTCTCTCTTCAGTCTGTTGCTTGGAGCTGGGAGAGGGATGACACGGGCAGCTCTTACCGTCATCAATGTGTCTTTTCTTATTGTCAGACTAAAGCTGGAAACTGGGGTCTCTCCTCCGGCTTCCTTAACTCTTGTGATGGAGGATGTGCAAGAAGAGCTGTGCAGAGTTGTGTCCCTGGGGAAGCAATCGCTGGAGCATGTCGCTCAGCCACCATCCTGCTCTGCCTCTGGTTAGCGTGTTTTTGAAGGGAATAAACTAATATTAACCTACACGTGGGAGGGTATCTATCCTGGAATATCCAATAAAATTGTAAAACAAAAAATAGTTGAACTGGGACAAAGTGACTATGGTCCAGAGGGGTACAAAGGGCATAGTGGAACAGGAGAGAGCCCAGAATCAGATCACTGGTGTATGAGAAGGGAAGTCCCCCTCACTCCCTACCTTGGGGAAGGAGACAGCAGACACTGGATACTCAGAAGCCACGGGGAAAACCAATGTTCAGCTATTTTGAGCTATAACTGACATACAGTGCTTTATACATATTTAGTCTATACTTTGATAATCTTGACATACTTGTAGCATACACCTACAAAAACAATCACCACAATCAAGACAGAATATCTACCAACCCCAAATCTCCCTGTGTCCCCTTTGTAATCCTTGCCTTCATCTAACACCCCTTACCTTCTGTTCCCCCTGCTCCCATTCCTGCTGTCTTCAGGCAACCCCTGATCTGTTGCCACCATAGTTGTGCATTTTCTAGAGCTTCATATAAATGGAATTATATGGCATATATTCCTGTCTGGCTTCTTTCTCCGAGTTATTATTTTGAGATTCATCCATGTTGTTCTAGTAGTTCTTTCCTTTCATTGTTCAGTATGGATGTATCACAATTCGTTACCTATTTATCTTTCTTTGGGCTTTTTTTTTTTTTTTTTGGCTTACATAGTAGCCTTGAATAAGTCTCTTCTTCTCTCTTAGCTTGCTCAGATATCAAACAGGGATATCCCTGCTGTCTCTTCAACCAGTCTGTTGGAAGGATACGACAAGACTCAATGCACAAATATTCTACAAGCAGAGAGCTCTGTCTGGGATGGAGGGGCTAAGTGCCCCACACCCTCTATCCCTTGGGGCTACACATCTTTTAGAGGAGTTTTGTCTGAACTGTCCCCCAAGCCATCCCAAGGGAGTAGGGCCTGAGCCCCTGGGTGCCACTGGAGGGGTCTGAGTGTGCTGCAATTTCTTTTAAAGCTTTATTGTAAAGATTTATTTATTTAGTTCGAAGGGAGAGTTATAGTTGCAAGGGAAGAGAGAGAGAGGGAGGAAGAGAGAATGAATATCTTTCATCTGCTAACTCACTTCCCAAATGGCCACAAATGGGACTGGGCCTGTCTGAGGCTAGGAGCCTGGACCTCCATCTGAGTCTCCCAGTGGGTGGCAGGAACCCAAGTACTTGGGCCATCTTCTGCGGCTTTCCCTGGTGCATTAGCAGGGGGCTGGGTTGGAAGCATAGAAGCCAAGACTTGAACCAGCTCTCATGTGGGATGCTGGCATTGCAGGTCGTAGCTGAACCTGCCCCCCAGTGCTGGCCCCCGAGCTTTAGAATCTCAATCTGGGTGCTCTGCTGTTTTCAGCCACAGGAGGTATAAGTGCAGAAGCAGGGAGATCAATTAGGAAACCACTGTGGAAATCCAGGCTCTAATAAATCCATGCTGATCATGTGGACTAGTGTGGAGGCAAAGGAGAACTGGAGTCAACAGAGTTAGGTTGTGGCATGGCTGTTGGAGAGGAGGAAGAAAAGTAATGACTCTCACTCCTCTCCCTTCCAAAACCCACAGCTGGGTTCCTGGTTGATTAACTGGGAAGGTGAAAGGTATGCTATGAGAATGGAGGAAAAACTAGGGATTGATTAGGTTCGAGCATAGATCAGTTTTCATTTTAAATATGGTTATACTGGTGTATGCTCCAAGTGAGTAAGTGAATCTGACCTTTCCTCGCCTATCAGCTAGGGGAGTGTGTAAGGTGAAATCAGAATCCAGGGCTGAGCTCCAAGGTCCCATATCTGGGAGTTAGAAAGAAGGGGAGGTAGGCATAGGGGAGTCAGGAACAGGGATGATCTCTGAGACAGGAAGGGTGAGCACCCCTAGACAAAGGAGAGAAGCAAAGCGAGGGGCTTGGAAGGACACAGACCAAGCTTATTCCGGGAATCTCAACCTCTGCTGATGGGCCAAGAATGTCACTAACTACAAGGAGCCAACCCCTTAGAAGAAGCAAGTACCCACCCTCAGGGGGATCCCAGGCAAATAAGGAAATTGAATTAGAATTTTAAAATCTTCCCACAAAAATAGAGGCCCAAACAGCTTTAATGGATAATTCTATGAAATATTTTTAAAAAGAAAAAGCACCAATTCTTATTAGTCAGCTTTTCATTACTTTAATTAAACTATCTGAGAGTAAAGCTACTTTAGAAGATAGAAGGCTTATTTCAGGTTGCAGTTTTGGAGGTTCATAGTCTGAGACCTGGCAATCCCATTGGTTCAGGTACCTAATGAGGCTGGAGGGTGGCAAAGCAATGGATACAAGGCAAGCTAGGAAGTGGACACACACACACAGGGAGCACACTCTCCCTCCACGTGTTGTCTCACTTTCAGACACCGTAATTGGACCAAGCCTCTATCCTTAATCTATCAGCCGCTGATCATTAACAGAAGATGTTGGGGGTGTAAATGTCTGCATGAGTATGGGGAACCAAGTCCTGCACAGACCATAGCACAGTTCTTCATAAACTCTTTCAGAAATACTGGGGTCAGCAGGCTGGTACTGTGGTGCCGGCATCCCATACGGGTGCCAGTTCTAGTCCCAGGGGCTCCTCTTCTGACCAGCTCTCTGCTGTGGCCTGGGAAAGGCCCCTGCATCCGTGTGAGAAACCCAGAAGAAGCTCCTGGCTCTTGGTTTCAGATCAGCCCAGCTCCGTCTGTTGCAGCCATTTGGGGAGTGAACCAGCAGATGGAAGACCTCTCTCTGTCTCTTCCTCTGTCTGTAACTACCTGTTAAATAAATAAATAAAATCTTGGGGCCGGCACTGTGGTGTAGCAGGTAAAGCTGCTGCCTTCAGTGCCGGCATATCATATGGGCACCGGTTCAAGTCCCGGCTGCTCCACTTCTGATTCAGCTCTCTGCTATGGCCTGGGAAAGCAGTAGAAGATGGCTCAAGTCCTTTGGCCCCTGCACCCTCATGGGAGACCCGGAGGAAGCTCCTGGCTCCTGGCTTCGGATTGGTGCAGCTTTGGCCGTTGCTGCCATCTGGGGAGTGAACCAGTGGACAGAAGACTTCTCTCTCTCTCTGCCTCTCCTCTCTCTGTGTAACTCTGACTTCCAAATAAATAAATAAATCTTTAAAAATAAATAAAATTAAAAAAAAAAAAGAAATTGAAGGGGCAGAAACACTTCCTAAATCACTTTACAAGGCTGGTGTTACAGACCAAAGACTTCACAAGAAAATTACAATCTCTCTAGTAAACATAGATGCAAAAATACTTTAAAAACTTAGAATGAAGTTTCCTCTATTTGAAAATGAATGGGGGCTGGCACTGTGGCGAAGAAGGTAAAGCCGCCGCCTGCAGTGCTGGCATCCCACAGGGCTCTAGCTGCTCCACTTCTGATCCAGCTCTCCTATGGCCTGGGAAAGCAGTGGACAATGGCCCAAGGGCTTGGGGCCTTGTACCTGTGTGGGAGACCAGGAAGAACCTCCTCGCTCCTGGCTTTGGATCGGCCCAGCTCCAGCCACTATGGCCATTTGGGGAGTCAACCAGAGGATAGAAGACCTCTCTTTCTCTGCCTCTGTCTCTCCTTCTCTGTAACTCTGCCTTTCAATAACTAATGTCTTTTAAAAAATTAAAAAAAGAAAATGTATGGTAACCCACACTTAACAGTACAATAAGGCAAGAAAAATTCAAGGTATCCAGATTGGAAAGGAAGATGTAAAAACTATTTTTATTCACAGATGACATGATCGTGTATGTAGAAAATTCCAGGAAAACACATAACACACAGAGAAATGTTTTAAAAATGAGTTAGCAAGGTCACACGACACAAGACCAACATATACAAATCAATGGTTGTATTTACATATGCTAGCACTAAAAAAATCTGAAAATAAAATTAAACAAGCAATTCCACAAATATTCAGGAACATTTTAACAAAAGAAGTGCTACACCTGATTACCAAAAAAGATGTTTTGCTGAGAGTTAAGGAAGATCTAAATAAATGGTCACTATTTCATGTTTATAATCTGAAAATTTTTTATCAGGACTGGCACTGTGGTGTAGCAGGTAAAGCTGCCGCCTGCAGTGCCAGCACCCCATATGGGTGCTGGTTCAACTCTTGGCTGCTCCACTTCCAATTCAGCTCTCTGCTATGGCCTGGGAAAGCAGTAGAAAATGGCCCAAGTCCTTGGGCCTCAGCACCTGCGTGGGATACTGGGAAGAAGCTCCTGGCTTTGTATTGGCACAGCTCTGGCCTTTGTGGCCAATTGGGGTGTGAACCAGCGGATGGAAGACCTCTCTCTCTGCCTCTCCTTCTGTGTAACACTGACGTTCAAATAAAGAAATCTTTAAAAAAAAAAAAGAAAATTTTTATCTTGTCAGGTGGCTAATCTTCTCAATATCTTCTTGATATATTCAACCCCAGAAGACTTTTCTTTAAAAATCAATATACTGATTATAAAAATTATGTGTGCATGAGAAGCAGGTAGAAAAGCCAAAAGAATTATGAAAAAGATCAAAGTAGGAGATCTTACATTATCTGGTTTTATGACTCGCTTTAAAACAAGAGTAATCGGGGCTGGCGCTGTGGCATAGTGGGTAAAGTTGCTGCTTGCAGTGCCAGTATCCCATATGGGCGCCAGTTCAAGTCCCGGCTGCTCCACTTCCGATCCAGCTCTCTGCTATGGCCTGGGAAGGCAGTGGAAGATGGCCCAAGTGCTTGGACCCCTGCACCCGCATGGGAGACCTGGAGGAGGCTCCTGGCTCCTGATAGGTGCAGTTCTGGCCATTGCAATCAATTGGGGAGTGAACCAGTGGTTGGAGGCCCTCTCTCTCTCTCTCTGCCTTTCCTTCTCTCTGTGTAACTCTTTCAAATAAATAAATAAATCTTAAAAAAAAAAAAAGAGTAATCAATAGCACACAATGGACAACACTACAGGTCAATGGAACAGAACTTAGAATCTAGAAATAAGCTCTTATATTTATATTTATGGTCAACTGATTTAGACAAAGGTACCAATGCATTTGAAGGGGAAAATAATAATATTTACAGCAAATCATATCAGGACAAACAGAAAGCCACACATGAAAAGATGAATTTAGATCTTTTCCTCACACCATACACAAAATTAACCCAAAATGAGTCATACGGGGCCGGTGCCGTGGCGCAGTGAGTTAAAGCCCTGGCCTGAAGTGCTGGCATCCCATCTGGGCGCCGGTTTTAGTCTCAGTTGCTCATCTTCCGATCCAGCTCTCTGCTATGGCCTGGGAGGGCAGTGGAGGCTGGCCCCAGTGCGTGGGCCCCTGCGCCAGCATGGGAGACCCAGAAGCTACTGGCTCCTGTCCCTGGCTTCAGATCAGCACAGCTCCAGTGTTGAGGCCATCTTGGGAGTGAGCCAGCAGATGGAAGACCACTCTGTCTCTACCTCTCTCTGTACCTCTGTCTTTCAAATAAATAAAATAAATCTGGGGTTGGCGTTGTGGTGCAGTGGGTTAATGCCCTGGACAGGAATACTAGGGAAACATGACTAGGCAGCCTTTGAATGTGGATATATGTCACTATCCTGACATTTTTAAGAAATAGTTGCTGGGGCCAGCATTTGGCATAGCACGTTAAAGCCCCAGCCTGCAATGCCAGCATTCCATATGTGCCGGTTCGAGTCCCAGCTGCTCCACTTCTGATCCAGCTCCCTGCTAATGCACCTGGGGAGGCAGTAGAAGATGGCCCAAGTGCTTGGGTCCCTGCACTCACGTGAGAGACCTGCAAGAAGCTCCTGGCTTCAGCCTGACCCAGCCTTTTGGGGAGTAAACCAGCAGATGCAAGACCTCTCTCTGTCTCCACCTCTCTAACTCTTCCTTTCAAATAAATAAAATTAAATCTTTATTTTTTTTAAAGAAACAGCTGCTCCGGCGCCACGGCTCACTAGGCTAATCCTCCGCCTAGCGGCGCCAGCACACCGGGTTCTAGTCCCGGTCGGGGCGCCGGATTCTGTCCCAGTTGCCCCTCTAACAGGCCAGCTCTCTGCTGTGGCCAGGGAGTGCAGTGGAGGATGGCCCAGGTGCTTGGGCCCTGCACCCCATGGGAGACCAGGAAAAGCACCTGGCTCCTGGCTCCTGCCATCGGATCAGCGCGGTGCGCCGGCCGCAGCGCGCTGGCCGCGGTGGCCATTGGAGGGTGAACCAACGGCAAAGGAAGACCTTTCTCTCTGTCTCTCTCTCTCTCACTGTCCACTCTGCCTGTCAAATAAATAAATAAATAAATAAATTAAAAAAAAAAAAACAGCTGCTGATTCTCTTTGTTCCGAGTGCTGGGTACACAGCTATGGAGTTTCTCAAGGAGCTCACCATCTAATAGCAAAACAGACAAGCACAAGCTCCTGCCATGGTAGGACATAGGAGTCATCACACAGAGGCACTGGGCTGACACAGTGCTTTCCTGCAGGGAAGGTGAACTGCATCACAGCAGGTTTCTACGCTGTGATATGGAATTTAGATCTTATCATAAGCTGAAAAACTAGACAAAGAATTCAGTAGGATATTAAAGAAAAAAACTTCTGTGTACCACAGGAAATCATCTGGGAGTAAGAGGCCTGGGGTAATTCCAATTAGAACTGTAAAATTGTTTGCCTGTGTATATTGTTATTGTAAGCAGCGGTAAAAACAGCTTGGGCTGCACTTTGGGGTGAAGCGGAATGGGCTCTGCTGACTGCTGGGAGGGGAAAGGAGTCCAAAGAACATTTTTTTAAAAGATTTATTTATTTGAAAGAGTTATAGAGAGAGGTCTTCCATTTCTGGTCCACTCCCCAGGTGGCCGCAGCGGTTGGAGCTGCGTTGATCCGAAGCCAGGAGCTTCCTCCGGGTCTCCCACACAAGTGCAGGGGCCCAAGAACTTGGGCCATCTTCTACTGCTATCCCAGGCCATAGCAGAGAGCTGGATTGGAAGTGGAGCAGCCAGGACTAGAACCGGTGCCTATATGGGATGCCAGAGCTTCAGGCCAGGGCTTTAACCCACTGTGCAACAGAATTGGCCCCTAAATTTTTTTTTTTAAATTAAAAAAGAAAAAAGGGAGTCACTGCTGTGGTGTAGCAGGTAAAGCCATTGCCTGCAGTGTCAGCATCCCACATGGGCACCTGTTTGCGTCTCGGCTGCTCCACTTCCTCCACTTCTGATCCAGCTCTCTGCTGTAGCCTGGGAAAGCAGTAGAAGATGGCCCAAGTCCTTGGGCCCTTGCACCGGTGTGGGAGACCCGGAGGAGTCTCCTGGGTCCTGGTTTTGGATCAGCTACTTGGGGAGTGAAGCCGTGGATGGAAGACCTCTCTCTCTCTCTGACTCTGTGTAACTCTTTCAGATAAAATAAATATCATAACATAAAAAAAAAAAAGGAACAAATGGATCAAGCAGATGAGTCTAGCTTTTCACAGTCCACTCTTCCACCAGAGGGCTTTTTGGCTGTGATCGAGGGGGTGTAGGTTGTACTGAAAGGGCTCTTATTTGTAGCATGTGAACTTTCCCTCAGGATGCAGAGCCCACCTGTTTCAGCATAAAGGTTCCTGCTTCTACAATTTTCCCTTCGCTGCTCATCACAGTTCTGAGCAGCAAGCCCTCTTGCACTGGGCTTGGAAACTGGAGATCGCTGCTTCAGAGGTAAAAGATGCTGCTCCCCTTAGGTGAACTGGACTGCTGAGTGTGAAGATGTGGCCTCAGTTCTTAGTTAACTGACTAATCAATTGGTTACTTGGCCTAAGGCAGTTTCCTTATGCTAAAATGAGCTAAGCTACCTGTTCTGTGGGGATTACTGAGAGGATCAAGGGAGATTCAACAGACAGAGTGTTTATGTGTGAAATCTGCTGGTAGGGTATGTGTGGGAGTCATAGGGCTTCCAAAAATGTAAAAAATACAGCTCTTATCCAAGTGTATAATCATCACCCAATGGATGAGACTGACCACAAGCTAACTTTTGGAAAAATGTGATTGAAGAGCTTCCCAACCTCCACAACCCACAGTAAGCAGGGTGTAATCTTCGGAAGGCTGATCTGGAACATGTCTGTGTTTGAGGAAATGGAAACTAAAGACAGGAATCCAGTTCTCACACATAGATGAGCATGCAAACCACCAGGGAACCTTGCCCACACCAGAGTGCCGAGCTGGGGAATCCTTCTCTGGGGAAGGACCTAAGAATGAATCTGTGGCTTACAAACTTCCCAAAGACTTTCATGTGCACCAAAGTCAAAGCACTGAAGCATAAAAGAGGAGCCAAAGGTGCTGGTTGCGGGCAGTCGGCAGAGCAGCCATCTACTGGGGGCTCTGGAGTGTCACGCCACAGAGTGAGGGAAGTCTGAGGGCGGCGGGGATCTGGGCAGGAGCAACATACACACAGAACTCTCCAGATACTTTCCACCAGACTGATTCTTATAAAATCTTTTTTTTTTTTTTTTGGACGTCTTTTAAAGACTGCTTTTGCTGTACAGCTGACTTTTCCCTGAACAGAAATATTCCCCATTAAACATACTGTTCACTGATTCACAACAAAAATATGACTCACCTTTAACATTAAAAAAATAAATCAATACAAGACAAGAGCTATTAGGAGTATTCTCTTTATTTCTCTCTTTGGTTTCTTAACACAAAAACATGCGCTCTATAAATAAAATAAGATTTTCTGGGAAATAACAAATTGGGGATATGTGAGGAGAGAATTCCTACCTATTCATATTTCTGTGGCCAAGTCAAGAGGCTGGTCTTCGGGCGCCATCTAACTGTGATCTCGGGTGAAATCCAGAAGAGAAGGTTTCCTATGTTATCCAAGAAGGTTAGATTCCCAAGGACAATAAATAACACAGTCCTCTGCTTGGAGCTAGGCTAGACCCCAAGGCCTACTGAGCACACTGTCTGTCTTGCCTCCTTATTCCATCTTTTCCACAATATTCATGGATGACGCATCTTCAAGGTGGTTTGGGAAAGATTCCAACACCAAAGAGCCAGACCAGCCATTTGACATCAATCACACTGAAGAACCTTCTGGGGAACGTGTAAAAATGGTGTGTGCTCAAGCACTGGTGCGATCTGACTTAGAAACACTGCACTCGGGTACTGCAGCGTAACTTTTACACCAGAAAGTGGGAGTGGACTTGGGAGGGAAGACCACTACAAAGCAGCAAACCATGGAAAATGATCATCGCCAGTGGCAGAATCTAGCCAGCATCCCACGGAGCCAGCCAGGCCCATTCAGGGATCCACTGACACCCTCACCATCCAGGATCCTCAGTGCTGCTTCACATTCATGGCAGAAGGGCTTACAACAGTTACATCAGCACGGATACAATCCTAAGGGAAACACAGACCCCCAACCTTCTTCCCAGCTTACCTCTGTAGGAAAACCGGGGGGCAGGGAGGGATGCTGGAGCTCCACCGTGAGCCCAGGTTAAACAAAAACAAAAACTACACCAGCTATCAGAATTTCGAGACTTTTTAAAATAAAAAAAAAAATCCTTTCAAGTGCTTATAGCAGAGGTCCAGCTCCTAAGTTGCAGATAACAAAGGTCCTGCCCTCTGAATACATGGCGATTGCACACACTGGTTCATCTTGCGGTCCTACACACCCTGGACTCCACATTGTAGCTTTCTGAACAGGCTTCCCGGCCACCCCAGGCAGACCGCCAAGGACAAGAAACCAACCAGGTGGAGATTGGAACCCTAAGGCCCAGTCTTGGGTGAAAGGAATTGAACCCTTTTAGTCTCTACTGGAAGAATTTTAGAAAACCAGATTTTGGCAGCAGCAGTTGAAGGACAGCATCACTGCCCAGTGCACTGGTCACAGAAACGTCTTCCTCTTTGGGTCCTGCTGTGCTACATTGAGGTCCCATCCAGGAAGAAGAAGGAAGGAGCATGGAGTCTCTTCAAGAGGTCATTCGTCACGAGTAGAGGAAGAAATATAAAATCTGTTCTTTGCAGCAGCAAGAGATTCTTTCCGCCTTCAGTTCTTAACCAACTCTGCTTGCATGTAAAGGTCCTCCTTGCTGGTCGGTCAGCCAAGGGCTGGAGGGAGGCCAGGCCCCTGGAATTGGCGAGTGGATGGAGGAGCAGTGGAATGGCAGGGCAGACAAGGTTACCACACCATGTCAGCCCACGGCTGGTAAGAAGGAGCAAGCCCCTGGTTAGGTTCTGGAGATAACAAATGGTGAATGTGCCCCAGAGACATCACAATGAGGAATATTTTCCAACAATAGGTGGACAGGTAAGAATCCGGCCGGACCTGCTGTTTCCTGCTGGTCCAAAAAGGAAGGAATGTGTGTGGGAGCGGAGAATCTGAGCGAGTGCGGCGGTGGCAGTGGGAGGTAATCACAGGGACATCTGGAGCCATGAGGCTCCCACCTAGAAGAGTGGCAGGAATGCAGCCAACTCGCTAAGCCTATGATTAAAAACGTCCTCTGATAGTGGGTGTGGAGACAAACCCCAAGAGCACCTTGCTACAGGACCAGTCACGAATGCACTGATTCCACACTCGCTGGGGCTCAGAGGGAACCCCAAGTGCTGTGCGAGGCCTCAGGACCCTGGGATCCGAATGTGGGAGTGGACACTGCCCTTTCCACGTCTGACAGTTTTCCACTGAAACTTGCATTTGTCTTTAGTGTCTTTTATGCTCTTCCCCTTCCTGCAAAAAAACATTCCCTTAAAAAAACCAAAAAACAGTATTTTTCTTTCCAGTTTCTTTCAAGTGTCTCTTTGTTGAAATTTCCTTCAGTTTCTTTCAAGTGTCTTTTTTTCCCCCTCCTTCAGTTTCTCCTGGACAAGATGAAAAAGACCTCACTGAAACCCCAAAATTAAACAGGGGAAAATCTTCTGTTCTTCCTGCTGACCCAGCAACGAGGACGCGCTCCTCCGCGCCCGAGGCAGTGTGCGGCCACAGCTGCACCATCACTGGCAGGATGCACGCTGAGAGTGCGTGCTTTCTCTCCCTGCTACACCCCAGTTTGCAGCAGGTTTGGCCCCTGCAGCCTCCCCATGGCAAACTGGTCACAGCACAGATGGAGAACAAGCAGGCGGGGTGGAGTGGCAGATGAAGGCCTCTGTACAGTGGCAGCCCACACAGCTGTGGCAGGTGGCAGCTGCGGTCGCATGGAGCCTGTGCACACAGGGACCGGCAAAGCGGTTCGTTCCATGTCACCAGCTGCAGACCTGGCTTCTGCTCTGTGCTGTGCATCTTGATGACCTAGGCCTGAAGGTCTCAAGGACAGCACAGTGAGGGAGGACTTAATAAGCACCTGGAAAAACTGTATCCCCGGCAAGCTCACATTTCATCCCATCTTTGGGTCACCACCTCTCTCGAGAGGGACTGTCCCTGGAAGGAAGAGCCTATGTTTGTACCAGATCCCTGCCCCACCACATCCCACCCTCTGCCTTAGATGGTCAGGAGAGGGATGCAGCCCACGCCAACCCCTCCCTCGTGGCATGCCATAGGAGCCATAAATGTCCAGCGGTCTGCCTCTGGATCATACATCTCCACCGAGCTTAGGTTTGATTGTCCATCGTAGCCCCCCACGGCGTAGAGGCGCCCACAGCTGGCCACAAGGGAGACCCGACTCCGACGTGTGTGCATGGGTACTATCAGGCTCCACTGGTCCGCCATCGAGTTGTACACTTCAGCGATGCTGAGGAAGCCGGAACCGTCATAGCCCCCGCAGACAAACATCTTGCTTCCAAGGGAGGCAGCTCCGTGTCGGCAGCGCTTGTTGAGCATGCCGGCTGCTGGGTGCCAGGTGGCCGTGTGGTGGTTGTAGTGCTCCACCTGCAGTGTGGAGAGAGGCACAGGTACAGGACAGTCAGAGCCAAAGCCTTGTCCACAGGCTGACCCTGCACGGCACAGTAGGCCACATGGTCTCACACTCTGGTGGGAGGCCTGGGGATGAGGAATTCTGCCCGCAGGTGCTCCTGCTCCTGGGTATACAGGGGAGTCAGAGAACAACCCATCTGGCTCTTGTTAGATGCAAGGATGCAAAAGGTTTGCTGAAGGGTACAGTACCAGGTAGTAACAGAGCCGGCTCTTTTCCGGTCTGTCCAGAGAGCATTCTACCACAGCACTGGCTGACTCTATGGGCCCACCACAAGTAGCTGCTAAGCACTTGCACAGTTTCAAACCAACTGTCTCGAGTACAGTTATCTGCACACTCACACTTGGTATATAATGGAGCTTACTTTGGGTGAGAATTTCACAAATCTGATGCAGCATTTGATGGACAGGTAACCAGGGTGGTGGTGGTGGCAGGGTAGAGGTGACTATACCAGACCTCTCCTTTGTGTACGCTGGCTACCATTTTCCCAAAGTTAAGCATTTTAGAAGGTACACTACATAGCCTGAGACCTCACTGCATGATGCCTTATCCAGTAGTGGTAAGGTTGAATTTTTTTCAATCATCTTTGAAATAACTATCAAGGAGTGGGCAATTAGTCTAGCAGCTAAGATGCCTATGTCATATAGTGAGTGCCTGGATCTAATTCTCCTGCTCAGGCTCCTGACCGCAGCTTCCAGCCACTGCAGATCCTGGGAGGCAGCGGTGAGGGCTCAAGTAACCAGATCCCTGACCCCAGCATGGTAGATCCGGATTGTATCCTTGGCTTCTGGTTCCAGTTATGGCCCAGCCCTGGCTATTGTGAGCAGAGTTAGAGAGGGAGGGAGAGACAGAGTTCTTTCATGTGCTGGTTCTCTCCCCAAGTGACTGCAACAGCTGGAGGAAGGCTGATCTGAAGCCAGGAGCCAGGAGTTTCTTTTGGGTCTCCTACATGGGGGTAGGGGACCCAAGCACTTGGGCCATCTTCCACTGCTTTCCCAGGCCATTAGCAGAGAGCTGGATCAGAAGTGGAGCAGCTGGGACTCGAACCAGTGCCCATACAGATGCTGGCGCTGCAGGCGGAGGCTATAACCTACTACACCACAGCACCTGCCTCCAAAATAACTCAACATGGAAGGAGTAGGTGCCCTTAGCCCAAGAGGAGCCCGACTCACACTGTTGAAGATCTGCAAACCATCATGGCCGCCCGACACATATATCCTGCCCTCAAAGACCGTAACCCCAGCGGCACTGCGATTCGAGCTCATCGGGGTCACCACTGTCCACCTTTAAAAAAGAGTCAAAATAAAGAGAAGACATGAGAGCTGGTCTCCCAAGACAACTTACCAGGGCTTGGGTGGACCGTGGATAATCTTCCCACATTTTACCAGCTTTCCCATCACTTCTGTTGCTGCCTCTCATCCAAGTGCAGACACACAGCCCATCTTCTCTGCTCTTTTCCATGTGCACTCCAACCCAGCATGTATCAAACCAGGCCTCTTTCTCCCACATATCTGCTCCTCTCATGTCTACTCCCTCATCCTGTTAATGGGACCACCAGCTATCTCCTTGCTGCACTTAATAAAAGTCAGAATTTGGGGGGCTGCTTCTCCCTCACCCTTAACATTCTTGTGGTCCCCAAGTCCTGGCTGGTTTGTTTTCTGGTTGCTGCTTGTTCCCATCTCCATCCTTTTGCCATAGCTCTGGCCTCTCACCCCGACTATAGGAACAGCCTCCTTACCAGCGGCCTGGCTTTCAGACCACTTCCCATTCCAACCCATGTAGCCAGTGGCTGTACCACAGCCCTCGTCTAAGGCAGTTTCCAAGTTCCTTAATGTGTTTTTTACCACTTTGTCCTCACCCACTTTGCAGAGCCACCCCTTGCCACACTGTATGTTCCAGCCCACTGGAGGCTAACTGCTGTCCTCGCCACTGTGAACACTTTCTTACCGAAGAAAGTGCTGGCTCCCTGCTCATGATGAGCAGCCTCTCCCACTGTCTATCCATGATAGGTCTCACCTTGGAAGACATCCCGGCCACTCTGCCTCTCCTCCCAGCCCCAGGGAGGAGGAAGGTGCTCCCCAATCTCTGCCCAAGAGCACCAGACACAAGCCTCCCGGGTAGGATGACAACGCATTCATTATGAAATACTGAGTATTACTTTAAGGATCTCATAGCCAGCTTATGGCCTGACATCTAGTAAGTTCGTGAAGTGACAGTATACTAGCTCAAAAGCATCCTGATGAGTCCACTCAACCCATTTGCTTATATTTTGTTACACAATATGAGAGTGTTCAGGCTAATCTTGTGTTTTCCAAAGACTGTTTCACAAAATAACCTCAAGATGTTGCTAGGTATTATATAAAACACAAGGTTAAACTTCACTCTAGAAGTTTTCAGAGCCTTTAAAATGTTAACAGGGATTATGGAAAGACAAGGACTCTGGTGGTACAGACATCAACATTTCCCAAGCTTATCTGATCATATAACGTCTTTCTTTTTTTCCAAATCATATCCTGCTCACTTTGGAACATGTTGCTGGTCTACTTCCTATTCTCTTTCACTTGCATTTCCATTAAAATAGGCTGACTGATTAAGAGGTACAGACCACCAAACAAATGCTTCCAAGTATCTGTATAGATCGTTTGAAAAAATTATTCAACAATTCGTTCATTTAACCAAGGATGTGTAGCACAGCCTATCACACACAAGACATTATAGGTTAAGATTTGTCTACAGTCAAGAAGTCTGTGGTCCCAAGTTTTTTCACACACTCTGCTCAGTAAGCTCCAGTTGCCCCAGAGGAGCCAGAACCCTTACTTATCCGTCTCAGGCGAGTAGGTCTCCACAGAGTTGAGGGAAGAGTTTCCATCGTAGCCCCCACACACGTAGATCTGCCCGTCCAGCACGACTGTCCCCATGGCACTGAAACAGACAGAGCTGTCATTCCAGATGGGCCTCAGACTCCCAGTGCTGCCTCTTATGTCCACAAGAAGTTAACTTATCAATGCCTTTTTCTGCCTGAAATGCTCCCTTCCAACCTGCCATGCTGATGGTCTCATTTACCTTTACTGCCCAGGTCAAATTCCTCTTGCCTCTCCCTCCTTAAAAGCTACCTGAGACCCCTCAAACAAGACTTACTCTCTTCCAACCCCACATTCCCACAGCTGCTTCTTTCTTTATTTCATCACTTGTTGCAATCATTCATTTATTCATCCATCATATTTTTATCAGTCACTCACAGGGCACTGTCTCAGGCACTGGGTTTAGAGTGGTGAGTAAGCCCAAGCTTTTGCCCCCAAGACACTTATGTTCTGACACTATGGAATACTAGGGCTCGGTCTGCCACCTCTAAACAAGACAGGGAAGGTCTTCATATGTGTGACCTTGACAGTAATTAGTGTAGTGTCTGGAATATAAGAGGCCCTCAGTATATGTTCACTGTGTTACCTCAGATTCTTCCCACTCAAAATAACAGATGTGTTTTCATTACACACATGGCCTTGTCTGATGCCTAATTTGTCTAAGTGGGTGATGCATGTCAGGTGCTTTACACTTAATAGATTTTTTAAAATTTTGTAACAGGAACTTCACAAAATTGTATACTTCATTCGTTTCAAATGGATACATGGTTTTTAATCATAAGTACTTCAAGAGCAGTAAGTTCTCAAGATTCTTAATATTGAAATTATTTTTTTCTGCTCATACGTATTCAGTTTTATTTTTTTTTTGGTACTCTACTTATTAGCTACCACTACACTTACTATTTTCAACCCTCTCCATGCCCTGCAAGAAGTGTGGGTCACTATCATAACTGCACAAATGCACAGCTGGGGCTCAGAGGCTGGGTTTTCTCCAGCCTGCCCAGGGAGATAACTGCCTTCAATGTAAATGAGACAAGATCAACTCCCTGCCACTCACAAAGCCAAGTTCCCAGAGTAGTAAAGACCCAGGGGACTGGTGAAAACATTTAGTCTGCTTTGAGTCCTGGCTGTTACACTTCTGATCTAGCTCCCTTTTAATGCGCCTGGGACAACAGTGGAAGATGGCTGCAGTGTCTGGGCTCCTGTCACCCACACGGGAGACCTGGATGGAATTCCAAGCTCCTGGTTTCGACTTGGCCTAGCCCCAAGTGTTGTGGACATTTGGGCATTGAACCAGCAGATGGAAGATCTCTCCCTGTTTCTCCTTCTTTCATTGTAATTCTTTCAAACAAATAAAACAAAACTTGAAAAAAAGAGACAGATTAAACATCAATTAAGTGGTAAGACAAGTGTGTAGAGAAAAGGGAAAGTGTTGATCAGTGTGGACTGGAGTAGCCCAGAGCAATAAAGTTCCACGGAGGTGGCCTGGAAGACTGGAGGCAACAGGAAGGAAAAGACAGGAGAGGAGGTGTCACTAACTGACGGGACGGAGAACAGTGTGGGATGTCAGGAGAGAAGCAATGAGGAACATTTTAAGGTAACCTATAATTTAAAAGGGATGAGATGGAACTGGTCTCACGCTACTAATAACAGGGCATTAACCACAGTGAGGAGAGGAATACCCTGAGGACTTTCCTCCAGAAAACATTCTAAACCCAGTGACATCAAAGCAAGAGGCCCGGGGCAGACACAGCAAAGGGCAACGGACTGTGGTTAGAGCAAAAAAGCCAGTATGGCTGGGGACACGGAGCAATGGTTCCTTTGATCACAGAGCCTGCAAAGGATTCTAGCGACAGAAGGGCAAGCACCGAGGCGGGCATGTTGGTAGGAAACAGCTGTGAGAGCACTCCTGCGAGGAGCAGATCTATGTACTTTTTGGTTTCTCCCAAAACTAACCTACTTTGCTGCTTTGCGAATCTGGGTAGCTGGTACACAGGCAGGGTCCTCCTGGCTCACTGCCACATGCTAACCCTGCAGTATGGAAGATGTGTAGCACAGCCGTGACACTTTTACGTGGTAGAGGACTTCTGCATTCACTCTTCTTTCTCACGTGTATCATTACTTGATTTTTTTCTTCCTAGGTCAGGTGTTCTCACAAGTAGAGACTCCAAAGCAAGGCCAGGCAAAGGAGTCTGGGAAGCAAATACTCTTTCTGTTCTAATCTACTTATTTATTTGAAAATTCAGAGTTACAGAGAGAGAGAGAGAGAGAATCTTTCATCCCCTGGTTCACCCCACAGAGAGCCACAATGGCCAGGGCTGAGCCAGGCTGAAGCCAAGAGTCAGGAACTCCATTCAGGTCTTCTGAACGGACAGCAGGGGCCCAAACACTTGGGCCATCCTCACTGCTTTTCCTAGGCCACTAGCAGGGAGCTGGATCGGAAGTGGAGTAGGCAGGACACAAACTGGTGACCACATGGAATGCCGGTGATGCAGACGGCATCTTTACACGCCACGCCACAAAGTTGGCCCCAGGAAGCAAATTCTCTCATAACAGAATTACAAAGCAGAAAGGTCCTTAAAGAGCAATAGATTTGGTGGTTTTCAACCTGCCCCCTTAAAAAAAAACAAATTCATGCAACTTTCCTCTCAAGGAAAAGAGCTAATCACAGAGGTGCTGTGGTTAAATGGGCAGGGGCCCTTGGACTGCCTTCCCTCCTTATAGGACCTCTGAAGAGAAGCATCAGAGTGCCACTGAAAGCCACTCATCTGGTGTGGCCTCACTGGAGACTGAGGGACAGAACCTGTCTGGTTACATGGCTTGAGCAGTATCGGTCTTCCCACTGTCCAAGCACGTGAACCCTCTGCCACACATCTGCCTATCACCTTGGCACTGAGAAGCCTACATGCAGTCACCACTGAGGTGTCCTCTAATTCCACTTCTAACCGAGGAAATGCTGAGCAGGCAAGTGGCAGAGGAAGTAAGTAGCTGGGTTGTGTTCAGTGACATGTAAACTTGGTCCACCTTGCAAATATACCTATGTGCTCATGTCCAGAACAATGTGTATGATCCTGCAGGAAAGAACACTGCTTTAATTCATGTACACCAGGAGCAGTGAAAGCACATGTGTGGCAGGAGTCCTGGGGGAAAGAAAGTATAAAGAAAAACACCTTGCATTTCCTTTTATCGCTAGTAAAGTTAAATCCTCCTTATTCTTCAAGTTTCACTTTAATCCCACCTCTTCCCTGAAATCTTCCAGACGTTCCAGTCCAGTTTCTCTCCCTCCTTGAATCTTCCATAAAACACATTTTCAGTCCTTATCTGGCACTTAAATAACAATACAACTTCCACATGTCCACGTCTCATTTCCCCAAGTTCCTCAAAGGACAAGGCAGGTATTTTACTTTTAAGCAGGTGGGGGCTCGTTCCCAGGTGGCACCGGCAGTGGCTGGCCTGGCTGCAGGACATTCCCAGGCCAAAGCTTGTGTTTTACTTTATTACGTGCCCCTGCTCGTCTAGCATGGCACTCCCCAGATGCTCAGTGTGTATGCTCAGGCTGCACGTGGCTTCCAGAATACCTTCTCTTGCTATTCATGCTCCCCACTCTGGTCCAAGTGTCCGTCTCCGGATTGTAGGCCTCCACAGTGCTCAGCCGTAGTTGGCCGTCATATCCCCCGATGGCGTAGAGAAGCCCATTCACCACAGCCACACCAACGCGGCTGCGGGCTGTGGTCATGGGATGGCATTTCTCCCAGCGATTGGCGATGGGGTCAAACACTTCCACCACATTCAGGGAATCACCTGCATAAAAATTTGCTACTCAAATTAAAACAAATGAGACCACTTGTTTAGATCACAACTATAGGCATTGACTATATGGACACTGACTTGATTCTCTATTAGCTCTTCCCACAGAACTTACTAAGGGCACAACAGCCCACTAAGAAATTTCAGCCATCATAACCTCCAATCTGACTTTTTAAGGAGAAATCAGAATCAGATAGGAGCCATTTACTTTTTAGAGAAGGCAGTTTTCACTTACAACCAGGAACTCCGCCTACTTAAAGTAAAAGACACAGGTAAACAGTTCTACTCTTTCTCCAGTGCAGGAAGCATGCCCGGGGGAACGGCGTGGGTTGTAACTGCTAGTGGGTGACCCTGGGCAAGTTCTTTTTGCCCCCACCCTCTGTTTCACATGTGAAATAATCTTCATGGCAGAGCTACCACAATGACTAAACGCTACATTCGGTAAAGCACCCAGCATGGCTCTAGTATATATTTAGTATTCAGCATGATCTCCCTTTCTGTCTTGTGCTACTTTGGGGCATTTAGCACCTGCCACACTCCAGCCTTTACTGAGTTGAGGACTTACCTTTGCCAGGTCATATGATGAACAAGCAGCAAGTTAGTACCCACTTCTCACTAACCTTCAGTTGAAAGTAAAACTGCCCAGCACTATCCACCAACTCCCCCAGGAAAGGAAGGGACCCATACAGCTTGCCTGAAAACCTGACTGTGTGATACAAGAGGTGCCAATCACACTGGGGCTGCAAAGTGTGTGTGCATTTCACAGGGTAGGCTGAAGAATAAAAGGTGTTACTGAGGTGGCAGGTCCTACACTCAGGATAAACATTCGTTTTTTGGGGGAGACGTTCTCATAGTCAAACCCACATGACCAAATGAGAGCGGCCTGGTAAGAGGATGGGGTCTCCAAGTCCTAGTCAGGGTTGAGTGAGTAAACACTACAGCCAATGTGATACTAGGGAAAAAGAGTTGCTTCAGCAACAAGGACACTTGAGTTCTACCAAAAACAACCTGTGAAGACAGTGAAAGCTCTCCGGGCCTCAGTTTCCAAATCTGTAAGATAAGGGGCGAGGCCTCCAGGATTTCTCATGCAATGGCATGAATATAGGACAAGCACTAATTATAGAGTAAAAACATCAATTCAAGAAGGGAAAGGAAGGTGAGATCACGAAAGAGAGGAACCAGAAGGGCCAGGCTAAGCTGTTTGGTGCTTCTTTGTCCATGGAGTCCAACACGGGGCTCTACAAAGGGGAGCTGCAAGATACCTGCTGAGTTGAGGCCCCCCACAGCATAGATAAGCCCAGCGATGGAGGTGCAACAGCGAGGCCGAGTTCTGAAAGCTGGCAGATGGGGCCGGCGCTCTGGCATGAGGTGATAGTCCTTTGCTTCGTCTACCAGGTCCCTGGAATAAGGTAAAAAGATGCTAGGACAGGAGGTATCTTCTCTACTTTGTCCACATTTGTACTTCTGATCCTGGCTCCCCAACCCTCACAGACCTCAAAAAACCCAAGTGTGGGTCTGGCGTGGTGGTGCAGCAGGTTAAGCCACCACTTACAATAGTAGCATCCTATATTGGAGTTCTGGTTTGAGTCCTGGTTGCTCTGCTTCTGATCTAGCTCCCTGCTAACAGACCTGGGAAAGTAGGGGAAGATGCTCCAAGTGCTTGAGCCCCTGCTATCCAAGTGGAAGACATGGATAGAGTCCCTGTCTTCAGTCTGCCTCAGCCCCAGCCATTGCGACCATCTGGCCATTTGGGGAGTGAACCAGCGTTTGAGAGATCTTTTTCTTTCTCTGTCTCTTCCTCTCTCCTTCTGCCTTCAAATAAATAAAATCTTTAAAAAAGAACCAAGGTGAGATCTGGGGAAACCATACACAGCTGAGAATTGCTCAAAATTGAAGGGGCAAAATGAGTAGAGCCCTCCTTAGCACATGTGATCCCAATGAGTATCTTTTAATAGGCACAGACCAGTCAAAAGAACAACTGGGCGGTGACTAACACAGCTGTGCCGGGGGTGGCTGAACAGGCAGCCTGCATCCTGCCACCACTCAGACTGGCTCCTCCTTTCCACGCTAGGACTGCACTATGGCTCACATCCTGCAGTGAACAGGCAGTCACAGCCAACAGCTCCTGATGTATAATTTCCCCGCCTCCAGCCTGCTCCTCCATTCCATCCTTTGCACTATAGTCCAAATTGTTTTTCTTTTTTTTCTTTTTTTAGATTTATTTGAAAGGCGGAGTTACAGAGAGGCAGAGGTAGAGACAGAGAGAGAGGTGTTCCATCTGCTGGTTCACTCCCCAAATGGCAGCAATGGCTGGAGCTGCGCTGATCCAAAGCCAGGAGCCAGGAGCCAGGAGCTTCTTCTGGGTCTCTCAAGTGGGTGCAGGGGCCCAAAGACTTGGGTCATCTTTTACAGCTTTTCCAGGCCACAGAAGAGAGCTGGATCGGAAGTGGAGCAGCCGGGTCTTGAACTGGAGCCCATATGGGAATGCTGGCATTGAAGGCGGAGGCACTACCCACTATGCCACAGCCCAAGTTGTTTTTCTGAGATCCTCCAATAGCTGCCTGCTGCAGACAGACAGTTCAGACTCTTCGATAGCACATTGCAGTCTGCTGTCACAGGGCTCCAGTTACTGCTACGCCTTCCTGACACACACCTTCACAGTGCCTGAATCCAGCCACTGGCTTCCTCCCGAACCAGCTGATCCAGGGCTGAGAAAATGGAAAGAACTGAGTATGTGTAAAAACCTTGTCAGCAAAGGAGAAGGAGGTAGTTTACCATTGTGAATACAGTAAGAAATTCAGGGGATAGAGGTTTTTCTTGGCTGCGTTGCCTCTACACAATGCTCCTATAGGGCAGCCCTCTTCTGCTCTGCTGTGCCCTGTTATCACTGATGTACTCAGGCTAAGTTGCACTTGCTGGGAAAGAAGTCCTCCCCTAGCCAATCATCACTGAGGCAAAGTCTACACCTAGCAGCAGTCTGTGCACTAACTCACATTTATCGAAGAGGGGGAGGGGCCCAGAAAGTCCCATTTGCACCACCCAGTGAGCTGCTGGTATGGATAGGGTCAAGGCAGGTGGTATAGTTGCTTGCACATTCATAAAAAAATTCAGTGGATGAAGATGCTAGAAAATCATCATAAAACTTAAGAGGAAAGCCCCTCTGCCTTGCTACTCCCAAATGGCACATCTCTTTGCCCAAGGATTAAGCATGCTCTTGCCAGTGCCGTAGCTCACTAGGCTCTAATCCTCCGCCTGCGGAGCCGGCACTCCGGGTTATAGTCCCGGTTGGGGCGCTGGTCCTGTCCCGGTTGCTCCTCTTCCAGTCCAGCTCTCTGCTGTGGCCCAGGAAAGCAGTGGAGGATGGCCCAAGTGCTTGGGCCCTGCACCTGCATGGGAGACCAGGAGGAAGCACCTGGCTTCTGGCTTTGGATTGGTGCTGTGCACTAGCCGTGGCGGCTATTGGGGAGTGAACCAACGGAAGAAAGACCTTTCTCTCTGTCTCTCTCTCTCTCACTGTCTAACTGCCTGTCAAAAAAAAAAAAAAAAAAAAAAGACTCATGCTCTTAACACCTCTTTTTCTAGGTTCTGGACAGAGGATAGACCAACACATGTGCCATGAATTAAGACTGACTACTCCAAAGTCTTCCTCCCCTAAGCTGCAACAGGCGGCTAGGTCCTCTTCTCTGCCCAGACCCTCAGCAGTGTCACGTACCTGCATTTGTGGCAGCAACGCACCAGGTCATCTTGCTGCACTCGATCTGACAGGAACTGGGGCCGGCAGAGAGGCAAGCGGATGCTAGACAACAGCTCAGGCAGGTAAGGTCCTCTCTGCTCCCGGTCGTATCTGACCCAGGCCAATGCGGCTTCAAAGACCTGCGCGACAGAGTAGAAGCTCTGGCAACAACTCCTCTCATCCAGGATGAACCCACCTCTGGACATCAATCTCAATCCCTTCATTTTCTATACTGAGGCAGCCCCTTGAGTACATCAATCTTCCCAGCTACTCGTCTCCTGAATCCACTACTTTCTCTCCACTTCCCCAGCCACCCTCTTGGTTGCCCAGTCTTTAGCAATGTAAGCCAAGATGATTCTAACAGCTTCTGGCTTTAAATACGATTTCCTAATGAAAAACTGTCAATGAGTCTTCTTTCTGTATCAGAAGAAAATGCTCATATCCCTTCTTTCCTGCTGCTCTGCACCCCACTCCCTCTAAACTACCTTCAATGCCTTTACTCTAGCCAGGCTGAGCCAATTCCCCTGTTCACACTGCCTGCCCCATATCCTCCCCACTCCCAAAACCCTCTCCTCTCCTCGTCACCTAAACCCACTCCCTTTTCTTGAATGCCTGCCTCTCTGAGGAGCCTTCCCGCTGACGGCTCCAGCCACAGCATATCTATCTCCCTTACAGAATGTGTCACTCAGATAAATCGGAGTTGCTCCAGGTCACATCACTTGGTGGAAGAGCTAAGGACAAAATGCCTTATTCTTGGGATGAGCCTGCTCTTCTAAATTACAGTGTATCTGCTGGTCACTAACACGGGGGGTGGGAGCTCTTCAGACACTCAGGAAATCTGCTGAGTTGTGCTAGCATCCCAGTGGCTGGCCTCCTGGAGCCTGGGGCTTCTGCTGAATCTGTTTCATAGTAGCCCAGAGTGCTTTATTTCAAATATCCTAAGTGGCTCTGCTTTTGGCTAGACTGATGCTGCAGTGCTAGGTACACACTTCTCACCTCTGCATTCAACACCCTTCAGCGCCAGCCCCTACGGCTGACTGACACTCGCTCTCTAAGACAACTTGCATCGCACACTGTTGTTGAACAGAAAAGGTCATCCTTTGTTCTTTTCCGGCTACTAAACCCCAAACTCTCATTTAGGCTTCTTAAATTCAACTCGCCCCCTAGTCTGCACCAGCCCCGTATATGTGGTTGACAGAAAACATACAACAGAGCTGACCGATGTACTTTAAATTTCTGACTACTCAGCCCATCAGGCCCTGCTTGCTACCTGGCCCTCTCCACTTCCCGAGCATTGTCCTTTTGTGCTCCTTCTTGCCTAGAGAACTATTTCATATCTTTTAATCTCTCTCCAAATTTTTAATACTCCTCCCTCATCCTTTCAGCTGAGAAAAAAAAAAAAAAAAAACAGGCAAAACTATCAGCTAGAATCTACGATCGTCTCTTTTGCCCACCTCCTGTCTGGCTGTGTGCAGTCAGTTCTCCCTCTAGCTACTGTGGACCTTGTGGCGTGCACTCAATCAAATACGCACCCCCCTGGGCCCTACACCCTCTCTTCTCACTCCAGAACATCATTCCAGCAACTATCCTCCTATGTCTCCTTGTCTCCTACATTACCAATTCTTCCCTCTCTTCTAAAAAATCCCCGTCGCAGTGAAAAAAAAGAAAGTTCTTGGGACTGGAATTGTGGTGTAGCGGGTTAAGCTGCTGCTTGCAACATTGGCATCCCATATCAGAGCACCAGTTCAAGTTCTAGTTGTTGTTCTTCAGATACAGCTCCCTGCTAATGTGCCTGGGAAAACAGCAGAGGATGGCCCAAGTACTTGGGCTCCTGCCACCAACGCAGGGGACCAGGATGGAGTTCTGGGTTCCTGGCTTCTGCCTGGACCAGACCTGGCTGTTAAGGCCATTTGAGGAGTGGACCAACAAATGAAAGCTGTGTGTGTGTGTGTGTCTGTGTGTGTGTGCTCTCTGTCACTTTTTCAAATAAATCAAATCTTAAAAAAAAAAAATTCTGGATTTCACATTCCTTTCCAGATACTGCCCCCATGTTCCATTCTTTCCTAGGGGAAGACTCTTCCAAAAAGTTATCTTTCCTTGCCATTTCCAGCTCACAGCAGCATTACTTTTAATAGTAAATATTGAAAATAACCCCAAAATCCAAGAATAAGGGAAGTGGATTTGACAAGATCGATAAAAAACTATTTAGACACTGAACTATAAAAAAGAAACCCCATAAAATGCAATAGCTGCATATGTATCTTAAATTTGTTAAAAGAGGAAAAACTGATACAGAAAGCAGTGATTACAAAGAGCAGCATCCCAGAGGTCACCTGCAAAGACCACTCTGCCCTCACACACCTGCTCCTCGGATTTGACGTTCAGCTCATCCCGGGACACGAGCTCCAGCACATCTTCCAAGGGCAGGGCCAGGAACTCCTCTGACATGGACACCTCTACGAAATGCTGGTGAATGAAGCTGTTGGCCGCATCATAGAGCACAGCGCACATCATCGTCTCGGCAAACTGCCGTACACCCAGGCAGTTTTTTGGGTGAAGTCTTTTGGCATAAAAAAAAAGAAAAAAAATTAGAGTAAGAGGGGTAGAGGATGGAAAGGGAGAAAGCACAAGGGCTGTTAGTGCAGGATAACGAAGGGAGATAGAGACAGAGAGAGATCATCCATCCTCCCCAAGTGCCACAACATTCAGCGCTGGGCCAGGCAGAAACCTGGAGCCAGAAACCCAATCCAGCTCAGCCACGGGGGTGGCAGGAACCCAACTACTTGAGCCATCTCACCTGCTGCCTGCATATCAGCAGAAGTTGGAATTGGGAGTAGAATTTGAGTTTTTTTTTTTTTTAAGATTTTATTTATTTATTTATTTGAGATGTAGAGCTACAGACAGTGAGAGGGAGAGACAAGAGAAAGGTCTTCCTTCTGTTGGTTCACTCCCCAAATGGCCACAATGGCTGGAGCTGTGCCAATCTGAATCCAGAAGCCAGGAGCTTCTTCCATGTCTCCTATGCCCGTGCAGGAGCCCAAGCACTTGGGCCATCTTCCACTGCTTTCTCAGGCCATAGCAGAGAGCTGGATTGGAAGAGGAGCAGCCGTGACTAGAACCGGTGCCCATATGGGATTCCGGCACCACAGGTGGAGGATTAACCTTCGGCGCCACGTCACCAGCTAGATTTGGGGCTTAGACCCAAGCACTATGATATGTGATGTGGGCATCTTAACCGCTAGGCCCAGTGCCCATCACAGGCTTATTATCTTTATCAGAATGCTTTCTTTCTATTCTCCCAGGCTGTTTTAAGGTTCTAAGCAATTCTATTTACTAAGCAATATTCACCACTGTCTCCTGGAAGCAGACTTGTTAAGGGCTGGGAGGTCAGGGTATCTCAGGAGCTTGGCTTTATGTCTACTCTAAATTTTACATAGCTGTGGTTTCATTCCAGTTTCAACTTGGGCTTTCAATTGCTTTGGAAACCATGTGAATTTCCAAGGAAACATGAGCAGGGAACAATGTATAGTCAAAGCAGCATGGCCAGAGAGGACCACAGAGTTCAAGGTCAGAATGTCACTCAGGGTAAGACATTTAGCCCAGTGGTTAACACCAGTTACAACACTCGCGTCCCACATCTCAATGCCTGGGTTTCATACTCAGCCCCAGCTTGTGATTCCAGTGGACTCTCAGGTGGACTCTGGGATGTAAAGGTGATGGTTCAAGTGGTTGGGTTCTTGCTACCCATGTGTGAGACCTGGAGTTTTTTTTTGTTTGTTTGTTTGTTTGTTTGTTTGTTTTTGACAGGCAGAGTGGACAGTGAGAGAGAGAGACAGAGAGACAGAGAGAAAGGTCTTCCTTTGCCGTTGGTTCACCCTCCAATGGCCGCCGCGGCCGGCGCGCTGCGGCCGGCGCACCGCGCTGATCCGATGGCAGGAGTCAGGAGCCAGGTGCTTTTCCTGGTCTCCCATGGGGTGCAGGGCCCAAGCACTTGGGCCATCCTCCACTGCACTCCCTGGCCACAGCAGAGGGCTGGCCTGGAAGAGGGGCAACCGGGACAGAATCCGGCGCCCCGACCGGGACTAGAACCCGGTGTGCCGGCGCCGCTAGGCGGAGGATTAGCCTAGTGAGCCACGGCGCCGGTGACACCTGGAGTTTTTGGTTCTTGGCTTGTCCCAGCCCAGTCCTAGACATGGCAAGAACTTGGGGGAGTGAGCAAGCAGATGACAAGCAGATGAAGGAGTGCTCGCTAGCCCTCTCTCTTAAATCCTAATACATAAAATTTTAAAATTAGAAAAAAAAGTCACTCATTCATCTGTCAAATAATGCCTTTTGCCATAAACTCTTAGGATTTAAAAGCATTTCAAAGGGGGGGGGCAGTGTTGTGGCATAGTGGGTTAAACCGCTGCCTGCGATGCTGCCATCCCATATGGGCATCGGTTTGAGTGCTGGCTGCTCCAATTCCAAACCAGCTCCCTGCTAATGTGCCTGGAAAAGCAGTGGAAGATGGCCCAAGTACTTGGGTTCCTGCCACTCACTTGGGAGACCTGGATGAAGCTCCCAGCCCAGCCCCAGCTGTTGGGGCCATTTGGGGAATAAACCAGCAGATGGAAGATCAATCTTTCTCTCTCTTCTTCTCTAACTGTCTCAAATAAATAAACCTTAAAAAAACCCCAAAGAGTTAAAATATGTAAAGCAGGCTTGAGGATGACTTGTCCCTGGGCCTGTATACAGCATGTGCTTCACTCCCTCCTACAATGTGACATCAACCCGAGAGAAGGTTCAAAATGCCACAGACTGGAAGCTGGTTAGTCCAAAGACATGGGAGAAGATGATCAACGGCGGCATCCCTTTCCATCCTCTCCTATTCAGGTTAGGATTTCTGTACCCAATTTTCAACAAATGCTGATGTGCTTGGCATAATACTGCACACTAAACACACTGTCTCAACTGAATTGGGCGTGTACATCCAAGAGGGGGCCATGTGGGAAGAAGCCTGTTTATAAGGCATTGATGGGGAGGGAGGAGGGAGAGCTGTCACACAGGAAACGGGTTCATGGCAGGAAGGAAACAGGAGAGAAAATAAGCCTACAGGGGAGATGCAGACCTAAATCCTTCACTAGCTACTTCATAACCTTTTTCCTTGCTGACGTAGCTCAACTTTTTTTTTTTTTTAATTTTACGTAAGTTATACAAGTTTCATGTATTTCATATATGCAGATTTAGGAACACAGTGATACTTCCCTCCTTCCCACCCATGCTCCAACCCTTCTACCTCTTCCTTCTCCCATTCTCACTCTTAATTCTTACAAAGATCTACTTTCAGTTTACTTAACGATTATAAGGTTAACTCCAACTAAGTAAAAGAGCTCAACAAACTGTATGAAGAAAAAAACACTGTAAGCAAGGAGGCTACATAAGACACAAACACTACTGGAAGCAGGAAGTAGTGACTTGAATTAAACAAGTTATGACTTGGTTCCTTGATGCATTTGATGTTATAATCTAGCTCTGAGAGAAGACTTTCAGAAAATACATAATTTCAAGGCTTACCTAGAGGCAAACAGGCCCATACATCTGAAGGCTGGGGAAAGGGCCACAAGAAAAGAAATCAACTGTAGCCTCCGGGAGGAAAAAGCAGGTCAGAGATCTTATACACTAAGCAGCTTCAGCTACTACTGTTTTCCTGAAGCCGAGGGTAGTCCAACCTTGAAACTGAAATGCTCAAGGTGCTTGTCCTTGAGGGTACAAAGGGATTGAGGAGCTGGGAGGCCCTACCACACTCTGTAGCCAGGTTCGAGATGAACCACCCCAAAGAACAGAGGCAGTAACAATAACTACAGAGAAAACAGAAAGCAGGTCATGGCTGTGGGGTTTGTGGCAGGGAAAAAAGACAGGAATGAGATGTGGGCTTGAGTCTCAGAAGAGTCTGACAGGACTGAATGAAAAACTATCAAGGAAAGACTTAAGACATCAGGCTTTATGTTTAAGTACCTGATCCTAAAATAGTACCGGTGCACATAAAAACATCTATAATGGCCTAAAAATCACTTCCTAGGGGCGTGGCACTGTGGCACTGCACATTAAGCACTACCTGCAGTGCCATTATCCCATGTGGATGCCAGTTCAAGTCCTGGTTGCTCCACTTCCAATCCAGCTCCCTGCTGATGGCATGGGAAAGCAGTGCAGGATGGCCCAAGTCCTAGGGCACCTGTCACCCACGTGGGAGACCTGGAAGCTCCTGGCTCCTGGCTTGGGCCTGGTTCAGCCCTGGCCCTTATGGCTATTTGGGGAGTGAACCACAAGATGGAAGATCTCAATCTCTCTCTCTCTTCCTTTTTCTTTGCAACCCTGCCTTTCAAATAAATAAATAATTTTAAAAAATCACTTTCTACCCTGCACCCCATGGGAGACCAGGATAAGTACCTGGCTCCTGCCATCAGATCAGCGTGGTGCGCCGGCTGCAGTGCACCGGCCATGGCGGCCATTGGAGGTTGAACCAACGGCAAAGGAAGACCTTTCTCTCTGTCTCTCTCTCTCTCACTGTCCACTCTGCCTGTCAAAAAAAAAAAAAAAAAATCACTTTCTAAACATTTTTAGGTGACAGTGCTTTATGAGAAAGCCTGGATTCAGCGTTGATAGTCATGACTTCAAAAACCCCTAGGTGGAGCTGTTGTCCCTTGGTGGAGGTTTGAGGATGACCAACTACTTTCCAGAGTGTCTACTTAATGAGAAAGCCATTCTCTGACTTCTACAGGATGTTACAAATAAGCAGCAGACACTGTGCATCCTTCCAGCCTGCCCTAGGAGGTGTCCCAGGGTAAGAATAAAGCAGGTTCTGGAGCTATACTCTAATTACAAGGTCTCCATCTGTAAACTCAGAATCCTACTCTGTTGGGTACCGACTAAAACCATTTACCCAATGCCTAGCAGATAAATGTCCCTGCATTTTTAGGCATCATTCATGCAGTTACTATGACTGGCTGCCACATGGCAGTTTTCAGTGACGCTCATGGCACCAGCAGGCAGGATGAGCGTGGTAGACAGCAGGCAGGGTCTACAGACTGCTAAGCAAACTGGATTGGTGGAGCAGGAATGGAGGAAGGGTGGATCATCTGAGTCAGGAAGGACTGCAGGTGATCAGAGACCTGGTGAAAAGGGAAGTTTCAGGGGAGACTGGGCTGGGAAAGCGCTGCAGATATGGGTGTTATGTCAGTTTCTCCCTGTACGTGGCGTAGCACTGACTCTCACCACCAAGCCTCTTATGGTTACATGGCCTTTACCTTACAACTAAGGGCTCTTCTCTTGCAGGGTGGGGTATGGGCAGAGAGGAGGAAGAGCCTTCTTTTTTTTTTTTTTTTTTTTTTTTTTGACAGGCAGAGTGGACAGTAAGAGAGAGAGACAGAGAGAAAGGTCTTCCTTTAGCCGTTGGTTCACCCTCCAATGGCCGCCGCGGCCGGCGCGCTGAGGCCGGCGCGCTGCGCTGATCCGATGGCAGGAGCCAGGAGCCAGGTGCTTTTCCTGGTCTCCCATGGGGTGCAGGGCCCAAGCACCTGGGCCATCCTCCACTGCACTCCCTGGCCACAGCAGAGAGCTGGCCTGGAAGAGGGGCAACCGGGACAGAATCCGGCGCCCCGACCGGGACTAGAACCTGGTGTGCCGGCGCCGCTAGGCGGAGGATTAGCCTAGTGAGCCGCGGCGCCGGCCGAAGAGCCTTCTTTTTGCTCAAATATCACAGGAGACTCACAAGGCCCACTGCCAAGTGCTGCAAATAGCTGGAGGCATAATGCATGACCCTAAAAGAGCACAGACTGCCTCAAGTTGGATTTATGAAATGCATGAAGTTTGTATACCTTAAATAAAAGCTTTCTGGGGGGGGGGGATACAGACTGATTAATCCTAGTGTACCAAGGACAGAGAATTCCTTGATATTGGGACCAGTGTTGCAGCGTAGTGGGTTAAGCCACTGCCTAAAATGTATCCCTTATGGATGCCAGTTTGAGTCCTGACTGCTCCACTTTCAATCTAGCTCCCTGCTAACAGCTTGGGAAAGGCAGTAGCAGATAGCCCAAGTGCTTGGGCCCACCCACATGGAATACCTGGATGAAGATGTGACTCCTGGCTTCAGCCTGGCTCAGCCCTGGTCACTCTGGCCATTTGGGGAGTAAATCAAGAGGATGGAAGATCTTTTTCTCTCTGATATCCTTCTCTAACTGTGCCTTTCAAATAAATAAAATCTTAAAAAAAAAAAAAAAAGAATTCCTGAAGAAGAAATTTGGTTGTGTTCTAAAGAGTTGAGGTATAAAAAGGAGGGTCAAGAAATGCAAGGAGGGGCCAGCGCCATGGCTCACTTTGTGGGGAGCAACTCGGACTAGACTGTTACTGGAATTAAGACTTATTCTATGCATCTGCTCTCCCACAATATGGCGCTGGGAGAGGAGTAAACAGCTTCTACCCAGCTGCCTCTCACCAACTTGACAAGCTGCAGGAGCTGCTCCTGATTGGAGGAGAGCGGCGTGCTCGGCGTGTGGGCAGCCGAGTTGGGATTGGCGGAGGAGGACTATATAGGAGGAGAGAGACGGCATGGTGGTGTGGGTTGGTTGGAGAGTGTGTTGGAGAGTTTGCGGGGAAGTTCGTTACTTCGTTCTTTCTCATTTCTCTCTACTCATTCTTGCTTTGGGAGTTTTGCTGTTTACTTATTCTTACTTTACTATAGAAAGGACTTGTAAAAAAAAGGGAACAACAAGCGCCCGGTCCGGTGTGGCTCCTCCGCGTGCGGAGGAGCAGCACACTTGGTTAATCCTCTGCTTGCAGCGATGGCATCCTACATGGGCGCCGGGTTCTAGTCCCGGCTGCTCCTCTTCCAGTCCAGCTCTCTGCTGTGGCCTGGGAGGGCAGCAGAGGATGGCCCAAGTGCTTGGGTCCCTGCACCCGCATGGGAGACTGGGAGGAAGTACCCAGCTCCTGGTTTCGGATTGGCGCAGCACTGGCCATAGCAGCCATTTGGGGAGTGAACCAATGGAAGGAAGACCTTTCTCTCTGTCTCTCTCTCGCTGTCTGTAACTCTACCTGTCAAATAAATTAAAAAAAAAAAAAAAAGAAAAGAAAAAGAGAAAGAAAGAAAGAAATGCAAGGAGAGGGGAAGTATCTAAACAAAGATGGAAATGGCTATAGAACAGTCAGGGAGCGAATAAATGAGTTTGGAAAGAAATGAGCTAAATGAGAGGCAAGTCAGGTTGTAGAGAACGGATCAGAGGGACACATCAAGTCAAGGCAGAAAACAGGCACGACTACGTAGATCAAGTTCTGTAAAGATTCATCCCAAAGAAACGGACGTGGCTTGATACCAATTCAAGATGTGTCATCAGTGCATAGTACCTTTCCTAGTCTAGCTCCTTAATGAAAATCCTCTGTGCACCGAGGACTCAGCAAATCGGCAGGGGGTTCCAGAAATGAGAAGACCATGCTGCCCACCACAGGCCAGGCTCACCACCCCATCTCACCGTTCTCGGAGGAACGTGCAGCAGGCGTCTTTGATGCTCTGCAGCTGCAGGAAGCTCGCCCCCATCAGCAGTGACTGGACATTTTGCTGGTCAATAGCAAGGTTGCCGTTGTAAGCAAAGTTGATCAGAGCCTCCAGGGCACTAGAGGAAAGAGGAAAGCTATTAGAAGCTCTTCATAGACAAGTCTTAGTGTACAGGAGACTCAGGCCCTAACTTCACTGACATTACTCCCTAGAGAACAGGTGTGCCACATTAGGAAATCCATTTAGCCTTGGAGAACTGACCTAAATGCAATCAGTACTACATGACAGCCAAAGATACATCCTCCTGTCACCTTCACTGCCCAAATAATTTTATTACAGAAAATTCTAAAACAGAGAAAATAATCACTCATAGACTGACTACTAAGTCAACAGTGGTCATTTTTCTAGGTTCACTTTCAGTTTCTGTCAACATGCATGCATAAATCACATGCATATAACCACAAAATACTTCTCAAGTCCTTTCCCATGTTACTGCACTGCCTTCAAGTTTTGCAGGAGTGGAGAATCTTTTTTCTGCCAAGGGCCATTTGGATATTTATAACATCAAGTAGAGAGCCACACAAAATTACCAACTAAAAATTTGGATATTTATAACATCAAGTAGAGAGCCACACAAAATTACCAACTAAAAATGAGATTTATTGAATTTTAAGACCCGCCTGCAGCTGCCTTGGCACGACCAGACCAAATGATTTTGTGGGCCTTATATGGCCTTTTGTGGGCCAGGCATTCCCCACCCCTGTTAAGTGGCTTCTATATACTATTTCAACATGCAAAGATGCTATAATTTGTTTCCTTTATTGGCAGGCGTAATAGCTATTATCATCTTATTACCATTTCGGTTTTGGATTATTATTACTTGGGATAAATTTCTAGAATGAGATTTCCAACATTTTTTCTGGCTACCAATTCATACTGAGACTGAAATTCCAATTCACCTATGGAGTTGCTTGTGCACTAGCCTCTCTCCATCTCTGTGACCTCAGTACTGTCATCTCTTTCCCATCCACACTTCATTCTAACAGTGTGAGCACTCTCACCACAGGGCCTTTGCACAGGGGTTACTCCTTCTGTTTAGAGGGCTCTTTACTAAGATTGTGACTCTCACTTCAATTATGCTCAAATGTCCACAGAGGCCTTCCCTGATCACTCTGAAAGAACACCAGTTTCTACCATCATTCACTGTCTTTACTTTTTCCCATCACTTTCACTCCCAGTCATATCACGTGTCTATTTGTTGCTAGATCCCCATGAGAAAGTTAGCACCATGAAAAAGCATGTTTCATTTTTATTTCTCTCTCTGCTAGAACTTAGTGCCTTGAACTGTGCACATCACACATGTTCACTTTGTTTACGAAGTACCTGGACTTCACACAGAAATTATCAAGGCTGCTGCAGAATTCAGAGGAGTACACAACTGCCCGTGGAGCTCCACTTCTGTATTTTTCCTTACAAGTAGCTGACCTGATATTTCTGCCTGGTAATGAGGCATATAAATCCTCTCTTTCTTTTTTTTAAACACGTATTTATTTATTTGAATCACTTTCTTTTTTTAAACATATATTTATTTACTTAATTTTAATTCATTTATTTTAAACTTTTTTTTTTTTTTTTTTTTTTGACAGGCAGAGTGGACAGTGAGAGAGAGACAGAGAGAAAGGTCTTTCTTTTCTGTTGGTTCACCCCCCAGTGGCCACTGTGGCTGGTGCGCTGCAGCCAGCACGCTGCGCTGATCCGAAGCCAGGAGCCAGGTGCTTCTCCTGGTCTCCCACACAGGTGCAGGGCCCAAGGACTTGGGCCATCCTCCACTGCATTCCCTGGCCACAGCAGAGAGCTGGACAGGAAGAGGAGCGACCGGGACAGAATCCGGCGCCCTGACCGGGACTAGAACCCGGGGTGCGGGTGCCACAGGTGGAGAATTAGCCTATTGAGCCGCAGCGCTGGCCTAACATGTATTTATTTATTTGAAAGTCACAGTTACACAGAGAGAGAAGGAGAGGCAGAGAGAGAGAGAGAGAGCGCGCGAGCGAGCTCTTCCATTCCACTGGTTCACTTCCCAATTGGCCGCAACAGCCAGAGTTGCACCAATCTGAAGCCAGGAGCCAGGAGCTTCTTCCAGATCTCCCAAGTAGCTGCAGGGGCCCAAGGACTTGGGCCATCTTCCACTGCTTTGCCAGGCCATAGCAGAGAGTTGGATCGGAAGTGGAGCAGCTGGGACTTGACCGGCGCCCATTTGGCATGCTAGCACTGCAGGTGGTGGCTTTACCCGCCACACCACAGTGCTGGTCCCGGCAGATCACTTTCAGTCATGCAAAGGATACCACACAGTCTCCTAGCTCTTTTCTTTAGCATTTACCATTTGAGATTAAGAAGTAATTAAGTAAGGTTACTGGCTAATGGGATAACCTTGGCTTGATGTCTTTGGACTTCAATTTTCTGGTCTCCATCAATTAACCATAATACTTGCTACATTCTTTTTTTTTATTTTCTTTTTTTTTTTTTTTTTGACAGGCAGAGTGGACAGTGAGAGAGAGACAGAGAGAAAGGGCTTCCTTTGCCATTGGTTCACCCTCCAATGGCCACCGCGGCCGGCGCACTGTGGCCGGCGCACCGCGCTGATCCGAAGGCAGGAGCCAGGTACTTATCCTGGTCTCCCTTGGGGTGCAGGGCCCAATTACTTGCTACATTCTAGACCTGCATTGTCTGATACAGCAGCCATTAGCCACATGTGGCTATTAAAAATAAAACAATTCATTAAAATCAAAGAAAATTTAAAACTCAGATTTTCAGTTCCACTAGTCACATCTCAAGTGCTCAAAAGCCTTCTGTGGCTAATGGCTACTGTGAAAGACTGATAGACAAGACTGTTCTGGACTGCTGAGAAAGGAAGCGAAGGAAGACACATATTTGAGGAACTACTGTGCCAGCCAAAATCACTAGCTCAGCAAAGTACAAAGAAGAATATACTTGGGGCTGGTACCATGGTCACTTGGTTAATCCTCCGCCTGCGGTGCTGGCATCCCATATGGGTGCCGGGTTCTAGTCCCAGTTGCTCCTCTTCCAGTCCAGCTCTCTGCTGTGGCCCAGGAAGGCAGTGGAGGATGGCCCAAGTACCCACATGGGAGACCGGGAGGAGGCACCTGGCTCCTGGCTTCAGATCAGCATAGCTCTGGCCGTAGCGGCCATTTGAGGGGTGAACCAATGTAAGGAAGACCTTTCTCTCTGTCTCTCTCTCTCTCTCACTAACTCTATCTGTCAAACAAATTAAAAAAAAGAAGAAATATACTACCACTCTCTTACCTAGAGTATCTTGGATTCTAGGTTTTACTAAATGTGTTATAGTAAAAAGAACATCAAAGCTCTCTTTCTTTTCAAGATTAATTTATTTGAAAGACAGAGCTACAGAGAGGAGAGAGAGATAGAGTTACAGAGAGAGGTAGAACCAGAGAGAGAGAGGTTTTCCATTTTCTGGTTCATTCCCCAGATGACCATAATGGCTGTAGCTGAGCTGATCTGAAGTCAGGAGTCAGGAGATTCTTCTGGGTCTCCCACATGGGTGCAGGACCCAAGGACTTGGGCCATGTTCTATTGCTTTCCCCAGAACTTTAACAGCTGGATAGGAAGTGGAGCAGCCAGGACTTGAATCAGCACCCATATGGGATGCAGGCGTTGCAGGCTGGGGCTTTAACCCTCTGCACCACAGCAGCCGCTCCCACTCCCTTCATTTTAACCCTGCCTCAGGCACTGGCTGAGATTCCAATCTGTTGACAGATCACCTACTATGTGGATGGAGGTGTTGTGCTATTATACGCCATATCCTGCTGCAGGCCCTCAAAAGGCACCAAGAACCAGCACAACTGCACCTGCAAAGCAGCCTGTGAAACCCAACTGTGAGATTTAGTACCTCGGGTCCATTCCTTGCATTACAATCTCATCCTGCTTGCACTCCATCATGTCATTTGTAAACATGGCATGGAAGTACGGGATCGAGGCTGCTAGGACGATTCGGTGAGCACTGAATTTGTGGTCCCCAATCTGTGGGCAAAATAAAACACAAAGATAGAAACTGAGTGATGCAAATATAGAAACCCAACCTGGCCTTCACAGTTTACCCTTTTGTCCACTACAATGGTACTGGAGTCACTGCAGGGTGTAACAGCTAAGGCTTATCATAGAGACCATCAAGATCCACTTACTCCAATAGCAGAATGATGAGGTGGTAACACGGTTTGACAAACCTAAGCCTGAATGTCTCAAGTGGTAGATTCTACTTGCACCCTTCTCAATTCTTCCACCAACTCAGATTTTTAATTCCTTTTACACTATAATCCCAGTCCCAAGTCTAACAAGCGGATGGAATAGACAAACGGTCCAAGAATGGTGGAGATCCTAACAGCATGTTCCTTAAAAAAAAAAAAAAAAAAAAAAAAATCCAATACATAGTGACGGGAAGAGATAACGAGAAACTAAACCTGACCTCAGCTGGGGGCTTGTGTGGCGACAAAGCAGGCACCACAGGCTTTTTTATTATTATTTTTTAATTTTTTGACAGGCAGAGTGGACAGTGAGAGAGAGAGACAGAGAGAAAGGTCTTCCTTTGCCGTTGGTTCACCCCCCAATGGCTGCTGCGGCCAGCGCGCTGCACTGATCCGAAGCCAGGAGCCAGGTGCTTCTCTTAGTCTCCCATGTGGGTGCAGGGCCCAAGGACTTGGGCCATCCTCCAATGCACTCTCAGGCCACAGCAAAGAGCTGGCCTGGAAGAGGAGCAACCAAGACAGAATCCGGTGCCCCAACTGGGACTAGAACCCGGGGTGACAGCGCTGCAGGCTGAGGACTAGCCTATTGAGCCACAGCTTAAATGCTAGGAGGTCCCTGGGCACTAAGCAGGTTCTGGTAGCCAGGGAACCCAGAGTTCCTCTAGGGAAAACAACTCTGGCAGCAGCAGGAACAACTGGTGCTGCACACTGGCCAGAGGTCTGTGTGGCCCTTAGGGATAGAAACCAACTCTTTCTCTAATTTTTATCAAACCATCCCAAAGGCAGGCACAGTGGCACAGCAGGTTAAGCCAGTGCTTGGTAGACTGGTATCCTGTATCAGAGTGCCTGGAATCACGCCCCTTCTCCACTTCTGATACAGCTTCCTATTAATGTGCACCCTGGGAAGCAGCAGATGATGGTTCAAGTACTTGGGTCCCAGTCACCCATGTAGGAGACCCAGGTGGAGTTCCTGCCTCGTGGCTTTGGCCTAGTCCAGACCTGGTTGTTGCAGGCATTTAGGGAGAAAACGAACAGTTCAAAGATTTCTTTCTGTTGCTCTGCTTTTCTTTTTCTTCCGTTTTTTAAAAAAAGATTTATTTATTTGAAAGGCAGAGATAGAGAGAGGAGGAGAAAGAGGGAGAGAGAGATAGAGGGATCTTTCACCTCTGGTTCACTTCCCAAATGGCTGCAACAGCCAGGGCTGGGTCAGGCTGAAGCCAGAAGCCAGGAGCTTCTTTCAGGTCTCCCACATGGGTGCAGGGGCACAAGCACTTGGGTCATCCTCTGCTGGTCTCAGGTGTATTAGCAGGGAGCTAGATCAGAAGTGGAATGGCCAGGACTCGAACTGGCACACATATGGGATGCCGATGCTGCAGGCAGAGGTTTAACCTTCTATACCACAGAGCTGACCCCTCTGCTTTTCAAATTAAATACAATAAAACCTTTTATTTATTATTTTTTTTTAAAGACTGTTGAGGTCAATGCTGTGCCTAGTAGGTTAAGCCTCTGCCTGCAGTGCCGACATCCCATATGGGTGCCAGTTTGAGTCCCAGCTGCTTCATTTCCCATCCACTTCCCTGCTGGTGGTCTGGGAAAGCAGTAGAAGATGGCCCATGTCCTTGGGTCCCTGCACCTATGTGAGAGACCCGGAAGAAACTCCTGGCTCCTGGCTTCGGATCAGCTCAGCTCTGGCCGTTGCAGTCATCTGGGGAGTGATCCAGCGGATGGAAGACCTCTCTTTCTCTCTGCCTCTGGCACTCTGTAACTCTGCCTTTCAAATAAATAAATAATAAATCTTTTTAAAAAATCACCAACTAATGTCTGAGGAATTCTATAAAGCATTTTCCAACCATCTGCCAAAAGACTATTCCCTTCAATAAGCCTTGCCATTTATAGCTCCAATTTTTGCAAATATTTCTACTTAAGAAACTCCCATTCTCCAGAAGGAGCAAATTAGTCCCCCACCCCTTTCTTCAGATTCCACATTAGTTAAATGCCTGAGCATCTCACTGCCTGCTGTTCATCAGCTGTGTCACATTTACTCAGGGATGACAGAGCAGGTGAGGCCACTAAGTCCTCTTTCACTGAACTTTACTACCTGTAACTAGGTCTTCAAGGTCACACACAAAATCTTAGAAATGCCAAAGGATCCTTACCAGATTCAAATTGTATTTGTTCCTCCTTTAATCCACATGTTGTTTTATGTACTACTGTTGGAGATGTTAAATGGCTGCATGTTTTGGGCAGATGGGGGTGTTCATAATTTTTTTTCAAAGATTTTTTATTTATTTATTTTATTTGAAAGAGTTACACAGAGAGAGAAAAAGAGGCAGAGAGACAGAGATCTTCTGCTGTCCACAACAGTCGGAGCTGCGCTGATCCAAAGCCAGGAGCCAGGAGCTTCTTCTGGGTCTCCCATGTGGGTGCAGGGGCCTAAGGACTTGGGCTATCCTCTACTGCTTTTCCAGGCCACAGCAGAGAGCTGGATTGGAAGAGGAGCAGCCGGGACTAGAACCAGCACCCACATGGGATTCTGGCACTGCATCCCTAGTCAAGACTTTAGATGACTGCAAGCCTGAATGATAGCTGACTATAACATCTTTTGGGAAACATGTGCCATTCAAAACAATTATTTATTTATTTATTTACTTGAAAAGCAGAGTTACAGACACAGGGAGAGAGATAGGAGGTCTTCACCCACTGGTTCACTCCCCAAATGGCCACAACAGCTGGAGCTGGGCTGATCTGAAGCCAGGAACCAGAAGCATCCTCCGGGTCTCTCATTTGGGGTGCAGGGGCCCAAACACTTGGGCCATCTTCCACTGCTTTCCCAGGCCATTAGCAGAGAGCTGGATCAGAAGAGCAGCAGCCAGAACACGATCCAGCACCCATAAGGGATGCTGGCACCTCAGGTGGAGGCTTAACCTACTATGCCACAGTGCTGGCCCCCATATTTGTCAATTTGAATACTAACCCTAAGTAAATGACTGTTCTCTCAGGAAGCTTTTAGGACTTTCTCTTTGGGGCCAGTGTTGTGGCACAGAGGATATGGGTGCCAGTTTCTATCTCAGCTGCTCCATTTGAGATCCTTGCTAATGGCTTGGGAAAAGCAGCAAAAGATGGTCCAAGTGTTTGGGTCCCTGCACCCCTATGGGAGACCCAGATGAAGCTCCTGGCTTCAGCCTGCCCAGCCCTGGCAGTTGCAGTCACCTGGGGAGTTAACTAGGAAATAGAAGATTGATCTCTGTCTCTCCATAACTCTTTCAAATAAAAACAATAAATTAAATTAAAAAAATTCTTTCTCTATCTCTTTTTTAAAAAGATTTATTTTTTTTACTAGCTATCATATTTTTAATTTCCAAGAACTCTGTTTTCTCAAAGTTGCTTTTTTAAAAGAATCTTATTTATCTTTCATGAATACAGTGTTTTCTCTAATTTCTCCTGGGATATTATATACAGATATTTCAGAAAGTTCAAAGAAAATGGAAAAAAAAATGGAATACAAAGACAAGTTTATGGGGGGGGAAGCCATTGTAACACATGAGTCGTACTTTGGAAATTTATATTCATTAAATAAAAGATAAAAAAAAAAAAAAAAAAAAAAAAAAAAAAAAAAAAACAAAGACAAGTTTAGAAACCAGTGTTGTGGTGCAGTGGATTAAGCTGCTACTTGTGATACCCTCTATCACAGTTGGAGTCCTTGCTACTCCATTTCCAAACCAGCTTCCTGCTAATGCTCCCAGAAAGGCAGTGGAAAATGACCCAATTGCTTGGATTCCTGTCACTCATGTGGGAGACCAGGATGGAGTCTTTTGACTCCTAGCTTCTTCTTTCTTTTTTTTTTTTTTTTTTTTTTTTTTTTTTGACAGGTAGAGTTATAGACAGAGAGAGAGACAGAGAAAGGTCTTCCTTCAGTTGGTTCACTCCCCAAATGGCCGCTACGGCTGGTGCTGCACCGATCCAAAGCCAGGAGCCAGGTGCTTCCTCCTGGTCTCCCATGCAGGTGCAGGGCCCAAGCACTTGGGCCATCCTCCACTGCCTTCCCAGGCCACAGCAGAGAGCTGGACTGGAAGAGGAGCAACTGGGACTAGAACCCAGCACCCTTATGGGATGCCGGTGCCACAGGCGGAGGATTAACCAAGTGAGCCACGGTGCCAGCTTAACTCCTGGCTTTGACCTGGCCCAGATTTGGCTGTTGTGGCCCTTTGGGAAGTGAACCAGCAGATGGACGATACTCATTTTCTCTCTCATTGTCCCTCTTCCCTTCTTTCCCCTCACCTGTCACTCTGCTTTTAAAATAAATAAATCTTCTTTTAAAAAGATTTATTCATTTATTTGAAAAGCAGAGTTACAAACAGGAGAGACAGAGAGATCTTCGATCTGCTGGTTCACTCCCCAGATGGCCAAAATGACTGGAGCTGGGCCAAGCCAAAAGCAGGAACCAGGAGCTTCTTCTGAGACTCCCATGTGGGTGCAGGGGTCTGAGCACTTGGGTCATCTTCCACTGCTTTCCCAAGTGGATTAGCAAGTAGCTGGATCAGAAGTGGAGCAGGGGCTGGCACTGTGGTGCAGTAGGTTAATCCTCTGCCTGTGGCACCAGCATCCCATATGGGTGCTGGTTCTCGTCCCAGCTGCTCCTCTTTCGATCCAGCTCTCTGCTATGGCTTTGGAAAGCAGTGCTTGGACCCCTGGACCCATGTAGGAGACCTAGAAGAAGCTCCTGGGGCTGGCGCTGTGGTGCAGCGGGTTGATGCCCTGGCCTGAAGCACTGGCATCCCATATGGGCTCCGGTGGCTCCACTTGCAACCCAGCTCTCTGCTGTGGCCTAGGAAAGCAGCAGAAGAAGGCCCAAGTTCTTGGGCCCCTGCACCTGTGTGGGAGACCTGGAAGAAGCTCCTGGTTTCTAGCTTCGGATCGGCGCAGCTACGGCCGTTGTGGCCAACTGGGGAGTGAACCATCAGGTGGAACTCTCTCTCTCTCTGCCTCTCCTCTCTCTGTGTAACTCTGACTTTCAAATAAATAAATAAAACTTAAAAAAAAAAAAAAAAAAGCAGCAGCTCCTGGCTCTTGGCTTCAGATCAGCCCAGCGCCAGCCATTGCAGTCATTTGGGGAGTGAACCAGTGGATGGAAGACCTCTCTCTCTCGATTTTCCCTCTTACTGTAACTCTCTCTCTCAAATAAATAAATAAAATCTTTAAAAAAAAAAAAAAAAAAGGTGGTGCAGCCAGGACTTGAACTGGTACCCATACGGGATGCCAGCGTTGCAGGCAGTGACTTTACCTGCTGAGACACAGCGATGGCCCCCAAATGAACAAAAAAGGAAGTTGAATTTGGCACAATGTTTTGTTTATCTATTTTTTAAAATATTCATTTTTTTTTTGGAGTGGAGCAGCCGGGACTTGAACCACTGTCCATATGGGATGCCGACACCGCAGGTGGCAGCTTTACCCACTATGCCACAGCGCCGACCCCTTGCAATGTTTTAAAAATCAATGCATACAGGTGGGCGCTGTGGCTCATTTGGCTAATCCCCCGCCTTCGGCACCCGCACCCTGGGTTCTAGTCCCAGTTGGGGCGCCGGGTACTAGTCGTGGTTGCTTCTCTTCCAGTCCATCTCTCTGTGGCCCAGGAGGGCAGCAGAGGATGGCCCAAGTGCTTGGGTCCCCGCACCGGCATGGGAGACCGGGAAGAAGCACCCAGCTCCTGACTTTGGATTGGCGCAGCTCCGTAGCAGCTATTAGGGGAGTGAGCCAATGGAAGGAAGACCTTTCTGTCTCTCTCTCACTGTCTATAACTCTCTCTCACTGTCTAACTCTGCCTGTCAAAAAAAAAAAAAAAAAAAAAAGGCAGGCGCTGTGGCTCAGACTCTTCCAGTCAGCTCTCTGCTGTGGCCCGAGAAGGCAGTGGAGGATGGCCCAAGTGCTTGGGCCCTGCACTCGCATGGGAGACCAGGAGGAAGCACCTGGCTTCAGATTGGTGCAGTGCTGGCCATAGCAGCCATTAGGGTAGTGAACCAATGGAAAAAAGGAAGGCCTTTCTCTCTGTCTCTCTCTAACTCTGCCTGTCCCCGCCCCCCCCCCCCCCAAAAAAAAAATCAATGCATATAAGGGGTCTTCAAGACAGTCATGGGAAATGTACATTACAGAAACCTGTACATGGATTTTTCAGATTTTTGTCCCTCAAATAAACTTACCCTTTAATTCTATTTTCCAAAAATTGAAGTACCCCAAATGGTTAAGCAAATTTTTTTTTTCCTTTCCTGTTTTAACTGTTTCCTCTGTTACTTTCTCTTCCGTTTGTTTTGATCTGTCCCTTATGATACTTCCTCTAATCATCCGATGACACTTTGCTCTCTGTTCAAACCTTTAAAGCTATTTGATAACTACAGGGAAGGTAAGGTTAGAGAATAATTTATGGTCAGGGCCGGCACTGTGGCGCAGTGGGTTAAAGCCCTGACCTGAAGCACCAGCATTCCATATGTCCACCGATTCTAGACCCAGATGCTCCTCTTCTGATCCAGCTCTCTGCTATGGCCTGGGAAAGCAGTGTAAGATGGCCCAAGTCCTTGGGCCCCTGCACCCACGTGGGAGACCCAGAAGAAGCTCCTGGCTCCTGGCTTCAGATCAGTGCAGCTCCGACTGCTACAGCCATCTGGGGAGTGAACCAGCAGATGGTAGACCTCTCTCTCTGTCTCTCTCTCTATGTAACTCTTTCAAATAAATAAAATAAATCTTTAAATAATAATAATAATAATAATTTAGGGTCTTCCCTTTAAGGCAAGAATCTGATATCATATTGAAGATGCCTAGAAGTAGTATACCCCTCCCCCATTTTTGGGGGAAGATTTATTTTACTTATTTGAGAGACAGTGCAACAGAGACAGAGAGGGTTTACTCTGGTTTACTCTCCAAGTGGCCCCAACAGTCCCAGCCAAAGCCAGGAGCTAGGAATTCTGTCATGGTCTCCCACATTGATGGCAGGGCCCAAGCACTTGGACAATCTTTCACTGCTTTCTCAGGTGCATTATCAGGGAGCTGGATCATAGGCACAGTAGCCAGAACTCGAACCAGCACTCCGGTGTGGGATTTTGCCAGTCAACAGTGGTTTCACTTGCTGGCACCTAGTCTCTTTAGGACTTCTTCCTCTGGGCCCATTTTTATCAGAGCAAGATCTTCCAATCTCTTGCACTGGGTGTGAAATGGTGACAGTGCTACCATTCACTACTTAGAACTATAACCTACTAAACTTATTTTCAGTTTTGTTCTATATTGCACCCTTTCTTCTGTACCCACTGTGCCTCAATTTGGAGCCTCTGGTTGAATATTTAGGACTAAAACTTTTTTTTTTTAATTTATTTTACAGACAGAGGTAGACAGTGAGAGAGAGACAGACAGAGAGAAAGGTCTTCCTTCCCTTAGTTCACCCCCAAAATGGCCGCCACGGCTGGAGCTATGCCAATCCGAAGCCAGGAACTGGGTGCTTCCTCCTGGTCTCCCATGTGGGTACAGGGGCCCAAGTACTTGGACCATCCTCCCCTGCCTTCCCAGGCCACAGCAGAGAGCTGGACTGGAAGAGGAGCAGCCAGGACTAGAACCCAGCACCCATAGGGGATGCCGGCGCCGCAGGCGGAGGATTAACCAAGTGAGCCACGCCGCCAGCCCCAGGACTAAAACTCTTGTCTCCTGACAGTAGGGAAGGTAGTTTAGACATCTACAGGGGATTTAAAAAAAATGTGTTAAGATGGAATTTAAAATTTACTTTGGGAGTGGGCATTTGGTCTAGTGACTACACCAGTTGGGACACCCATATCCTATACTGGACTGCTTAAGTTTTAGAAGTGGCTTCACTTCTGATTTCAACTTCCTGCTCATCTGTACCCTGGGGGGCAGGAGATATTGGCTCAAGTAATTGGGTCCCCATCACCAACATGTGAGATGTAACTTGATATCCCACTTTTGGGTTAAACCTAACCCAACCCAGGGTTAGTTTTAATTGTGGGCATTTGGGGGAGTTAAGATAGCAGATGGGAGTTCTTTCTCTCTTGCTCAAAAAATAAAAAAAATTAATAGTTTACTTTGGGGTCCCAGTGTAGCAGTGCAGAGAGTTAAGCTGCTGCCTGAGATATGGACATTTCACCATATGAACATTGGTTCGAGTCCTACCTGTTCCACTTCTCATACAGCTCCCTGCTAACATGACTGGGAAAGCACTATGATATCTCTTTCCGTTTACTATTATTTTAATGGAGCTAAAGGAGAGAATGAAGATGAAAATTAAAGAATGTGTTCAATTTGTTGCATATTTAACTGCTATGCATTTATATATTTTTTAAAGTTTTTTGATAAGCAGAGTTAGTGAGAGAGAAAGACAGAGAGTTATAGACAGTGAGAGAGAGACAGAAAGGTCTTCCTTCCGTTGGTTCACTCCCCAAATGGCTGCTACGGCCGGCACTGCGCTGATCTGAAGCCAGGAGCTGGGTACTTCCTCCCGGTTTCCCATGCAGTGCAGGGACCCAAGCACTTGGGCCATCCTCCACTGCACTCCCGGGCCACAGCAGAGAGCTGGACTGGAAGAGGAGCAACTGGGACTAGTACCCAGCGCCCCAACCGGGACTAGAACCCTGGGTGCCAGCGCCACAGGCAGAGGATTAGCCAAGTGAGCCACGGCGCCGGCCTGCATTTATTTTTTTAATCTAGAAAAATAACCAGGAGATAAAACACAAGCCATATGGGCATCAAAGGGTAACTTGATTTCTAAAAACGGAATTTGGCTCAAGAGCAGACAAGCCTATCTTGGAATATGCTAGGAAAATTACATCTGAGTTCTGAGTTTGATTAAGGGGAACAACAAATATGAAACTTGTCCAGAAGAGGGTCTAGAAGCTGCATCTTAACGAGGAAGGGTTAATGGATAGTTTGGAAAGGTAAAATCTGGTGGGGAATGATGGTTGTCCTCAAATCCCAGAAGCTACTGTGTGGATGAGGGCAGATCGAGAAATTACAGCGAGGCAAATTTTAGTTTATCATAAACAGTAAGTACTTATCCCTATCAACAAAGAATGTTTAGGGAAGAGGGGCCTTAGGCTGGCTATAGAACTATTAGTTAACTGTGTAAGGGACCTTCTAATTCCATAATCCTGTGATTCTCTGCTTTTGTGAAAAAGCTTTCAAAATCCAAATACTCATGAGCTGTAGCAGGTAAAGCTGCTGCCTATGCAATGCTGGAATCCCGTGTGGACATCAGTTAGAGTTCCGTCTGCTCCAATTCCAATCCAGCTCTCTGTTGTGTCCTGGGAAAGCAGCATAGGATGGCCCAAGTCCTTGGGCACCTGCACCCGTGTGGGAGACCCAGAGGAGGCTCCTGGCTTCAAATTGGCCCAGCTCCGGCCATTAAGGTCATTTGGGGAGTGAATGAGCGGATGGAAGACCTCTTTCTCTCTCTCCACCTTTGCCTTTCAAATAAATAAATAAATCTTTAAAAAAAAAAAAAATCCAGGCCGGCGCCGTGGCTCACTAGGCTAATCCTCTGCCTAGCGGCGCCAGCACACCGGATTCTAGTCCCGGTTGGGGCGCCGGATTCTGTCCCGGTTGCCCCTCTTCCAGGCCAGCTCTCTGCTGTGGCCAGGGAGTGCAGTGGAGGATGGCCCAGGTGCTTGGGCCCTGCACCCCATGGGAGACCAGGAAAAGCACCTGGTTCCTGGCTCCTGCCATCGGATCAGCGCCGTGCGCCGGCCACAGCGGCCATTGGAGGGTGAACCAACGGCAAAGGAAGACCTTTCTCTCTGTCTCTCTCTCTCACTGTCCACTCTGCCTGTTAAAAAAATAAATAAATAAATAAATAAAATCCAAATACTCTCACTTGTAATCTCAGTTTAAAAAATTCACTTAAAAAAAAATCAGGTGTGTGGGGGGGAAGAAGTTATGAAATACCACAATATTCTTAGAATTTTACCTATGAACTTTTAAAAAAAAAAATTTACTTATTTGAGAGTCAGAGTTAGAGAGAGAAAAAGGGAGAGACAGAGAGGTCTTTCATCTCCCCAGATGGCCACAATGGCTGGAGCTGAGCCAATCCAAAGCCAGGAGCCAAGAGCTTCATCTGGGTCTCCCATGGGGGTGTAGGGGCCCACGCATTTGGGCCATCCTCTGCTGCTTTCCAAGGCTATCAACAAGGAGCTGGATGGGAAGTAGTCCAGCCAGGATGTGAACCAGCACTCATATAGGATCCCAGTGTTGCAAGCAGAGGATCAACCTATGACACTATAGCACCAGCTCCCTACAAACTATATTGAATTTGTTAAAAACTAATTAAAAACTTAAAAACAGCTCATGTCAAGAGCCTCAGAGGGTCACTGATGTCATACATAAGAATGTTAATTGTTAACAACAGGAGTCACTGTGTACTAATTTCCCTTGCAGCACCTCTGTCCTCAATGACTTGTATCATGAGAGTTAATTGTAAAACTTGTTCTCAGTTTGTGTGTTGTGTATGTGTGTGTGTGTGTGTGTGTGTAAACTGCTGAAATCTTACCTAGTATAAAGTTGGTCTTCTGTGTATAAAGCTAATTGAAAATGGGCCGGCGCCACGGCTCAATAGGCTAATCCTCCGCCTGTGGCGCCAGCACACCGGGTTCTAGTCCCGGTCGGGGCGCCGGATTCTGTCCTGGTTGCCCCTCTTCCAGGCCAGCTCTCTGCTGTGGCCCAGGAGTGCAGTGGAGGATGGCCGAACTGCTTGGGCCCTGCACCCATATGGGAGACCAGGAGAAGCACCTGGCTCCTGGCTTCGGATCAGCGAGGTGCGCCGGCTGCAGCTCGCCAGCCACAGCGGCCATTGAGAGGTGAACCAACGGTAAAGGAAGACCTTTCTCTCTCTCTCTCTCTCTCTCTCCACTCTGCCTGTCAAAAAAACCAAAAACCAAAAACAATAAAGTTAATTGAAAATGAATCTTAATGGAGAATGGGACTGGAATTAGAGAGAAAGGAGGAAGAGGGGTGGGAATGTGGGTGGGTATGGTGGGACAATCACTATATTCCTAAAGTTGTACTTATGAAATTTGTATCCCTTAAATAAAAGGTTTCTTTGGGGAAAATTTTTAAAATAACAATAAAAATAAAAAATCAGATGAGGCCATCATTGTGGTACAGGGGGTTAAGCCGCTGTCTGTGACACCAGCAGGTTCGCTTCCAATTCAGTTTCCTGCCAATGTGCCTAGGAAAACAGTGGAACATGGTTTAAGTACTTGGGCCCCTGCCACTCATGTGGGAGACCCAGATGCAGTTCTTGGCTCCTGGCTTCGTCTGGGCCCAGCTCAGGCTGTTGTGGACATTTGGGGAGTGAACCAGCAGATGGAAAGATCTCTCTCTCTCTCTTTCTCCATCTTTCTGTAACTGTGCCTTCCAAATAAATAAATCTTTTTTTAAAAATCAGATGACCATTTATAAGCTCTTTTTATATGTCGTGAATTATGTCAAGTTCCAGTTATGCCTGCTTTAAGTGTCCACTTCCACATCCTGGGAGGCAGAAGGTGATAGCTGAAGTACCTGGGACCCTGCCACCCATATGGAGACCTGGACTGAGTTCTGGGCTCCTGGCTTCAGCCTGCCCTAGCCTCCTGGCTGTTGTGAGTATTTGGGGAGTGAATCAGCAGATGGTAGATCCTTTTCTCTTCTCTGCTGTTTAAGTGAAAATGATGTGTTTATTTAAAAAAAAAAAAAACAGATCATATTCAGAATCTTCCTAGGCATGGCCCTGCCCTGTTGGTATCTTTGGATTGACAGCGATAATGCAGCATGACACCACAAATTCTGGTTCCAATTCCAGACAGGTGGGCTCAACACACAACCAGTTACAGGAAAAGCAGTTGGGCAAAATCTGAGTTGGCAATAATCTGAGACAGGTGTTCCCAAAGGAAGCAAAAAAATAAACCCAGAAATAGACTTCTCTCTAATGGAAAACATTTTCATACAACTGTTCCTACCTTCTAGGAGCTGACGATCAACATAAATAAAACAGTAAGTGAACAGTTAAGTGCTCAGCCCGCAGGGAGAGGAGACGACCCCTGGGATCAGTGGGTTTTAAGACTAAAGCTTTCAGGCAGTCACTAGAGATGCTGAAAGCGCATGGTAAGTAGTAATCCATAACGTTATTGAGGCACAAATTGGATTCATAAAGGCTATGAAGCTGGTGTGTAAAAATAGATTTATAAAATGGAGAGGCAGTAGGAATAGATTAATTTCTAGCATTCCCTGAGGCTGGAAAGTCAATAATTATAAATTCTTAAAGACTAAGATGGCATATATCATGGTGCATAAGAATAGGTACTTTGGAGACAGACTACCTAGGATCAACCTAGGTCCCAACATTTACTTGTTCTGTAACACTGGGCTAAATCTCTTATCCTCTTTGGGCCTTAATTTACTCATCTGTAAAATGGGGGAATGCAGTACCTCACTCATGGGGTGACTGTGAGGATTAAATTAGCTGATGAGCTAGCCGTGGTTGCTAGATAGGGTCTGTTAAAGTTGTCAAGAACAAAGCCTACTTTAAGAGATACCACGTGGGGCCAGCGCTGTGGCATAGTGAGTAAAGCCACTACCTGCCGTGCCGGCATCCCATATGGGCGCCAGTTTGAGTCCTGGCTGCTCCACGCTATGGCCTGGGAAAGCAGTGGAAGATGGCCAAGTGCTTGGGCCCCTGCACCCATGTGGGAAACCTGGAAGAAGCTCCTGGTTTCAGATCAGCACAGCTCTGGCTGTTACAGCCATCTGGGGAGTGAGCCAGTGGATGGAAGACCTTTCTCCCTCCTTCCCTCCCTCCCTCTCTTGCTCTTTCTCTCTCTCTCCCTCTGCCTTTCAAATAAATAAATAAATCTTAAAGAAAGAAAGAAAGTCTGTGCAGCTTATGCATACAAACTACCAAAGTATGGTGTGAAAGCTGGCCTGATCAATTATGCTGCAGTGTATTGCACTGGTCTGCTGCTGGCTCGAAGGCTCCTCAACAGGTCTGGCGTGGACAAAACCTGTGAAGGCCAAGCACAGGTGACTGGACATAAATGCAATGTGAAAAGCACTGATGGTCAACCTGGTGCCTTCACCTGCTATTCTGAAGCAGGCCTTGCCTTGACTACTACTGAAATGAGGTTTTTGGAGCCCTGAAGGGAGCTGTGGATGGAGGCTTGTCCACCCCTCACAGTACCCGAAAGATCTCTTGGTTATGATCTGAAAGCAAGGGGTTTAATGAGGAAGTGCATAATTCATCGGAAGCACGTCACGGGTCAGAACTCTGCAGCTTATACACGTTACCTAATGGAAGAAGATGAAGAATCTGTTCTCCCCATACATCAAGAGCAGTGTAATCCCTGACATGATGGAGATGGATGAGAAAGTTCATGCAGCTCTATGAGAGAACTCAGTAGGTAAGAAGTCTAAAAGAGAAATTAAAAGGACATGGGACCCTTCCAAAATGTCCCTTAATCAGAAGAAAGATCAGATAGCTCAAAAGAAAGCAAGCGTCCTCAGAGCTCAGGAGCAGGCTGCTGAACGCTAAACCAAACAATGTTTTTGTTTTTGTTTTTGTTTTTGACAGGCAGAGTGGACAGTGAGAGAGAGAGACAGAGAGAGAAAGGTCTTCCTTTGCCGTTGGTTCACCCTCCAATGGCCGCCGCTGCAGCCGGCGCCGGCCGTGGCGGCCATTGGAGGGTGAACCAACGGCAAAAGGAAGATCTTTCTCTCTGTCTCTCTCTCACTGTCCACTCTACCTGTCAAAAAAAAAAAAAAAAAGTATCCTAAAATTTAACTGTATAGAATTTATTTTTAAGATCTTTAGAGAAGAGGGTTGGCAAAGCATGGTCTGTGGGCCAAATCTGTCCTGCTTCCTGTTTTTGTATGGCCCATGAATTAAGAGTAGTTTCTACATTTTTTTTTTTTTGACAGGCCGGCGCACCGCGCTGATCTGATGGCAGGAGCCAGGAGCCAGGTGCTTTTCCTGGTCTCCCATGGGGTGCAGGGCCCAAGGACTTGGGCCATCCTCCACTGCACTCCCTGGCCACAGCAGAGAGCTGGCCTGGAAGAGGGGCAACCGGGACAGAATCTAGCGCCCCAACCAGGACTAGAACCTGGTGTGCCGGCGCCGCTAGGCGGAGGATTAGCCTAGTGAGCCGCGACGCCGGCCTAGTTTCTACATTTTTTAAAAAGATTTATTTATTTATTTAAAAGTCAGAGTTACAGAGAAGGAGAGGCAGAGAGAAGTCTTCAAGCCGCTGATTTAGTCCCCAAATGGCCACAATGGCTGGAGCTGTGCTGCTCTGAAGCCAGAAGCCAGGAGCGTCTTCTGGGTCTTCCACGCAGGTGCAGGGGCCCAAGGTCTTGAGCCATCTTCTACTGCTTTCCCAGGCCATAGCAGAGAGCTGGATCGGAAGTGGAGCAGGACTTGAACTGACACCTATATGGTATGCAGCATTGCAGGCAGCAGCTTTACCTGCTACACCACAGAGCCAACCCCATTTGTACATTTTTAAATGGAAAAAAAAAATCAAAAGGCCAATAACTCCATGATGTGAAAGTTTTATGAAACCCTAATTTCAATATTTCTGTATAAAGTTTTATTGGAACGTGGACATGCCATTATGACAGCAAAGCTGAGTAACTGTAACAATGACCACTGGCCCACTGAGCTAAAAAAGCATTTACTTCCTGCCCTTTTATAGAGAAAGCTTGCTGACTTCTGCTCTAGAGTCACCAGGAACAAATATTACAAATAGGGAAGTAAGCACAAGTGAGCACATTCTCTAGAAAGGAGAAGCAGACCCTTATCTCAGAACACTCCCCTCTCCCCACCCTCACCCCCAGCTCACATCACACCTAATCTCCTGCTGGTATTAATGGACTTCCCTGCTGAGCTAACCTCAGCTTTATGGAGTTCAACACTGAAATGAACTACATCCTATAAATGAGTTGTGCCTGAAATAGAGGCACTCACATGGGAGCCATAAATGGCCCCATGGGCCTGCCACCACCAGTGTGCCTTTCTGTTGAACTTCAATTTCTTAACCACACTTACACAATTATTCGTTTTTCCCCCCACCTCCCATTTGGTTCAAGTGCTAATTAGCTTCAGCAAATAATGCAACATTGCCCATCAGAAATGGAGGAGATGGTGGGGGGGAGCTGTTGTTTGCAACAGCAGGTAAAGCTGCTACCTGCAATGCCGGCACCCCTTAGGGGCATTGGTTCAAGTCCCTGCTGCTCCACTTGCAATCCAGCTCCCTCCTAATCTGCCTAGGAAAGCAGTGGATAATGGCCTAAATCCTTGGGCCCTCGCACCCACATGGGAGATCCGGAGGAAGCTTCTGACTACGGGCTTCAGTCCAGAGACCAGCCCAACTCTGGCCATAGTGGCCATTTGGGGAGTGAACCAGTAGATGGAATCTTTCTCTCTCTCTCTCTCTCTCAATCTCTTTGTCTCCTCTTTCTGTAAGCTCTGCCTTTCAAATACACAAATATTAAAAAAAAAAAAGGGGGGGGGGACCGGTGCTGTGGCATAGTGGGTAAAATCCACTGCCTGCAGGACCGGCATCCCATATGGGCACCGGTTTGAGTCCCGGTTGCTCCACTTCTGATCCAGCTCTCTACTATGGCCTGGGAAAGCAGTAGATGACCAGGTCCTTGGGCCCCTGCACCCGCGTGGAAGACCCGGAGGAAGCTCCTGGCTCCTGGCTTTGGATCTGCGCAGCTCCAGCTGTTGCGGACATCTGGGGAGTGAACCAGGGGATGGAAGACCTCTCTCTCTCTGTCTCTCTCTCTCTCTCTCTCTCTTTCTGCCTCTCCTCCTCTCTCTGTGTAACTCTGACTTTCAAATAAAATGATGAAAAGAAAAAAAAAGATATAATACATATCTCTAAGTAGCTATATAATATAGGTAATTACTAAATATATCTTAATGTTATAATGCTGTGTTAACTATCAATTATCTATAAGATTATAATGATAGTGATCTGCTAATTATTTTAGGTTACTTGAAAGCAGAAAATACTTTTGGCTTCAACACTATTAAAAATCTTTCGGCCGGCGCCACGGCTCACTGGGCTAATACTCCGCCTTGCAGCGCTGGCACACCAGGTTCTAGTCCCAGTCGGGGCGCCGGATTCTGTCCTGGTTGCCCCTCTTCCAGGCCAGCTCTCTGCTGTGGCCCGGGAGTGCAGTGGAGGATGGCCCAAGTCCTTGGGCCCTGCACCCCATGGGAGATCAGGATGAGCACCTGGCTCCTGCCATCGGATCAGCGCGGTGCGCCGGCTGCAGTGCGCTGGCCGTGGCAGCCATTGGAGGGTGAACCAATGGCAAACGGAAGACCTTTCTCTCAGTCTCTCTCTCTCACTATCCACTCTGCCTGTCAAAAAAAAAAAAAAAAAAAAAAAAGTCAAAAACTTATGACTACCTGCAGACTTCATCTCACATGAGCTCTGTCCAGTACCTGTCCAGCACTCACTACCTTCTGGAAATTACTATATTTTTAAAAAAGATTTATTTTATTTATTTGAAAGGCAGAGTGAGAGAGACAGAGAGAGATTGTCTATCCGCTGGTTCACTCTCTAAATGGCCTCATTGGCCAGAGCTGGGCCAGGCCAAAGCCAGGAGCCAGAGGCTTCATCTGGGTTACCACATGGGTGCAAGGGCTCAAGCACTTGAGCCATCCTCCACTGCTATTCCCAGGCACACTAGTAGGGAGCTGGATTGGAAGTGGAGCAGCTGGGACTCGAACAGGTGCCCATATGGGATTCTGGCACTGCAGGCAGAGGTTTAACCTCCTATGCCACAGAGCCAGCCAAGTGAAAATTTATATCTTCATTACAATCACAATGCACAAAATATGGCCCAAGCCTACCAACTGGATCCTTCCTCAGGATTTTTCAAATCAGAAAGAAGGAAGGGCTACAGTCCCACCCAGGGCAGCAAGGAGCCACCAGGTGTTTGACAAACCAGTCTG